>NC_074675.1:10865210-11206877 GCF_029448725.1 Salvelinus fontinalis | reverse complement strand
TTCTTTGGGCCAAATTGATTTACCCTGCTAGTGCTTCATTGTGTTGTCGAAACAGGAGACCGTTCAACAGCGTGTCCGCCCTGTAGCCAGGATGGCAGTGTTTATATAGAAGCTGTCAGTGTCATGCACAGGAGGTTGGTAGTACCTTAATTTGGGAGGACGGGCTCGTTGAAATGACTGGAGCAGAATCAGTAGAATGGTATCAAATACAGCAAACACATGGTTTCCAGGTGTAGGATGCCATTATTATGAGCTGTTCTCCCCTCAGCAGCCTCCACTGGGTCAGGTAGCTGGACCATCTGTCACTCTGTGAGCACAGCAGCTACTGGCTCTGACAGAGAGGGCCATGCAGAGCAGCGGAATATAGTACAAATGAACAGTCACACAGTACATGCATATGCAACACAAACATAAACAGACAGGAAGCTAGCTACCGTATTATGTAGTGCAGTCTGTCATTCATTAGTGGGACAGCCCAGGGACAGATGGAGATAGTGCTCATGTAGCAGAAAGACAAGCCTGAATAGAGCACGGCAGCTTGTCGTCCTAAAAAAAACGGAAAAGAGATACCTCTGGTTCGTTTCTATGGGGAAAATGAATGGGAAAGAACGGGGTTTTGGGATAAACACCGAAGGTCTGAGGTTAACACAGGCTTAGGAGATCTTATACGTTTTGTTCGATGAGATAATATCAGGCAGTTAACATGACCTTTATGAAATATGAAGCCTTTCACGTGCATTGTGTGCTTTTTTTGATGACATAAATGCTTCAGAATTCACAACAAAGTGATGTTAGCTGATGAAGATTATCTCATAGAACAAGATCTCCTAAGCCTGTGTTTACCACCAACCTTATTTCATTGCGTATATCCAAAATCTTCATTCATTTACCCCTAGGCCTTGCCCAACGAACCATGGCACAAAGGGTACAAAGTACCTATATCCACAGTAAAACCAGTCCTATATCGACACAACCTGAAAGGCCGCTCAGCAAGGAAGAAGCCACTGCTCCAAAACCGCCATAAAAAAGCCAGACTACGGTTTGCAACTGCACATGGGGACAAAGATAGTACTTTTTGGAGAAATGTCCTCTGCTCTGATAAAACAAAAATAGAACTGTTTGGCCATAATGACCATCGTTATGTTTGGAGGAAAAAGAGGGAGGCTTGCAAGCCGAAGAACACCATCCCAAACGTGAAGCACGGGGGTGGCAGCATCATGTTGTGGGGGTGCTTTGCTGCAGGAGGGGCTGGTGCACTTCACAAAATAGATGGCATTGAGAGGCAGGAAAATTATGTGGATGGAAAATTATGTGCCAAAATTCACCCAACTTATTGTGGGAAGCTTGTGGAAGGCTACCCAAAACGTTTGACCCAAGTTAAACAATTTAAAGGCAATGCTACCAAATACTAATTGAGTGCATGTAAATTTCTGACCCACTGGGAATATGATGAAAGAAATAAAAGCTGAAATAAATGACTCTACTATTATTCTGACATTTCACATTCTTAAAATAAGGTGGTGATTCTAACTGACCTAAGAGAGAATTTTTACTAGGATTAAATGTCAGGAATTGTGAAAAACTGAGTTTAAATGTATTTGGCTAAGGTGTATGTAAACTTCCGACTTCAACTGTATATCCCCAGTCTGTCCTGTGCATGTCCACCCACACCCTACAATGAACAGCTGTGTGATGGATTTTCTGTACGTCTCTAGATGTGTCCCTCAGTGTGTGTGTGTGTGCGTGTGCATGGTTGCGTTTGTGTGTGTGTGTGTGTGTGTGTGATGTGTTTGTGAATCTGGGCAGCCCTTTGACAGTGTTGCTAGCCTGCTGAGAGAGAATTCCCCTGTGATAGAGAGAGCGAAGAAGAGAGAAGCAGAGAGAGAGATGAAGAGAGAGTGGTCCCCTCTGCTCCATAGGAGTGAATGCGTGGATTCCAGCCTCTGCCTCTATAAATACTCCAGTCACGCATCAGAACAACAGTCTGCTGGCGGGGACAGGTTTTACATACATTTAGACGAGTAGAGGACACACATTTAATCTGTTTCCCTTACTCTCAGTTAGAGGACATGAATACAGAACAGTAGATGCACTGTTTGTGTGTCAGGTAGCATTAGCTGAGTTAATGGGGAACTAAACAAAATGGTGGACAGGGAAACCCAGGAGCTTTCTACCTGGTGCTGTGGTCTAATTAAATTACATGTAAGATTATTTTTGTATTTCGACCTACTTAGTCCACCTGTCGGCTCTCTCTAGTAATGAGCCTGGGGAGGAGGTTAGAACTAACTCATTTTTTTTCTTGACATGGTTTGAGTGAGAGTAGCTTTTAGGTTTACATTGTTGTTTAACTCCAACTCACCCACTCCCAGTTGCTCCAGCCGGGCCTTGAACTCCGGCCTCTCCTCCAGGACCCTAAGGAGATGGGTGGGCTCCATGCGCTCCAGCTCCACCCTCCAGTACACATAGATCTTGTGGTTGAAGCTGACGTACACCAGACAGGGGCTGTTCTTGCCATCCGTACAGGTGTACTGACCTGTTAAACACCAATATGTAAGGCCGGTTAGACAACCACAGGGAAGAACATATTCCACATATTCCATGACTAGGCGCCCGAGTTTTCCCTAATCACATGTCTTAAAAATCGGGAAAAACTCCAGGTCCTAGTCATTACAGTAAAAATACATTCAGTGACAATAGGAGAGGCTTAGAAATAGGATTGTTCAAATCAAATAAATATAATCAGATGTTATTTGTTACAT
The DNA here is from genome assembly GCF_029448725.1 of Salvelinus fontinalis. NCBI lineage: Eukaryota > Metazoa > Chordata > Actinopteri > Salmoniformes > Salmonidae > Salvelinus > Salvelinus fontinalis. Next base: position 11,204,118 of record NC_074675.1, on the reverse strand, counting down.
GCAGCGAAATGACAAGCCCTTAACCAACAATGCAGTTTTTTTTTTGCAAGAAAATATTTGCTCATCACTGTGGCCCTGTGAACACTGGCCTATAATAATGCGTGTTTCGCAAGCAATGCCAACAGTGGTGAGGCTGAGCTAATTCACTCCAATAACCACAGAGACAAAGCATGGATGAAAAGCATGGTTGTTCAAGCATGGTTGTTCACACACTGACTCTGATTGGCCTGTCTGGAGCTTCAACATGCGTTCATCGTTACACATTCTGCATTTATTCCTTGTGGTATTATTATTATTTGTATTATTCTCTGCGCTGTTGGAACGCACGCATTTCACAGTTACTCCACACCTGTTGTTTAAGAAGCATGTGACAAAAATAATTGAATTTGATTCTCTCTTGCCCATTTCTTTAATCCTCTTATTAGATAACAATATGATCTCTCTCTGCTCTCAGAGGCACTGGGCCTGGTGCAGAAATTGGAGAGACAGCGTTTGACATCGAGCGAGAGAGTGGGAGATAGAGAGTGGGAGATAGAGAGGATGTAGCTTGTTTATGTGAGCCTGAAGTCCAACACTGCCATCTAATGGTGACATGAGCTGGAAACATTTACTGTATTAATACTGTCAATATCATTTGCTTAGTCATCACGTAAATCAGGTATACATAGGTGAGAGATCTGACAAGAATGTGTGGTTCAGAATGAGATCTCACCTGCACAGAAAGCATTGACGTTCTAGTCAAACTGGAACCGCAGCACCACGCGGTTGTGGTCGATGATGTAGGTCTGACCATCCCAGGCACACGCCACCACCTCCTCTCTGCCGTCGCCCTGGAGACAGAGGCACAGTCACAATGTCAAAAACCGCACGGTCACAGGCAGTCACTAAAAAAACTGACCACTTCAACTGCTCTGAACTGTCCATCAGTTTCAGTGTGCCTGGAACACAAAAACACACGATCACATAAAATTACCAACATGTTATGCTTAATATTGTTCATGCTATCAAGAGTATTGTTTAAACTGCATATAATAATAATAATACGACAGTCTGAGATTTTTTTTTAGAGAACTAAAACAGCTCAAGACCTGCAGATCACTGGTTCTCACGGGGTTAACTAAGACGTTAAAGCCATAGAAATTGAATGAATTATTCATACGGTTACAGCAGCACTCTGAGTGCTGGACACCAACATAGTCATCTAAAGATCTCCATCCCTGAGCTAAAAGCAAGAAAATACCACATAATTTAAGGTAACCTTTATTCAACACAATTTCTGTCCCTCAATCTCCCCTGAAAACACCAACAAGCTTTGAATTCGAAATCCAAATACTTGGGAAAAAATATAAAATAAAATGGCTGTAATATGATCTGGCTACATTTCACTATTCCCTCAGCAGAATTCCTCAAACATTGATCCTAATTAGGGTACACAGGCATGTCAAGCCCTCTCTTGGTGCATCATTATTAGTCTATCTGTGACTGGCCCAGACTCTCTAGTAAGATAATCCTATTGGTTCCCCTTTTCTTTAAATATTGATAGTCTCTCCAGGAGCTCACAGAGCCCTCAGCCTGCAACAACCACAACCAGTCTCCTCTGGTAACATTCACCCACAACACCTCCCTCCGTTCTACATGCCTTTCCTAGTTCTGAGTGACCTTGTTAGAAACTGTAATTGGTGAGAGAGTAAGAAAGGTCTTCCTTCTCCCCTTAAGGGGGCAGCGGAGCAGGCTAGGCAGCTCTGTGAGCTGGCAGATATACTGCCTGTCAGAGATGTCCAGCAGATTTATATAAGGAGGATTAATATACAGGGTTATTGCTGTTGAGATAAACAGGTCAGTCAGGTATCTTCACAACCACAAGTCATATAAACCTTGGATCTGCTCATATTCACACTGAAAAACTCACCTAACAGCAGAGTGGAAGTACTTATTTTTTGTTGTTGCTGAGCCCGCTACAGTTATGATTTAGCTCATTACTTTAGAAGATAATTGAATGCAGTAATGTTAACACGTCCTGCCTGAAAACATCCTCATTAGGATTCCGTTATGAGACGGATTGAGTAAAATAAAGTTCAGAGTGGTCAGTGGTGCGATTAGTGAATTGCGCAGCGTTGCTCTTCTGAACAACTTACTTCAGACACTTTCTAGAGTACAGAGGGCAAACAGGCCGCATTTAGAGGAGTCGCCTTTGGAGCCTCTGCTTATGCTCCCGATGAGATGAGACGTTCTTGTTGTGGATCCGACCAGTGGTCAGATGCAGAAAGACGTCTCTGGAGGGACCCTCGCTGTGACAGACATATTACAAACACAGGACGATACCAACATCAACTGGCACAGCTTATCTATAATTAGACAGCCAAAGCACATGTCTACTACTGTGTACTGTATGTATCAATACTGCATATGTATTAGGTGCTCTGCATGTCCAGTGGTATGTACCTGCCAGGAGTAGGTGGGGCCTCCTCCCCAGGCCCCGCCTCAGAGGAGCCCTGTTGTGTCCATGTGCACAGCAGGATGGCAAAGCCACAACCAGGCTGGGACACCATCAGTTCAGGAAGACCCACTAGGTCTGGGTTTACTGACAGGCTGTCCACCTGTCACAGGAGAAAATAATGGATTAGAAATAGTAGAGTGCACACTTTACAGGATGTGAAGTCATCCAGTGTTATGTGGGGTTTATATGTCAGGCCAGAGTTCAACTCGGGATAACCGGTCATACAAAAGTAGCTCAGCTTTTAGCCAGGTCAATTTCTATGGCAACGAATCCTTCAGAACGAACCAGCTCCTGGGCAGGCTAACTCTACTTACCCTGAATGAAATGACTGAGCCGCGAGTTGAGGATCAATTAACTCAGATTCACTCCCTCTTGCAAAGACTTCCATCATCCCCTCCATTTGAGGAAGACGACTGATTCAATATTTTATTAATCAAATGTATTTTGTGTGTTAAAAATTACTAATGTTAAGATTTATCACATTACACATTTAGTAATGATAGAATGCATTTTAAACTTCACGCAATGTAACACTTTTGTGTGACTTAATAAATAACAAATATCAATAGGAGTGGGAAGGTGCTTGTGCATTGATAAGCACACCAAAGACCTTAACGATAAGTTTCAAAATAAAGACTGCACTTTTAATAGCCTATTTCACACCATAGCCTGCTGAACTTGCAAAATAATTTTTCTCTCAGAACAAATAAAAATGTGCCACTGATTAATTCATAGATGAAGGTTTCAGCATTGTCTCAATGAAGAGTTTGAATAGCCATGCACAGTTACTAGCCTGTTAGAGATAGCGGCAGGCGGACGAGCAATATCTACCGTCGTAGAACGGACCAAGCCTGAGCTGGAATGTAAAACTTGCTGAAGCTGGTAAGAAAACCCTGAGTAGATTGCTCCGTAGGATACCCCTCAGGAGTTTTTCAGCCTATGATTGACATAATCCATGTTTGTGTATAGACCTACCTGTCGTTCCAAAAGCCACTTCTTCAGCAGGACCAGCTGTCCAGAGCTCAGGTCTGAAGAATCGGTGGGCTCCTCCCAGCGGAACGCTCTCACCACACGGTCTGTGTATCCCACTACAAGCTCACTGCACCCATCCCCATCTGCAAAGCATGCGCACACACACACACACACACACACACACACACACACACACACACACACACACACACACACACACACACACACACACACACACACACACACACACACACACACACACACACACACACACACACACACACACACACGGCTGAGAATAAAGCAGTCAAAACAGAAACGGTCAATTGCATTGAGGGTGCCTACGTCTAGGATGAAATGGGTGCAGAACAGAGAGGTTACCTATGTCACTAATAAGGATGACTTTGGTGTTGGCAGTAATGTGCTGAGAGAAGCAGGGTTTCTGGTCATCAGAGAACAGCGCCTCCTGCTGGCTGGACAAATCTGACTTGGCTCCTGCCACTGCAGACAGGTCAAACAGGTGAAACCATCCCTCTGCACCCACAGCAACTACAAAGTTTTGATGGATAAGTTAAGGCAGTGAATAGTTAGATGATAGCACTCATTGGATGCAAGGGGGGGGGGGGAAACACACAAATATTCCTCATCTGACTGGAGGACTATGCAGTTTCTGCACACCCACCCTTCCTTGGTTGCAGATGTCTCCAACACCAACACAGGTGAGCTAAAAAATAAACCAAAAAGATAATTGATTAAATATTTGTCTAAATCTGCTAAAATAACAACAGAAATCAGATGTGCAGACAGGGGTGTACAGATTCCCTCTTATGCCACTTACAGTTGTTCTTAAATGTGACGATATTTGAACTCAAAGAGGGGTGATCAAATAACCTCTAAGCAGCCACTTACCATGCCCACACATGTTCTAGTGATCCAAGGCTTAGAGTCATCATTCTTGTACACATGCAGCTTTCCACTGGTGTCACCCACGATAAGTTCATTCAGCTGTTAAAAAATAATGACAGTTAATGTCAAGGTTTTGGTGTCAAGGCCCTGGGTACAGTCACAGCCAGGACATTTTGTTTCCATAGATATAAGACATGTTGTCATAAATATGTTGAAGGTCAAGGAATGTGATTAGAGGACTGTTATGGCATCTACTATTTCACTCTTGACCCTCTTATCGTGACTGGAGGGAATGAGTCAGAGACCCTCTAAAGCAAGAGTTGCTATTTACAGTACAGGGACTAGAAAGGCACAGCTGGACAACGAATGCGCAAGTGGAGAGTGGGCAGAGCAGTTTATGACTTCTGGAAAATTATTTATATGTTGCCACGTAGGTGGGGAAATAACTGACAAAAAAACGAGTTGAACATGTCATTGGTAGGTCTACAATGTGTATAACTGGCCCTAGGAGGTGGATACACTAACGCCATAGGCATTGAGACTACACACATTTTTTCAAGAATTGCCCATGTCTGAAAACATGGACACAAGGAAAGATCGTTGAATAGTTGTCTAGCTGCTGATACTTTACCGAGTCATTGTCCGCATTCCCAAGACAAATTGCATGAGGGAAAAGGGTTACGGTGAAATCCAAACTAACACGCTGAACATGGCTCAAGGACAGCATATCACCAGATAACAGTTTGACAGCTGAGCTGGACACTGACAGCTGCAATTTGCATCATCCAAATGCAAGTTAGAGAAACATCAAGTAGTTAGCTGTGTTAAAGCGTATATTTAAGCGTTGCTTCTGCTTTTAAACTTGGCGTGATAACTATTATCAACCATAGCCACTAAAAATAACAGAAAGCCGTACAAAACTTGTAAGACCTGAGGGTTTGTACGCTCCTCCTTAAACAAAGCTCACGTGACAACAGTACGGAAACATACTTGAGACAAGCTTCACGCGTTTTGTATTTTGCGATTCGTATGGTCACGTGGCGATATTTATTTACAATCCCACAGATATCGTTAGTTATTGAGAAGTAAAGAAAAAATGAAACAGCCAACGGAAATATTATATTGTAACATAATCCCTGCATTTGTATTTATGCACAAATACTGAATCCCACCTAGCTGATTATTCAATTGTTCATAATATAGACTAATGTCACACTCACATGTAGCCTAGTAATTCCAGAATATTCTATGAGTGTAAATGATAAATTATAATGTCAGTAAGCTAAAAGAATAATTTGGTAGACTGCTATGGGCATTAAATCAAAAAGGTTTAAAAACTCAGTACAACTGCCATCAAGTGGTTACTCGTCGGGGTGCATTTGGGTGATGCACTGTCAATCCACTAGAGGGTACTGTTGTACAAGACAAAATATTTTCCAACTATTTCACCTCATCCATACTGTCTAGGGACCCAAGGCCCTTCTGACCCATATGACCCTTTGAGTGAGGAACCCAAGCCACCATTGGTTTGCTTATATATTAGGCCTACATGTTTGAAAGGCCTACATTTGTTGGTATATTCTCAGAAGTGCGGAATAATTTAAGTGCACAGCCTGTGGATATTTACTGCAGCAGAGCCGCTGTTTTCAGTGATCTCCAGTGGTGTAAAGTACTTAAGTAATAATACTTTAAAGTACTACTTAAGTCGTTTTTGGGGGGTATCTGTACTTTATTTTACTATTTACATTTTTGACTACTTGTACTTTTATTTCACTACATTCCTTAAGAAAATATTGTACTTTTTACTCCATACATTTTCTTTGACACCCAAAAGTACTCGTTACATTTTGAATACTTAGCAGGACAGAAAAATTGTCAAATTCACGCACTTATCAACCGAACATCCCTGTTCATCCCTACTGCCTCTGATCTGGCGGACTCACTAAACACACTAATGCTTCGTTTGTAAATTATGTTTGAAGGTTGGAGTGTGCCCGTGGCTTTCTGTAAATAAAAAAAACAAGAAAAGGGTGCCATCTGGCTTGTTTAATATAAGGAATTTGAAATGATTTATACTTTTACTTTGATACTTATGTATATTTTAAACCAAATACTTATAGACTTTTACTCAAGTAGAATTTTACTGGGTGACTTTTACTTGTACTTGAGTCATTTTCTATTAAGGTAGCTTTACTTTTACTCAAGTATGACAGTTGGGTACTTTTTCCACCACTGGGGATCACTCTCTCTCTCTCTCTCTCTCTCTCTCGCTCTCTTTCTCTCTCTCTGTGTGTGTGTGTGTGTGTGTGTGTGTGTGTGTGTGTGTGTGTGTGTGTGTGTGTGTGTGTGTGTGTGTGTGTGTGTGTGTGTGTGTGTGTGTGTGTGTGTGTGTGTGTGTGTGTGTGTGTGTGTGTGTGTGTGTGTGTGTGTGTGTGTGTGTGTGTGTGTAAAGACCAGAACAGGTAGTCACGACCCATTAAACAGTTGCACATCACTGGCCACAGACAGGATTGGATGATTGTCCACATCGACTGTAGGGAATTTCAGATAAATATTCAGTTCAGCATCTCTTCAATAGGCTAACTGCTGAGAGAAGTTGATTCAGATTACTCAGATGCCTTGTGATGGCATGGGTCATTACCATTCACTCCAGATGTTCTTGACAGGTCTCATTAATTAATTAAATGCATAGCACATCCCTTTTCTTTTACTCAATAAGTAAAACAAAAGCATCAGATAGATGTTTAAAGTAGCCTAATTTTAAACTTCCAAAACTTTCAAAATTAAAGTCCCCTATACTGTCATGTACGCTAGCTAGACAACACTGTGCTATAGTCCACTTCATATGTTTTATTTCAGATATGGTCTTTCATCTAAAACTCTATTTTTTAGCACAATTGAATAGTTAATGCAGCTGAATATAGGCTATGCCCTTCAAACTTTTTTTTATTTAGACCTATTCATGTGTATAAATTGTTAGTAAAGATAAATTAGAATTTTGATAACCGTGATCACTGTGTTTGTATCCTTCAAAATGCATTCAGTAGGGGCTTTCCACTTTATTATAAGACTGATCTGTTGTAATGCACCTGCAGAAATTATACAAAGTAGAGTCAGTGCCATGGCCGACCCCAAACGACCACATTATTTAAAAAAAATAAACACCACAATTTAGTTTAACAGCCAACAAATTGAAAATTAATCCCGCATATCACATAGGGATTATTTCCCAGGACAAATGGGCCCTTGTGAGTTTTGTTTATGATGTCTCAGTGAACTCCAAAAGCAGAAAGACAGAGGTGTTTCAATGGATACTCGGGCGCCCAGATGTCATATTAATTATTACACTCGGCTATGACTGGCACGCTCGAATAGAGGGAGCGCTCTGCCTGCCTCTGGAAGATCTGCAGTAGAAAAAAGTCTTTACAAAGCGCTAATTGGACTCTGGAACCGCACTGACAGGGAATGGTAGATAGGTTTCAGAAAGCCGACGATGGCGAGGGGGCTGGGGGAAACTGAATAGAACCCACGCTTATTTTCTAAACTCTCTTGCTGTGCAAAAAAAGGAGGAAAAAGAAAAGAAAAGTTGGTGGGGGCTGGGTTCTTCAATGCAGGCTTGATTTTGAATGCCACAGCCAACACAGAAAATTTTCACAATTTACCCCCTCCCCTCAAACACACACACACACACACACACACACACACACACACACACACACACACACACACACACACACACACACACACACACACACACACACACACACACACACACACACACACACACACACACACACACACACACACTCATCCCCATGAGTGGAGTCGGTTGGTTTTGTTCTGAGTGAAAGACATGTTCTATTATGCTGCCCTTTAAAAGAAAACAAAATTGTCGAAATACACTGTGTCGAGTCGTTACTGTAACAAAATAGGGTGTATCAAATCATACACAAAACATCCTCGAATGCGTCCTTCTTATGGCCCCTTCTCAGATTTACCCTTCCGTTCCGCCTCTCCGAGGGTGATGATTAGCTCTAGCCTAATGAAAGTGGGAAATTCGCCTCTGCTGGACAAAGCTCCATTCTTCGAAAGACGAAGCATTCAAATGCGGTTGTAAAAGTGTTAACAATAAACGGTGGGTCATCCAAGACTGTGGGGTCTGCTTGTGCCTGCCAACCCGACAGTGTTCAAAAGAACTTACTGTCAATGGGGTCTATAAGGTATACCTTATAGTATACTGCCCATACTGTATGGACTGCAAAGACAATGCAAACAACTAAATCTTAACATCTTTGATAAGCGCCTTTAAGGTCCGCCTGAGTTTGAGAGGTGCCTTTCAGCACTACTTTTCGGTCCACTTGAGAAATTGGTTATCTGCATGCGTAAAAAGCTAGTATAGTCTAATAGGTTCGCTTGTTTAAGTTATTTAAAAAAAAAAGATATATTCAACAAACAAAAAAAACAACAGTTGTTTGAGTCACCCATAAACGGACACGTTTAGCTCATTTTACGCATAAAATGAAATTACGCCTTATTTGTCTTTCGACCTCGACCTCGATCTTATTTTATATTCTATCACACTGTGGCCAACTTTTATGTACAAGACCCTGAGTCTCTCATTCGCCATGAAACAATTCAATATATCTAGTATATAATGTTCATTTCTGAACTATAGACGCTCTATTTTTATGCATTTTATATGAGGAGCATTTTGGAACCTTTGCGCGTAATCATGCGATCCGGTGCTAGATTTTCAAAGCAGAGTTGAATGAAAACTAACATTCTATTAGTGCTCAAAACTCTCAAGACATCTGGAACAAGTCGGCATGCTGCAACCAGTTGTGCTTTGGCGACTGTTTGTTCAGTGGTTCAAGTGGCACGCGACCGGCGTACGCATTGCAACAGCATAGGAGCCAAGGTGAATACAACTAGCACGAGGAGGAGGCGTGGTCAGGTCCAGCGCGTGGGGCTGCCAGTGTATAAGCCTCGCTACTAGCCTTTATCAGGACTCAGTTCAGACTGAGGAGTGTGCGAGGCAGAAGCCCACAAGACCGCCCATTAAACACGGCTAAAGTGAGCATTAAGCCACACGTGAACGCCACGAGCAGGACGCACTGCTACGGATCAATCCAAAGAAGAACTCTGAGATTCTCTGCAGCTCTTATTTTTATTTTTCAATACGTGCCAATGGACATCACAGCAAAGATGGAAATAAATGTGAGCCAGCAGCACTTCATGCCGCCCTCCTGCTTCTTTGCTGCCGCAGCGCAGAGTATCCAGCTCAGCCCTACCAGCAGCCAAGGGAGCGGCAAGTCAGCATCCAAGGTGAAGAGACAGCGCTCATCCTCGCCTGAGCTGCTAAGATGCAAGAGGAGGCTGAACTTTGCCGGCTTTGGGTACAGCCTGCCGCAGCAGCAGCCGCACACTGTGGCGCGGCGGAACGAGAGGGAGCGCAACAGAGTGAAACTTGTCAACAACGGCTTCGCCACTCTCCGGGAACACGTCCCCAATGGCGCGGCCAACAAGAAGATGAGCAAAGTGGAAACGTTACGGTCGGCGGTGGAGTACATTCGCGCACTGCAGCAACTTTTGGATGAGCACGACGCGGTGAGCGCAGCGTTTCAGTCCGGGGTCCTGTCGCCCAACAACTACCCCAACGAGATGAACTCCATGGCAGGCTCTCCAGTGTCCTCCTACTCGTCGGATGAGGGGTCCTACGACCCTCTCAGTCCCGAGGAGCAGGAACTCCTGGACTTCACTAACTGGTTCTGAGCATCTGTATCCTATAAGGTAAACATGTTTTTATAATAGGCCTATCATTCATATTCTACAAGTACTGTATTATGCTTTGTTATAATGAATATTTGCATTATTACGTTTTCAAGATCAATTGAAAATAACTGAACTAATGTCTTACCTCATTTTCTTGTTCGTTACTATAGGAATATGGATCAATTGAATGATGTAAACTCTCAGCATGGTTCGGGAGGATTACAGGGGAGCTCGCGCCCGCTAGAACAAGACGCACTGAGCTGGCGTTCTGCTCCGGTCGTCCACGACCCAGTCCACCTAAAGGAACGGCCTTGCAACCAGAGAAACTGCGGACATGCAGGCCAGTGTTGAGCCAAACGCCAAAGGACTAAAAAGAAAACGGGCTCTCCATGTCTGACAGCGTGGGAATTCAACCTTCCAGCACATTCGCCCACGAAAACAACATTTCAAAAGTGATTTTACAACAGCACACAAAACATTATTTAAAATGTTGTTCTCAAACTATGCTTCATCCAATCAAAGAACATCAACCCTTCTTTGTAAACTCCTGTGACATTTAGTTCTAAAATGCTTCCAATGTGCGGATTTTATTATATGAAATTCTATATCAAACATGTTTTTGAAATATATCAAGATATTTTTGTATGTAAAGAGATTTTTTTGTAGATGTTTTCTTTTGTATATATTTATATTGGTAAGTTGCCCTTACCTCTTGCCTATTTTAGACTTGTATAATACTCTGCAGCTGGCTATTCTGTGTATGGTCATTGATTAATGAGGTTTCAAGAAGGGGTTTGACACTCCGACGTTTTAATTTAGCACCAATGTGTCTTATTTAATAGGAAATACATGTTATTGTACATGGAGTTCACGATGATCAAAGGTTATGCAGCTATTGTCCAAACAGAGAACAATGGCGATTCATTGTCTATTGCTATACTGCCAGCTCCACACTGCCTTTACTTATATCATGTTGGTTGAAAAGAGAAAAGCCTATAACCATATTTTCTACACTCTAGTCTCATAATAAAACATTTTCTAGTATTTCCTTTTGTACCTCAGACTTTTTTACGTTTGCATTTTACATTCACTATTAGTTACAGTGTGTTTGACTGGAGATGGAATGGGAGAAAGGATATAGGAGAGGGGGGAATGAAATATATTTCTGTTACATTTTTTAATAAAAATATTACCCATTTTACGCACACTTCCACCAACGAATTCATGCCATATCACACATTTTACTCGCGTCCCATTTGCGTAAAAAACGGTACATTCTGTAATATAAGTTAATTAACATACAAATAGAGTAATATAACAATAGCAAATTCGAATCCTCAAGAATCCAATAGCCCTGTTTATAGCCCGAGGATACTTAATGGGGGGATAATACGTCTTGTCTGGCTTTAGGCTAGCGGAGACGTGTCACGAATATTGGAGCGTTCATGCTGCATGTCAATTCTGTTGTGCACCAGCTCAATGCTGAAGCGCGCAAGCGCGTGCATATCAGAGTGAGAAAAATATGTAGCTACAGCCCAGCACCCCAAAATAGCACTTGAAAAAGTCCCAGTTGCAACAATGACTCCGTAAGTCCGTCTATGCCATCCTCTTAGTCAAATCCATTACAATAAACTCTAAAAACAACTTTAGTAAACGAAACTGTATAAATAACAGTGAATTACATCAGTTTGCTATGTTTTTGGAACCTCTACTATATTGTGCAATTCTGTAAAACAAACAATCCTATTTCTAATTTAAACATACTTATTTCGTTGGCAAACCATCAACATTAGGATTCCGAATCATATAGAACTGTAGGGTTTAAGCTCTGAAAATAAAGTTAATTGCGATGACAAGAAAAAAAGCAAAGCTTGAAAAGTTATTCTTGTTTAGCCTACATGTAAATGATCTCACTTGTGGTAAGTTGCAGGTGCCTACAGTGTAAAAATAGACATACAAACAGTTTTGCAAAGAGCACCCATAACATTCTGCTCCATTTCTAGTTCAGGTACCTATCTAATCCCTGAGGCCAAGAAGCATCGCGTTTGACAGGTAGGGACGCGTTTGCTTCGAGGCGCGTGCCTGGTTTAATGAGTGAATGCCGTTGTCTAGTGGTGGAGAGGAGCGCATTGAATTGGCTGACGGCGTGTGCCTTTCCTACAGCAGCGCGCGACTAGCACTCAACAAATGTCCTCGGGAAGAAAAAAACAGTTTGGCTGAAGTTAAACCATTTGTTGCGTGCAGCTGCCAGAGGGAATATCGTCAAAGAGTACCAGGTATTGTTCACCACTATCTCTAGCTGAAAGGGTTATTGCTCAGCAGTTATTAACTTGTGATGCCACCACAATACAATTCCTTGACGCCAAGATAAACATCATAGCTGATGCTTCATTAATGATTTATTCGGTAAAATGGTTGTCACATAAGAATATATTCTAAGGCATGGCTACTAGGCATACATATTATTTTAGTGGAGCCTACTATTACATAAAGCCGGTGTATTGTGTATAATGCACCATTATCTAACTCTCTAGGGGGACAAATACTGATTTTAAATCTATTTCTGGGACCAAGTTATGTTTAGACAGGACACAACGTGTATTTTCTGATGGTGTTAAGTCAGGTTTCCTTGATATTACGAAAGGTGTCATACAAGGTTTGATTTTGGGTCATGTACATTTTACTAACTACAGTACAGAAACAATATTGGTTTGTCTGTAAAAAAAAATGGTAACCTTCACTTGTGTGCGGGCATACTATTGTGTATTCTGCTGCCCTTTCTGTTGACAAAGCTCTATCTGATCATCAATCTGCCTTCATTGATTTACAGAAAACCTTTATTGACCTCAAACTAGTATTGAATTCTATGTTTTCTAGAGCACATGCACTTTAGATTGTGTTACATCGATTGTGTCCCTGCATGCAAATATCTGGGCATCTGGATAGACGATGGGCTGTCTTTTAAAAAGCATATTGATGATTTAGTGAGGAAGCTGAGAAATAAAATGGTCTTCTTCTATAGAAACAAGTCCTGCCTCTCGCTTAATAGTAAAACGCAGACCATTTTATCGACGTTCCTACCGGTCCTAGACTATGGTGACATCTATATGAATGCAGCAGACACTTCATTAACGCCGTTCAAAGCAGTTTACCATAGCGCACTTCGTTTTTATTACTGGTGACAGGTTCAGTACACATCACTGCCTTCTTTACCAAATAGTAGCCTGGCCCTCTTTGAAGTTACATAGGTCGATTCATTGCTCTCTTTTTATTTATAAAGCTCTCTTACAAAAACTCTGGCCGTACCTAGCATAATTAAAAAACCTTTAGACATACGAGTCACAGTACCATACCTGGTCTCATGGATGGCTTACTCTGGAAATCACTTCGGTCTCTGATTTGAGTTTGTTAGCACCCTATATATGGAACAATCTACAGAGTTCCGGATGTGGTGTGGTGCCTCTCAGGAGTTCAAATTGTTGATTGGGGACCTCTTTGCTGAGGAATGTGATGTTTTTTCTTGAATGTGTTTGTTATTTTGTATAGGCCTATTTGTATTATATTGTAAATTGTGTATATGCTGGGCTCGCTTGGTAAATAGACCTTGGTCTCAATGGAACTCCCTGTTAACCTTTTACTGCAGTGGGCTAAGTCAGGGTCACACAGTCATTCTTGGTAGTCTTAAACAAATCTACTGTACTTTGAAACAAAAGTATACACTTCACACACGGTTATGGGCTTAAACAATAAATACAAAAATTGGCAACTGAAAACATTAACGCTTTCAGTTGAAAAGCGTCAGCGAAAATGTATTACATTTTGAGTTTGCATCCAAATATTATACTTTATATACATCACAGAAGACTGAAATATAACAAAACCGTTTGACATAGAAACCCCGAATTCTCGGCGTAAAAAACAGAAAATGTTTATTAATTATGAAAAAAATAACATCACACCCATGATTGCACTAGAGGGCGATTTGATCATTTGACTGCAGGAAAGGGTTACAATAAAGGTAACATACAAATAGAGCTTACCAAGAAGGGCACAAGACACAAAAACGACAGGCAATATGTATAGCTCTCTTTGGTACTCTTATTAGGCATTATAGAATTTCTATGACACAGATACTCGAAAACAGCAATGAATGGTCCGAACAATTCCATGACCGCCTGTCAGAGTGCGTTAACGCTTTCCTCCCCGACTCTGTCAAGCCTGAGGGAAATTAAAGAAAGAACTGCCATATCTAATTTGTAATTTCTTGCCGGACCCTCTCACTTAAAGCTGAAGGAGATGATTGAAAACACATAGGAGATTTAGGTTAGTTCATGCTTCATTTATTTTATTTTCATAATGCCACATTACTCAGTTACTAAAGCGGTGGAGAGCCATTATATTCCCCCCCTATCTGAAAAACCCGCACAAAGGTTTGGCATAAATCATGCATTAAATCAGTGCTTGATTTGTGCAAAAGTTCGAAGTTGCACCTGCATCTTGCATTTTAGGATTTGGCCCCCCATGAGCATCAATTGTGTATCCCTTGTCTAACTGGAGTCTAAACGTGTTATGTCCCTATTCAGTGCATTACTGATTCAGCATGAACCGCAACTGAAAATCCCTGCATATTTCAGAACCATAGACAGCACCCTTCTCAAGTTTAGACGTCCACCTTCAGTAGGCTATTTATAAATGCATATTCCAAAGGGTGTCTCCAAAGCCCTTTTGAAGAAATGTCTCAGAATGTCGACTTTGTTACATGAAAAGTGCCCCCCCCCCCCCCCCCCCCCCCCAAAAAAAACGACATAAAAAAACAGCTTTAAGTGCATTAGCTATCGTTTTAGAAAGGGGACCCTGGCACCCTGGAACCCTGTTGCCACAGTGTGTGGTAGCTAATGACAGATAGGGGTCAAGCCTGTGTAGCCAATGACAACACAGGTTGCTGGAGTCATCCAGTGGGTTGGCGATGACCAAGTTGTGGATTAGGACGAAGAGGGGCTGGTACACCAGGAAGTCCAGCAGGTCCAGGGAGCTGATGTGTCGGAGCTCCTGTTTGATGGCTTCCTCTTGTTCTGGTCGGATGCCCCCGGCCTTTAGCTCCACTAGGAGCTGCTCTGCGCTGATACAGCCCTGCCTGGCCACAGCACCCCCTGTCTACACCTCCAGCAGGAACAGCTGCTGTAGAGGGACAAACACAATGTCAATACAGGTGGAAAAAAAGAGAGGCCCTTTAAATATGCAATGGTGTGGACTTGGTTTAGACAGGGCAAAGGTGTGCATGTGTGTCTCGTATATGTGTGTGTCGGTCGGTGTGTGCCTCTCCTAGCGTCTCATGTTACATCGGCCTGTTTCTAGTCTTGTATGAGTGCACCTGTTTGCACAGTTAAATGCATTCTAGGTAATAATTGGGGGGAGGGGGTATAATCCTCTGGCAATCAGCCCATTTCTACCCTCCAGCTCCTGCAGCCCAGTTAACAACCCTATCCCTACCACCAGCTCTATAATTACAAAGTCTTCCTCCACCTAGACCAGGCTCAGTTTCCACACCCATGGCCACATGCTTTCATGTTCCCTATGTGCCTTTCAGCAGCCCCGTCGGCCTGCCCTCCCCATTTGAATGCGCCGGGCTGCCTTGCCTCTTGTGAATGGCCATCCTATAACTCTGGTCCATCTGAGATGAGTGGTAGTGTGTCTCAGGGCTGATTAAAGGGAGGGAGGGGCGGAGCGGCGCGGGAGGTACACCGCTGGGCACTTTAATGAGATTAAGGCCCAGCAATCCATGAAAGCGAAAAGGAGCCTCTCTCTCTCTCTCTTTCTATAGATGCACTTGGTCCTTCTGGAAAAAGCTAGTTTTACTAAGCTTTCATTTGAAATGCCCTTCAAAGTGTTTACCAAGTCTTTATTTCACTGTAATTACCCTCCCGGGGCCATGAAAGAGGGAGAGGTACCACAGGTTGGAAGAGATTGTGATGTAAGCATGAAAATACCTTCATGAGGGTGATTATGGTAAATGTTAAACTATACTGTACATGGTAAAGATGGGCTTTACAGTTAGGGAGTAAGCAAACTACCTGAATTATATTGAATATTATTACCACATGAATAGTGCCTTCAGAAAGTGGGATTAAAATGGATTTCATTGACATTTTTTTGTCAGCAATCTACACAAAATACTCAGTAATGTAAGTAGTCAATACATGTTAGAATCACCTTTGGCAGTGATTACAGCTGTGAGTCTTTCTGGGTATGTCTATAAGAACTTTCCATACCTGGATTGTGCAACATTTACCCATTATTCTTTTCAAAATGTTTCAAGCTCTGTCAAATTGGTTGTTGATCATTTCCAGACAAGCATGTTCAGGTCTTGACATTTGATTTTCCAGCAGATTTAAGTCAAAACTGCAACTCGGCCACTCAGTAAAATTCAATGTTGTCTTGGTAAGCAACTCAAGTGTAGATTTGGCCTTGTGTTTTAGGTCAGGGTTTTCCAAACTTCGTTCTGGGGCCCCCGCTGGGTGCAAGTTTAGTTTTTTTCCCTAGCACTACACAACTGATTCAAATAACCAACTCATCATCAAGCTTTGATTATTTGAATCAGCTGTGTAGTGCTAGGGCAAAAAACTAAAAGCGCACCCACGGGGGCCCCAGGACTGAGTTTGGGAAACTCTGATTTAGGTTATTGTCCTGCTGAAAGGTGAATTAATCTCCCAGTGTCTGATGGAAAGCAGACTGAAACAGGTTTTCCTCTAGGATTTTGCCTGTGCTTAGCTCCATTCTGTCTTTTTTCTTTACTGAAAAACTCCCCAGTCCTTAATGATTACAAGAATACCCATAACGTAATGCAACCACCACTATGCTTTAAAATAGGAAGTGTGTAACGGGTGTCCTCCTCCTCTTCGGACGAAGAGGAGGAGTAGGGATTGGACCAAAGCGCAGCGTGGAATGTAGACATAATTAAGTTTATTAAAGTAAAGACGAAAACCGAAAACACTTCAATAAACTACAAAATAACAAAACGACGTAGACAGACCTGAACATGGAACTTACATAAATACACGAAGAACTCACGAACAGGAACAGACTACATCAAACGAACGAACAAACCGAAACAGTCCCGTGTGGTGCAACATACACAGACACAGAAGACAACCACCCACAAACAAACAGTGTGAACAGCCTACCTTTATATGGTTCTCAATCAGAGGAAAAGTCAAACACCTGTCTCTGATTGAGAACCATATAAGGCTAATTACAAATGACCTACACATAGAAACACAAAACATAGAATGCCCACCCCAACTCACGCCCTGACCAACTAAACACATACAAAATAACAGAAAACAGGTCAGGAACGTGACAAAGTGGTACTCAGTAATGTACTGTATTGGATTTTCCCCAACCATAACACTTTGTATTCAGGACAAAAAGTAAATTGCTTTGTCACATTTTTTGCAGTATTACTTTAGTGCCTTGTAAACAGGATGCATGTTTTGTATTATTTTTATTCTGTACAGACTTCCTTTTTTTCACTCTGTCAATTTGGTTAGTTTTGTGGAGTACAATGTTGTTGATCCATCCTCAGTTTTCTCCTATCACAGCCATTAAACTCTGTAACTGTTTTAAAGTCACCATTGACCTCATGATGAAATCCATAAACGGTTTCCTTCCTCTCCGGTAACTGAGTTTGTAGTGACTGGGTGTACTGATAAACCATCCAAAGTGTAATTAATAACTTCACCATGCTCAAAGAGATTTTCAATGTCTGTTTTTTTTTTTACCTATCTACCAATAGGTGTCCTTCTTTGCGAGGCATTGGAAAACCTCCCTGGTCTTTGAATCTGTGTTTATATTTAAAAAATGTATTTAATTAGGTAAGTCAATAAAGAACACATTTTTATTTACAATGATGGCCTACCCCGGCCAAACCCGGACGATGCTGGGCCAATTGTGTGCCGCCCTATGGGACTCCCAATCACGGCCGGATGTGATTCAGCCTGGATTCAAACCAGGGACTGTCACCTCTTGCACTGAGATGCAGTGCCTTAGACCGCTGCGCCACTCGGGAGCCCGTGTTTGAAATTCATTGCTTGACTGAGGGACCTTACAGATAATTGATAAACACTTATTGACTCAAGACATTTCAGCTTTTCATTTTGAATACATTTTTACAAATTTCGAAAAAACATAATTCCACTTTGACATTATGGGTTATTGTGTGTAGGCCAGTGACAAAATAAATCTAAATTTAATCTACAGTATACATTTGAAATTCAGGTCGTAACACAACAAAATGTGGAAAAAGTCAAGGGGTGTAAATACTTTCTGAAGGCACTGTAGACCATCGTTCATACTGAAGATGTTGCTTCAACAGGCATGAGATAATGACAATATTTGGTTTGTATTACCTTTGCTTTGTATAGCTTTAATGCCAAAGAATGGAAGTCCATTTTGCTTATCAGGGAACGCATCTCTACAGTGTCACTATAGTGTTAGGGTAAAGGGGAGAAAGAGAGAGTAAACAGAAAAACAGGAGAGGTGGCCCAGTTGGGGAGGTCTGGGTCCCTGTGGCGGGTGTTTTTTGGCGGGGCTCTCCCATGTGACGCTGTTTGGGGAGACGTGATGGTAAAGTGTTCTGAGCCCATTGTGGTTGCTCACAGTGGCCTGTCCTCAAAACAATGACCATGGATACGGGGACATCCCGCCACAGCTAACGGATAAAACTACTCTGGATGGAGACATGAGTGGGTGGTGAGGGTGGTGGGCGAGGGGTAGTAGGGTGGGGGGGTTCAGTGGAGGTAGATTAGAGAAAGAGGAGGGAGAGACCGGGATCAGGGCACGCTCTGGTGCAATATGACCACTCGCTGACCGACACAATCTAGTCCCCGTTCAGATAATTAGACAGAGACACAGACGATTGTGTTGGGACAGACCTCTCCTGTCCAGCGTGTGGCACAGCGACGGCCGTCCCCCGGTCACTAACGAGCCCCCCGTGCTAATGAGCCCTTGTCCCTCCCCGGCCCGGCCCACGCGCTGAATGGCCTGTTAGTGGGAAAGAATGGAATCAGCACTCTGCCACCGAGTTGAGCGCACGCCTGAGTGCTCACAGCTCTGTGATTGGCCCACTTCCCCAACCGGGGCCAAGACGGGAGGGGCTTGATGGGAACGAGGGGAGACAGGGCAGCTAATGATCATTAATTGCACTTGGTTTGCAGTAAAAGAGCCCAAACGACAGTGCAGGGAAGGACAGTCATGATAATGGCCGCCCTAAACATGGGTCCGGGAAGGACCAGTGAGGATAATAGCAGCCTAACCCACTTCTTTTGTTGGCCCTCCTACGGCACCCTGCCATGGACAACCCAGCAGACTTCGTACTTACGTAATGTCCAACATTTTGTCAGTCACTCCTCCATTGGGGGGGCAGGGGCATGATGAGGTTGGGGGTCAGTGTTGGAACGCAAACGCATGCTGACCCAGTTAAAATCGAGTGACAGGGAGAAATTGAGACCTGTTTTTGGAAGAGGGGGATTTGAACAGGCCACAGTTGGTCTGAATGCAGTGTGAAGGAAGGAGAGAATGAATAAAAGCAGGTCTGAGGGAGAAGAAGAGGATAATGCATTTGGAGGGACTCAGAAGTGACACACACACACAGGTCAGAGTGAGGAAAGACTGCTAGTAGTGAAATTCTACTACAGATCTTCCAGGTTCAGGGGGGTTCAGTGGTGGCATGAGGTTCCACTGGTGTCCTGTAAGGGATTGCAACCCTGGCTCTGATGGGCTGCTGCTGTATGGAAATGTGTCTCTCAGGTCATGTGACCTGCCCTGAGGGAATAGCAATGTACAAGGCAGGCTGAGAAGCACAGTGTTATACAGGGACAGATGGACTGAGTCAGGGGGCACGCCAGAGAGAGAGAGAGAGACATTGAGAGAGAGAGACATTGAGAGAGATAGAGAGAGAGAAAGAAAGACATTGAGAGAGAGAGACATTGAGAGAGAGCGAGAGAGTGAGAGAAACATACTGAGGCACAGAGGGGAGAACTAGATTGAATAGTAGAGTGACATTGCGAAGGATAGAAAGGGAATTGCGGGGGAAGGGGGAAATAAGGGCATGGTACATCATTATTTGGTATACTCATGCTGGTCAATCCTCAAAGGCAGCCAGAGAGTAGCATTTTTCGGGTACTGTTACAGATTAGTTTTACGCTAGGACTAAAGTCAACAGGATTAGAGCAGGTAACAGGATCAATTTAGTTCAGCTAGGGCCAGATGAGAGACTGATGCTATTGTTTTTTAGGCAAGGGTATTAAGATGACTAATCTTTGTCTTGAAGCTTGTACTTCCATCTAAGGACCTACAGATGAAAATCGGCGGTTTAGGAAACTCTGGAAGTATTATATGCCAGTATTATCTGAGATGTTAATGATTGGGCATGGTCCCTGTTAGAAATATCCAGGAACCATTTACAAGCTCCCTGAAAAGAGTTCCATTTCCATGCACAGGGCATAAAAATGAATCACGATCACAATTACTTCTTTCCAGACTAAACCCCAGTTAGTCCCTCTCCATTTCTGGAGAAGTCAGACAGTCTATAGTCATAGATGGGATTGAGTAGGAGCCTCTTCTCCTCTTCACCGGGCAGCACAAAAGGCCAGCCGTAAATCAGGGGACCCATGACCCTGGCCGCGTCCACCCTGAGAGGGAGCTCTCACACTGGACTGTGTCTCCCTGAGCAGCCCCTGACCCCCGGAGACCCCTGGAGCTTCAGGCGGGCCCTGTTCACAGTACTTAGTACTCAGCCATAAACCACGGCCAGGGAGAAACGTGCAGTGTGTGGGAATCTGTGGCATATGGGACATAATGTAGTGACAGAGGCCCCAAACTCTAATCAGTGTGATGGGGTTCTGTATTGGGATCATGACTGCCCAGGTCAGCTTTAAATGGCCTGACTAGGCGTGTTGTAGTCTTAATATATTCACAGGCATACACAAACACACTCAAAACAGTACACACGCACTGAGGCATACACAGTTGAAAGACATACCGATGCACACACAGTGGAAAGACATACCGATGCATACACAGTGGACAGACATACCGATGCACACACAGTGGACAGACATACCGATGCATACACAGTGGACAGACATACCGATGCATACACAGTGGACAGACATACCGATGCATACACAGTGGACAGACATACCGATGCACACACAGTGGACAGACATACCGATGCATACACAGTGGACAGACATACCGATGCATACACAGTGGACAGACATACCGATGCATACACAGTGGACAGACATACCGATGCATACACAGTGGACAGACATACCGATGCATACACAGTGGACAGACATACCGATGCATACACAGTGGACAGACATACCGATGCATACACACACTATTATTCTTATTCATGGTGGGGGGTTCAGTGACACCTCTTTCGACTTCATTGTGAAAAGGGAATTGGATTGGTGACTTGGACTACTCACTCCATGGTGGCTATTTTCTGCGCCAGGCTCGCAACCACAGCAAAGAGCCAGGTCTGTAAGTCCATCTGTCACCCTGAAATCCACCATCTCCAGGATCTGAGAGAAAAACCATCATGGTCAAAGTGATACGGAAGGTGTTGTGTGTGTGTTGTATTTACCCTGTAGACGTATATCTCTTCTTCATCAGAGAGCAGCTCTGGAGGAATGACCTTCTTTAGTGCCATCAGCACTTACAGGCAGGAGATGTAACCATCAGCATTGATGACAACCTGAAGGGATCATCATCAACATTATCATAATCAACAACAACATCCTCATGCAAGCAAAGTTAGAATCACGAGAGACAGGAAGAGGGAAGTGGAGAGAGAGAGTAAGAACTACAGAAAGATAGAGACAGGAAGAGTGAAAGGGAGAGTAAGAACTACAGAAAGAGAGAGACAGGAAGAGTGAAAAGGAGAGAGTAAAAACTACAGAAAGAGAGAGACAGGAAGAGTGAAAAGGAGAGAGTAAAAACTACAGAAAGAGAGAGACAGGAAGAGTGAAAAGGAGAGGGAGAGTAAGAACTACAGAAAGAGAGACAGGAAGAGTGAAAAGGAGAGAGAGAGTAAAAACTACAGAAAGAGAGAGACAGGAAGAGTGAAAAGGAGAGGGAGAGTAAGAACTACAGAAAGAGAGAGACAGGAAGAGTGAAAAGGAGAGAGTAAAAACTACAGAAAGAGAGAGACAGGAAGAGTGAAAAGGAGAGGGAGAGTAAGAACTACAGAAAGAGAGACAGGAAGAGTGAAAAGGAGAGAGAGAGTAAAAACTACAGAAAGAGAGAGACAGGAAGAGGGAAGTGGAGAGAGAGAGTAAGAACTACAGAAAGATAGACACAGGAAGAGTGAAAGGGAGAGTAAGAACTACAGAAAGAGAGAGACAGGAAGAGTGAAAAGGAGAGAGTAAAAACTACAGAAAGAGAGAGACAGGAAGAGTGAGAAGGAGAGAGTAAAAACTACAGAAAGAGAGAGACAGGAAGAGTGAAAAGGAGAGGGAGAGTAAGAACTACAGAAAGAGAGACAGGAAGAGTGAAAAGGAGAGAGAGAGTAAAAACTACAGAAAGAGAGAGACAGGAAGAGTGAAAAGGAGAGGGAGAGTAAGAACTACAGAAAGAGAGAGACAGGAAGAGTGAAAAGGAGAGAGTAAAAACTACAGAAAGAGAGAGACAGGAAGAGTGAAAAGGAGAGGGAGAGTAAGAACTACAGAAAGAGAGAGACAGGAAGAGTGAAAAGGAGAGAGAGTAAAAACTACAGAAAGAGAGAGACAGGAAGAGGGAAGTGGAGAGAGAGAGTAAGAACTACAGAAAGAGAGAGACAGGAAGAGTGAAAAGGAGAGAGAGTAAGAACTACAGAAAGAGAGAGACAGGAAGAGTGAAAAGGAGAGAGTAAAAACTACAGAAAGAGAGAGACAGGAAGAGTGAAAAGGAGAGAGTAAAAACTACAGAAAGAGAGAGACAGGAAGAGTGAAAAGGAGAGGGAGAGTAAAAACTACAGAAAGAGAGAGACAGGAAGAGTGAAAAGGAGAGAGAGAGTAAAAACTACAGAAAGAGAGAGACAGGAAAAGTAAGAACTACAGAAAGAGAGAGACAGGAAGAGTGAAAAGGAGAGAGAGAGTAAAAACTACAGAAAGAGAGAGACAGGAAAAGTAAGAACTACAGAAAGAGAGAGACAGGAAGAGTGGAAATGAGAGGGAGAGTAAGAACAACAGAAAGAGAGAGACAGGAAGAGTGAAAAGGAGAGAGAGAGTAAAAACTACAGAAAGAGAGAGACAGGAAGAGTGAAAAGGAGGGAGAGTAACAATGAGAGAAAGAGAGAGACAGGAAGAGTGAAAAGGAGAGAGTAAGAACTAGAGAAAGAGAGAGAGAGGAAGAGTGAAAAGGAGAGAGTAAGAACTAGAGAAAGAGAGAGACAGAAAACGAGGAAGAAAGAGGGAGTGTATCTGAGGCATAGTGTGAACAGAGAGGGTTTAAATCCCCTTTCACTTACCGCTTCAAAAGCCCTTTTGTATTCTGCCAGCTTCTCCTGGCTGAAAATGCAATACTTTGCCAAGAAGTCGACTGCAAGAAAGAAAGGAAGAGGAGAAGAGGGAAGAAGAGAGTAAATACAAACCTCTGTGTTTAACAGGCTCTCTAGCGGGAAGAGAAGCCACACACAGCCCTTTGCTATAGTGTTAAATTCAAATCAACTGCTTACAAATCCTCACACATCACCAAACTGAAATATAAACTTAATATTATCTCAAACTGGGTTTATATCTTATTTCATACTGATCACAAAACATCTGTGAGCATTTTGAACGTTTTCTAATAATATCTAGATATACAGTATGCCAGACTTCAGGTGTGTGTATGTGTATGTGTATGTGTGTGTGTGAGAGTCTGGTCTTTATCAATGCGAGGCCAGCAGCATCCCCCTGGTGGTAAGGGGGGGGGGGGGGGGGGGGGCAAAAAGGGCCAGTGTGTTCACTGGGGTTCCCAGCCGGGCAGGCAGCAGACTCAGGGGCCTCCTGTGGCACTTGGCTGCTAAGTCTTCGTGTGTGTAGAGAGAGAGGAGTTTTTACAGACCTGGGATAGGCTGAGGTCAATCTATTGATTAACTAAGAGAAACAGGCATCATAACTCACTTTAGGGGAAACGTTTAATACAAGTACAAGGGTTTGAGCACGTAGTACACGTTTTAGAAATTATATATACGGATGTTGAGGACGCCACAAGGCTACAGTGGTCAAAATTTCCGATAGCAACTGAAGGGCCTACAGCTCGTTTGCTATGATAGCTACACATCCACGCCAATTTCAGAACGCAAATCTGGGGGAGGAGAAGAGAAAGCAGCAGAAAGGAGAAACGGGAGAGAAGGGGAGAGAAGGCGAGAGAAGAGAAGCGGAGACAAGGGGAAAGCACTTTAAGCTGCTTCCACTTCAATTCAGTAGAGATGAGAAAGAGTCCACTGAATAATGGATCTATTCATTGGGTAGCAGAAGAAAGTAACAGAAACAGAGTTTGTATCAGTCTGACTTAAACCCCTGGACCTCTGGGTTGCTCCCCGGTTGCAGGGGGCCGTTTCAATCTGCCATTTATCTGCTTAGGCCTAATCAAAACCAGGCCTTCTGCAGCCTCCGCCTTTCACATGCAAAGCATTACATTCGCATCCAGTCAACTTGACTTGTTAAAGCTTGATTGATCAAAACCTGCGGCGGGGCTGTGTACATCTGTTTGCAAATATCTGTGACGAGAAGGGGCTTTCGCTGAGACCCACGAGTCACACGTTCGGTCCCAGAGCAGCATCTGGGCTGGGTATTAGCTAGCCCCCAGACCCCAATCTAACCCTCTTCAATAGACACACACACACTCCACTGCCTGGATCAGTGCACTGATCAATCCAATGAAGTGAATTGACAGCTTCTGTGACAGAGTAAATGGATCCCCCGTCTCCTCTCTTTAGCATGGTGGCGGGCTGAGGCAGGTCCCATCAGTCCTGTCCCTGGTAGGTAGTGCTGCAGTCCCCCTAATGGGGACTCTATTCTACCAAAACTCTCTCTCTTTCTCTATCCTAGGCCTGCTTCTCTTTCCAGGGCCTCTGCCTTGCACCTCTCAAGCCTGATGTGTGCCCACAAGCACTCACTTTTACACGCGCGCGCACACACACACACACACGTGCACACACACACACACACACACACACACACACACACACACACACACACACACACACACACACACACACACACGCACGCACGCCCGTCCGTCCGTCCGTCCGTGCTGAAGGGAGATCAGGGGGTCTGCGACTGAGGGGGCCACTCCGTCGGGAAATCAGCCGGACAAAAGGTGCAGTGGAGTGAGAGATTGAGGGAGGAAGCGAAGGCGGGTGGAGGAGCGGGACAAAGCCCAGGCACTAAAACCTCCTGCCAGATAGCCTTATCTGATTCCACTCCAGCGCATGATGGCTTTTTTTTCAGATGGCCTTTAAAGCACACAGGTTGTGCCTTTGGTGTGAAGCCTAGCAGAAAATGTTAATCAAGAGAAGGACCGTGGCACAGAAAGGCGAGAGAAAGGGGACAGTCACTCCGCTGAAGCTGTAATCTGTAATGAGAGTGAGGCGATTCAGTAGCGATTGAGGGAGGAACAATGGGGCCGTGATGATGATGAGCAAGGAGGTTCACTTTTACTGCCGTTTGTTTTGCTTCTTTTTGTTCAGTTTCTTCAGTCACCACAAAGACGTCCACCGGTCCGCAGACGGCGAAAAGCCACCAGTCACATCTCATTTAACACACACTTGGACATCACTGTCAATGTCTCCAGCTGACAGATGACAAACGGCCTGATTGCTGATCTGACACCATGCAGGCATTCATGAACGCACGATTCATATTTTCTCACAGAGTCACAACCTGAACAAAACAAACATCATTCAAAGTGAGAAGGTAGTTTGCATATAACCGTTATTTTATAGAAATCTAGGTTACGTCGGAATAACTGAATGACTGCAACAACAAACTTTCTCAATACCGTACATTATAGTCAGGAAATACAGTTGGTGTTACGGCTCTCGTTAGTGGAAAGAGTGGACCAAGGCGCAGCGTGGTAAGTGTTCATGATCGTTTATTCAAGTAACACTCAAACAAAATAATAACAGCGACAAAACGAAAGCGAACAGTTCTGTCAGGCACAGACACGAATCAGAAAATAAGATCCCACAAAACCCAAAAGGAAAATTACAACTTATATATGATCCCCAATCAGAGACAACGATAGACAGCTGCCTCTGATTGAGAACCATACTCAGCCAAAAACACAAAGAAATAGAAAACAAAGATTTTCCCACCCGAGTCACACCCTGACCTAACCAAACATAGAGAATAATAAGGATCTCTAAGGTCAGGGCGTGACAGTTGGAGGTTTACATACACCTTAGCCAAATACATTTAAACTCAGTTTTTCACAATTTCTGACATTCAATCCTAGTAAAAACTCCCTGTCGTAGGTCAGTTAGGATCACCACTTTATTTTAAGAATGTGAAATGTCAGAATAATATTAGAGATAATTATTTATTTCAGCTTTTATTTCTTTCATCACATTCCCAATGGGTCAGAAGTTTACATACACTAAATTAGTATTTGGTAGCATTGCCTTTAAATTGTTTAACTTGGGTCAAACAAATCGGTAGCCTTCCACAAGCTACCCACAAAAAGTTGGGTGAATTTTGGTCCATTCCTCCTGACAGAGCTGGTGTAACTGAGTCAGGTTTGTAGGCCTCCTTGCTCGCACACGCTTTTTCAGTTCTGCCCACAAATTTTCTATAGGCTTGAGGTCATGGCTTTGTGATGGCCACTCCAATACCTTGACTTTGTTGTCCTTAAGCCATTTTGCCACAACTTTGTAAGTATGCTTGGGGTCAATGTCCATTTGGAAGACCCATCTGCAACCAAGCTTTAACTTCCTGACTGATGTCTTGAGATGTTGCTTCAATATATCCACATAATTTTCCTACCTCATGATGCCATCTATTTTGTGAATTGCACCAGCCCCTCCTGCAGCAAAGCACCCCCACAACATGATGCTGCCACCCCCGTTCTTCACGGTTGGGATGGTGTTCTTCGGCTTGCAAGCCTCCCCCTTTTTCCTCCAAACATAACGATGGCCAAACAGTTATATTTTTTTCTCCAAAAAGTACGATCTTTGTCCCCATGTGCAGTTGCAAACCGTAGTCTGGCTTTATTATGGCAGTTTTGGAGCAGGGGCTTCTTCCTTGCTGAGCGGCCTTTCAGGTTATGTCGATGTAGGACTTGTTTTACTGTGGATATAGATACTTTTGTAACTGTTTCCTCCAGCATCTTCACAATATGCTGTTGTTCTGAGATTGATTTGCACTTTTTGCACCAAAGTACGTTCATTTCTAGGAGACAGAACGCGTCTCCTTCCTGAGCGGTATGACGGCTGCGTGATCCCATGGTGTTTATACTTGCGTACTATTGTTTGTACAGATGAACGTGGTACCTTCAGGCGTTTGGAAATTGCTACCAAAGATGAACCAGACTTGTAGAGGTCTACAATTTCTTTTATGAGGTCTTGGCTGATTTTTAAAAATCTTCCTATGATGTCAAGCAAAGAGGCACTGAGTTTGAAGGTAGGCCTTGAAATACATCCACAGGTACACCTCCAATTGACTCAAATGATATTAATTAGCCTATCAGAAGCTTCTAAAGCCTTGACATCATTTTCTGAAATGTTCCAAGCTGTTCAAAACTTAGTGTATGTAAACGTCTGACCCACTGGAATTGTGATACAGTGAATTATAAGATTATTTCACTGTCTGTAAACAATTGTTGGAAAAATCACTTGTGTCATGCACAAAGTAGATGTCCTAACCGACTTGCCAAAACTTTAGTTTGTTAACAAGCAATTTGTGGAGTGGTTGAAAAACAAGTTTTAATGACTCCAACGTAAGTGTATGTAAACTTCCGACTTCAACTGTATGTAAACAGTGTCGGGACTGTAGTTCTATTGTGTTGTATGACGTATTGTCCTCTTGTTTATTTCTATCCCTCTCTTCCCCGCTTAATCCCAGACCTTTGTTATCTGCTCATCATCACATGTATAAAGTGTCCATAATTCCCCAAACAAAGGTCACATTCAGTGCTAGAGGAGAAATGACCCCGTTTTTCCAGCGGGAGAATGTCAGAGCCCAACCTAACCCACATTGTGTCTGATTAAAAACCTGTATTTAGAGTAATTACATTCATGTAATGAGCATGGATTTTCCATGGTGTTGGCTAGGCTCAAACGTTATCCACTGTGACGGTAACACAACAGACAGACTACATGGGAACCTTTGGGGATACGTTGGGTTCTAAGCTCTTTAAGTGCTATGATCTTTTAATTCTGTAGCGTCAAAACATGACATACTGAGTGCTTGTCCTACAATCTAAAAATAAACCAAAGCTTCAGTACAGTTTGAGTAGCTTGACATGTTGTATGATGATAATAAAATCACCCAGTCACTGATATTAATTCAACCAAACTGGTCTAGATGATTTCATGATATGATTCTAGAGTATATTTGAGTGTATTAATTACACAATGGAGCAACCAATGAGGTTTATATGAAGACTACATGTTACAGTAACAGCATTATACAAGCAGGAAGTTGAGAGCTTCAGTAGGCCAGTAAGAGGTGCAGGAGGAGATCATCAGTCCTTTAATTCCTGAGCTCCATTCAATGCTGAAACTCATATCTAAGACAGATGTCCACATCCACACACAACTGTTAGCTGATGACAGGGGACTGGACATGACTTAAACATACTGTACATTTCCTCTAGTCTTGTAGCAGGAGTGGCCAGACTAGCCAATTCATCAATCACGATTCCGTGATGTTATCGTTTTACAGGAAAGCAATTTAGAACCATATTTACAGGATAGTTCATCAACTTTGTGATTCTTTAATAACCCGACCAAATATTATTCAACATCTCTTTTGAGTCGGAGGAGAATTTGGCACTGTGCTCCAGTCCCTTTGAGCGTGGTGGATTCAGGAGGGGGGCAGAATTTGTCAACAGGCCTCATTATTTCTCCATGGACCCGTGGCTCCGCCCCTACACTTTCTCCAAAAGGATGAGGGGGAAAACTCTGCATCAGGAAAACAAACAAAGACACACGCAGCGGCCACACTCCCGACCCTGGCAGCACGCCATCCACCTCACCACAAACCACGGCGCGCACACACGCTTACACACACGCCTACATCCAATCACCTAGCGCTGCTACACACGCACACAGATCCACAAAGATAAGTCCTCAAAGCCTCTAATCATCTGCTATAACTGATCTGAACTGATAAGCTGACAAAGCCAAATTATGTGTTATTATTTCCCAGGCTCTCCTTGACATTATGCCATTAATAAAGCCATTGTGGAGGGCCCTCTCTGTTCAGACACCATATAATAGACTCTTTGACAGATTCACTTTGCCGCTCTCTGCCTCTCTCCTTCTCTGTCCTCTTTGAAAAAAATCAGCAGCTAACGTGCATATTCCACGCTGATGCTCATCAATAGGTTGGTTGTTTGTCCAGTCATTTGCGCTAATGGTAAATAGACAGGTATTCTAGACCAAAGGCTGAGCAAACAGCCGTTACATAAAGGCACTGTACCCTAGCGCACGGGCACACACACAAACACACCGACACACACACACATATACACACATATACACACAGACACAAGCGCATGCGTGCAGACACACACACACACACACACACACACACACACACACACACACACACACACACACACACACACACACACACACACACACACACACACACACACACACACACACACACACACCCTCTCTTCTAAGTGATTGGTCTCCCTTGCTCATTCATTGAGAAGCTATTCACTGCGGTGAAAACAACCGAGCAAACGACTGCAGTGGATTTCCCACCTACTTGAATAGAACACTAATACACGGGAGGCTGAGTGGCGTCCAGGGGGCGGGGCTGAGGTGGTGCAGTCACGGGGCAGCCAGGTGTTCCCCATCAACACTGACATTCATCAGAGACCCTGGCAGAGTGAGTCACTGACGCCAGCAGCACAGGTACAGCTACTGAGCAGCACTCCATGGGACAACAGCACACAATGGAGCTCCGAGGGGGCACCAGTCTCCCTGCATGCATTTAGTCATCCCTCGTGTATCTATTCAAAACAATCATGCACTCAGTCAACACAGGCATTGTATGTTCCTAGCCTACTAGGAAAACATTGAGGTTCAGACCTGACCCCGCTCTTATCTGTATGAAAACAATCATCACTCTGCTATTGCTTATACTTACTGTATACAATCTGCAGTCTATCTACTACTGTGATAACACAGTCATGTACACCTTCCTGTGTACGATCTACAGTCTCTCTACTACTGTGATAACACAGTCATGTACACCTTCCTGTATACGATCTACAGTCTATCTACTACTGTGATAACACAGTCATGTGCACCTTCCTGTGTACGATCTGCAGTCTATCTACTACTGTGATAACACAGTCATGTACACCTTCCTGTGTACGATCTACAGTCTAGCTACTACTGTGATAACACAGTCATGTACACCTTCCTGTGTACGATCTACAGTCTAGCTACTACTGTGATAACACAGTCATGTACACCTTCCTGTATACAATCTACAGTCTATCTACTACTGTGATAACACAGTCATGTGCACCTTCCTGTGTACGATCTGCAGTCTATCTACTACTGTGATAACACAGTCATGTACACCTTCCTGTGTACGATCTACAGTCTATCTACTACTGTGATAACACAGTCATGTACACCTTCCTGTGTACGATCTGCAGTCTATCTACTACTGTGATAACACAGTCATGTACACCTTCCTGTATACAATCTACAGTCTATCTACTACTGTGATAACACAGTCATGTGCACCTTCCTGTGTACGATCTACAGTCTATCTACTACTGTGCTAGCCCAGTCATGTACTCTTGATGGGAAACAGGGAGTGTGGCACAAACAGAGGCACTAGAGAAGGTGAATGTCTAGGGGCAGGAAGGATAGATGGATGGATGAGTGGGGAAGTAAAGGTTGCATAGAGAGGCGTTTCTATTTTAGGAGTGCTTTGGCCAGTGGTCAGTGCCAGACGAGAGGGTGCCAATTAAGGCCAATTAGTGCCTTTCAGCCTCTAATGAGGGGACACGTTTACACGTGTCTGAGCGAGTGGCAGCAGCACACAAACACACGTGCGAACACACACACACACATACTGACACTCATTATCACACAAACCCACAAAGAAAAACAGAAAGTAACACCAGCAGACATAAACATGATGCTTGAAGACGACTGCTAAAAATATAAAACGAGCTGAGAACTGAGAAATAGTTGAAGCCAATACACACTTATGAAAGAGAAACAGTTCCCTCTCCCCACCACACACACAATGGCTCATCATTGGTAAAAAAAACGTTCTTTTGTTGTGTGGAAGGACAGCTGCAGGGTTCTTCCTCTCGGTTTATTACTGGCTGAACGAACCTGTCCAATCAGACAAGTGGCTGTGCACACAGGAGAAACCCTGACCCTGTGACCATTCTGGGGGCCCCACCCCCTTAACCTTGACCCGAGGAGTACAGGCTCATTGTGGGACTTGCCAGGCTCGGTGCAGTGACAATGGGTGGCATGACAGAAATTAGACATTTGGGAGAAACTGAAGAATTTCAGGGTAAACTCTTGTTTACAAAGCAGCTAATTGAAATGGTGAAATCAAATGCTGTGCTCTGGACTAAAGGAAAATTGTGTTGGGGAGAATAATTATTTTAAAAAGTAGAGAGGCCGCAGTGTTGAGCGTAGATGTGTTTGTGTTATGCTAACATGCTCCCTTACGGTAAGAGGCAGTGGGCAGATCAGTATGTGTCGGTTGGCAGTTTTGGGTTTTAAATGTGTGAGGGTGGATGGATACACTGATACACTCACAGTCCTCAAACCTGGAGCGGCCCCTGTTGCGGCTGGGCTGGAGGGGCCCGCTGTCCTGGAGTCTGGAGTAGATGTTTAGCACCTTTGTCTTTCTCTCCTCCCTTTTTCGCTCCTTCTCCCTCATTATGCACTCCAGCATCCCGGGCCTTCTCCTGCCCCCTGTGGAAGCCCAGCCTCGCTCCCCCCGATCAGAGCAACCAGGCTCCTTCTTCACTGGAACCCACTGGTCTGGGCTGGGGCCTGGATGGGGACACAGAGATGGAGAATAATCTCATGGCATTGGGCAAATTTCAAATCTGAGTCTCAGAAGTCATCATATTGCAGTCATATCTATGAAACTAACACGGTTTATGGTTATGGTATGGCACCTTCTTGTTTCTGGTGCTCATTCACTGGTTATTGTATTTTCATGATGCTGACCCACTTAGTTTAATGTTACTGTTGTGTGCCCACTAGAGTTCCACAAATCACTTTGAAAGTCAACATGCTAGGTGTTCTGCATTTGTGTACATCTATCTTGCTACTTAAGAAATCACTTTGCAACCACTTCTCCCCCCCCCCCCCTCACAAACACACATTCACCTCTTTGTCCTCCCTAAACATCCCAGTCACATCACATCTCCACTCCTCTGTTCTTTACACATCTTAACTGAAAGAGGGACACTCCCTTCGAGAAACTTAACCACTCAGTCGATTTGGCACTGGCCCCCAATTAGGAGTCCCATTATCTGCCAATGAAAAGTCTGAATAATGCACTTCCTGGCCTGGAAGCGCAGGGACAAAGAGTGCCATCAATGAAGACTCACGCTACATTGAGGCTTGGATTGTGAGTACAATTTCCTTATATAAAAAAACTATAGTAGTCATTCTTTACCATAAGTGTTACATAAAACAAATGAGTTTCAAGCATTTCAGCATTAGGGTGGTGTTAGTTAGACATTACGATCGGGAGAAAGCTTGACCAACAGAGTGATAGGGTTCAGATCTATCTTTCATCAAAAGCGTCACAGACTGTCATCATATACTGTGCTGAAAGGTCAGAGGTCAGCAGCTCAGGTGGATAT
Organism: Salvelinus fontinalis; assembly: GCF_029448725.1. NCBI lineage: Eukaryota > Metazoa > Chordata > Actinopteri > Salmoniformes > Salmonidae > Salvelinus > Salvelinus fontinalis. The sequence continues at coordinate 11,170,898 of NC_074675.1, read as the reverse complement.
AGTCATGTCTCATTTGACAGTCTGTCTTCCACCACAGTGAACACAATCACATCTCTACTTCAGTTCCGAAACTGGAAGGACCAAGGAGATGGATAATACAAATGATATCATACTGTATAGAATGCATGCCTATACACCATGAAATTAGAAGGAACGGTGACAAAATGTTAGTTCAATTGCTATCTGAAATGATGCATTTGTGCAAGCGCTTTAACTTCTTATGGCTGGTCGCAGTATTGAGTAGCTTGGATGAATAAGGTGCCTAGAGTAAACTGCCTGCTACTCAGTCCCAGAAGCAGTATTGAGTAGCTTGGATGAATAAGGTGCCTAGAGTAAACTGCCTGCTACTCAGTCCCAGTAGCTAAGATGTGCATATTATTAGTAGATTTAGATAGAAAACACTCTGAAGTTTCTAAAACTGTTTGAACGATGTCTGTGAGTATAACAGAACACATATGGCAGGCAAAAACCTGAGAAATAATCCAACCAGGAAGTGGGAAATCTGAGGTTTGTAGGTTTGCCTATCCAATATACAGTGTCTATGGAGTCATATTGCACTTCCTAAGGCTTCCACTAGATGTCAACAGTCTTTAGAACATTGTTTGATGCTTCTACTGTGAAGGAGGGGGGAATAAGAGCTGATTGAGTCAGGGGTCTGGCAGAGTGCCACGAGCTCACTCAGGTGCGCCCCCGTGAGAGGTAGCTGCGTTCCTTCTCCTTTCTAAAGACAAAGGAATTCTCCGGTTGAAACATTATTGAAGATTTATGTTAAAAACATTCTAAAGATTGATTCTATACATCGTTTGACATGTTTCTACGAACTGTAATGGAATTTTTGGACTTTTCGTCTGGACTAAGTGTGCCTGCGCATCGTGAATTTGGATTTTGGAACTAAACGCGCAAACAAAAAGGAGATATTTAGACATAAATTATGGACTTTATCGAACAAGACAAACATTTATTGTGGAACTGGGATTCCTGGGAGTGCATTCTGATGAAGATCATCAAATGTAAGTGAATATTTATAATGCTATTTCTGACTTCTGTTGACTCCACAACAGATCCAAGATGGCGTAGCAGTCAGATGTCCTTTGTCCTCGTCTTGTCCCGTGTATATATATTTTATATATTTTTCTTGGCATATCTTTTTATATATATATTCTTTTCTTCTTAAAAACTCAACTTCAAAACACTCTCCTGCAACCCACCTCACCAAATGTGGTGCGGATCTGTTTTTTTTCTTCCTCAAAAGTATTATTCACCTCGTATCCGAAATCTACAACAGAAGCTAACCAGAAGTTAGCCAGCTCACAAGCTAACGTTAGTAGTTCAGCTAACCACAGCTAGCGCTCATCAGCTATCCTTTAGCTCAGAAAACTATTGCCAGTTTTGTACAACGCAACTCAGACCAGAGCATACCAGACCTATTTTCTCTCCATATCCCCGAATTTTTACCTCAAGCTCTGGACATTTACACCTGGATCTTGCAGCTAACTAGCTGCTATCCGAGTGACTATCGGCTAACATCAATTCCGGAGCAAACACCAATTATCCCGGAGCTAGCCAGCTGAAGAGTTCCATCAGCCACTCCTGGGCTACAATCACCTATCCGGACCCGTTTTACTGCCGATGCGGAGCCCCACCGGGCCTTCACGACTGGGATACCGACGTTATCTGCCCGAGGGAGTATTTCAACTGGCCCCTCCATCGCGACGTAACCTGAACGTCCATATACTAACTGCGGTCCGCTAATCGTTAGCTGTCTTGAGCATATCGGCTGCTATCTGAACAGGTCTATCGAACAATCTTCTTAGGCCACTATAACTATTTTGACAATTGGATTGGTCCCCTCTACCACACGGAACCCCACTAATCTACCGACGGAATTGCACGACGTGGCTAAAAACAGACCTCCATCTTCTGCTAGCTTGCTACCCATGACTAGCTGTCTGAATCACGAAGCTAGCACCAGTTAGCAAACACAATTCTACAACTCACAACCTCTCTTTCGCCACCGCCATCCGGCTTGGATTCTCTGTCGACACGACCACGTCTGGTCTGCAGACAAATACCCCCTCCGTCTGAGCAGACCACCCCCCCGGGCTACTAACTTTAAACGCCGCGGGCTAGCTTAGTGGAGGCCTCACTGCTCCATCTACGGCTGCCCCCTGGACACTATGATCACTCGGCTACATAGCTGATGCCTGCTTGACTGTCCATTAATTCACGGTACTCCATTCTGTTTATTTGTGTTTTATCTGTCGGCTCTGTGCTTTAACTCAGGATCTGTGTGTAGTTAATCCGACCCTGTCTGCCTGGTCGTCGCCATTTTTACCTGCTGTTGCTGTTAGCTGACTAGCTGCTGTTATCTCACCTGTTGTTTTAGCTAGCTCTCCCAATCAAGACCTGCAATCACTTTATGCCTTATTGTATGTCTCTCTCAAATATCAATATGCCTTGCATACTGTTGTTCAGGCTAGTTATCATTGTTTTGGTTTGCAATGGACCCCGTAGTTCCACTCTCCGTACCTCTGATACCTCCTTTGTCCCACCCCCCACACATGCGGTGACCTCACCCATTGAGACCAGCATGTCCAGAGATACAACCTCTCTTATCATCACCCAGTGCCTGGGCTTACCTCCGCTGTACCCCTGCCCCACCATACCCTGGTCTGCACATTATGCCCAGAATCTATTCTACCACGCCCATAAATCGGCTCCTTTTATTCCTTGTCCCCAACGCTCTAGGCGACCAGTTTTGATAGCCTTTAGCCGCACCCTCATCCTACTACTCCTCTGTTCCTCGGGTGATGTGGAGGTAAACCCAGGCCCTGCATGTCCCCAGTCACCCTCATTTGTTGACTTCTGTGATCGAAAAAGCCTTGGCCTTATGCATGTCAACATCAGAAGCCTCCTCCCTAAGTTTGCCTGACTCACCGCTTTAGCACACTCTGCCAACCCTGATGTCCTTGCCGTTTCCGAATCCTGGCTTAGGAAGGCTACCAAAAATTCTGAGATTTCCATACCCAACTATAACACTTTCCGTCAAGATAGAACTGCCAAAGGGGGAGGAGTTGCAATCTACTGCAGAGATAGCCTGCAAAGTTCTGTCATACTTTCCAGGTCTATGCCCAAACAGTTCGAACTTCTAATTTTAAAAATTAATCTCTCCAGAAATAAGTCTCTCACTGTTGCCGCCTGCTACCGACCCCCCTCAGCTCCCAGCTGTGCCCTGGACACCATCTGTGAATTGATCGCTCCCCATCTAGCTTCAGAGTTTGTTCTGTTAGGTGACCTAAACTGGGATATGCTTAACACCCCGGCAGTCCTACAATCTAAGCTTGATGCCCTCAATCTCACTCAAATCATCAAGGAACCCACCAGGTACAACCCTAAATCCGTAAACATGGGCACCCTAATAGACATTATCCTGACCAACTTGCCCTCCAAATACACCTCTGCTGTCTTCAATCAAGATCTCAGCGATCACTGCCTCATTGCCTGTATCCGCCACGGGTCCGCGGCCAAACGACCACCCCTCATCACTGTCAAACGCTCCCTAAAACACTTCTGCGAGCAGGCCTTTCTAATCGACCTGGCCCGGGTACCCTGGAAGGATATTGACCTCATCCCGTCAGTTGAGGATGCCTGGTCATTCTTTAAAAGTTACTTCCTCACCATATTAGACAAGCATGCTCCGTTCAAAAAATGCAGAACCAAGAACAGATATAGCCCTTGGTTCACTCCAGACCTGACTACCCTCGACCAGCACAAAAACATCCTGTGGCGAACTGCAATAGCATCGAAGAGCCCCCGCGATATGCAACTGTTCAGGGAAGTCAGGAACCAATACACGCAGTCAGTCAGGAAAGCAAAGGCCAGCTTTTTCAAGCAGAAATTTGCATCCTGTAGCTCTAACTCCAAAAAGTTCTGGGATACTGTAAAGTCCATGGAAAACAAGAGCACCTCCTCCCAGCTGCCCACTTCACTGAGGCTAGGTAACACGGTCACCACTGATAAGTCCGTGATAATCGAAAACTTCAACAAACATTTCTCAATGGCTGGCCATGCCTTCCTCCTGGCGACTCCAACCTTGGCCAACAGCCCGCCCCCCTGGCTGCTACTCACCCAAGCCTCCACAGCTTCTCCTTTACCCATATCCAGATAGCAGATGTTCTGAAAGAGCTGGAAAACCTGGACCCATACAAATCAGCTGGGCTTGACAATCTGGACCCCCTATTTCTGAAACTGTCCGCCGCCATTGTCGCACCCCCTATTACCAGCCTGTTCAACCTCTCCTTCGTATCATCTGAGATCCACAAGGATTGGAAAGCTGCCGCGGTCATCCCCCTCTTCAAAGGGGGAGACACCCTGGACCCAAACTGTTACAGACCTATATCCATCCTGCCCTGCCTATCTAAGGTCTTCGAAAGCCAAGTCAACAAACAGATCACTGACCATCTCGAATCCCACCGTACCTTCTCCGCTGTGCAATCCGGTTTCCGAGCCGGTCACGGGTGCACCTCAGCCACGCTCAAGGTACTAAACGATGTCATAACCACCATCGATAAAAGACATTACTGTGCAGCCGTCTTCATCGACCTGGCCAAGGCTTTCGACTCTGTCAATCACCATATTCTTATCGGCAGACTCAGTAGCCTCGGTTTTTCTAATGACTGCCTTGCCTGGTTCACCAACTACTTTGCAGACAGAGTTCAGTGTGTCAAATCGGAGGGCATGTTGTCCGGTCCTCTGGCAGTCTCTATGGGGGTACCACAGGGTTCAATTCTCGGGCCGACTCTTTTCTCTGTATACATCAATGATGTTGCTCTTGCTGCGGGCGATTCCCTGATCCACCTCTACGCAGACGACACCATTCTGTATACTTCCGGCCCTTCCTTGGACACTGTGCTATCTAACCTCCAAACGAGCTTCAATGCCATACAACACTCCTTCCGTGGCCTCCAACTGCTCTTAAACGCTAGTAAAACCAAATGCATGCTTTTCAACCGTTCACTGCCTGCACCCGCACGCCCGACTAGCATCACCACCCTGGACGGTTCCGACCTAGAATATGTGGACATCTATAAGTACCTAGGTGTCTGGCTAGACTGCAAACTCTCCTTCCAGACTCATATCAAACATCTCCAATCCAAAATCAAATCTAGAGTCGGCTTTCTATTCCGCAACAAAGCCTCCTTCACTCACGCCGCCAAACTTACCCTAGTAAAACTGACTATCCTACCGATCCTCGACTTCGGCGATGTCATCTACAAAATAGCTTCCAATACTCTACTCAGCAAACTGGATGCAGTTTATCACAGTGCCATCCGTTTTGTTACTAAAGCACCTTATACGACCCACCACTGCGACCTGTATGCCCTAGTCGGCTGGCCCTCGCTACATGTTCGTCGTCAGACCCACTGGCTCCAGGTCATCTACAAGGCTATGCTAGGTAAAGTGCCGCCTTATCTCAGTTCACTGGTCACGATGGCTACACCCACCCGTAGCACGCGCTCCAGCAGGTGTATCTCACTGATCATCCCTAAAGCCAAAACCTCATTTGGACGCCTTTCCTTCCAGTTCTCTGCTGCTTGCGACTGGAACGAATTGCAAAAATCTCTGAAGTTGGAGACTTTTATCTCCCTCAACAACTTAAAAAATCTGCTATCCGAGCAGCTAACCGATCGCTGCAGCTGTACATAGTCCATCTGTAAACTACCCACCCAATTTACCTACCTCACCCCCCATACTGCTTTTATTTATTTACTTTTCTGCTCTTTTGCACACCAGTATCTCTTCTTGCACATGATCATCTGATGATTTATCACTCCAGTGTTAATCTGCTAAATTGTAATTACTCGATTTATTGCCTACCTCATGCCTTTTGCACACATTGTATATAGATTCTCTTTTTTTTTCTACCATGTTATTGACTTGTTTATTGTTTACTCCATGTGTAACTCTGTGTTGTTGTCTGTTCACACTGCTATGCTTTATCTTGGCCAGGTCGCAGTTGCAAATGAGAACTTGTTCTCAACTAGCCTACCTGGTTAAATAAAGGTGAAATAAAAAAAATAAAAAAATGGCGGGTACCTGTATGGCTTGTTTTTGTGTCTGAGCGCCATACTCAGATTATTGCATGGTGTGCTTTTTCCAGAAAGTTTTTTTGAAATCTGACACAGCGGTTGCATTATGGAGAAGTTTATCTAAAGTTCCATGTATAATACTTGTATCTTTTATCAATGTTTATTATGAGTATTTCTGTAAATTGATGTGGCTCTGCAAAATCACCGGATGTTTTGGAGGCAAAACATTACTGAACATAACGCGCCAATGTAAACTATGATTTTTGGATATAAATATGAACTTTATCGAACAAAACATACATGTATTGTGTAACATGAAGTCCTATGAGTGTCATCTGATGAAGATCATCAAAGGTTAGTGATTAATTTTATCTCTATTTCTGCTTTTTGTGACTCCTCTCTTTGGCTGGATTTTTCTGTGACTAGGTACTGACCTAACATAATCAGATGGTGTGCTTTCGTCGTAAAGCCTTTTTGAAATCGGACACTGTGGTGGGATTAACAACAAGTTTATCTTTAAAATTATGTAAAATACTTGTATGTTTGAGGAATTTTAATTATGAGATTTGCTTGAATTTGGTGCCCTGCACTTTCACTGGCTGTTGTCAAGTCGATCCCGTTAACGTGATCTCAGCCATAAGAAGTTAATCTTACATAAACACATTTCATAATATATTTATGTTCATTATTGGACAAGATGTACCCAACTAGACTGGTCATTTTAAACATAGTGACTCTGAGACATGCTTGATACAAAGTAAAAGCTTTGCCCAAATTATTCATGATTTGGTACCTTCCTTTCTAAAAGCTCCTATTCTAACAAGGCCTAATCCGTGAATGCTGGGGAGTGATTACTGGTCAGTTCAAGCTGGAAACAAGACAGTGGCCTGCTTAGAAACCATCTAAAACACACAGACCAGGTTACCATACCAACAGAGCCATCTGAATCATGGCAGATAGCTGGATTTGGCTGTGTGTAGCCAAGTCAAATCCCCTCCCTGATCTCGAAAGGCCACCGAAGACAAAAAGAAAAAGTCACACACCACCCTCCCTCTGGCCGGCTCTGCCCCTGAACACATAAATACACACATTGACTGCTCCTCTACACAGAAACACCCCAACATCCAGTGCACCAGGAAGATGCAAGAAGGTCAGACTTGTATCTTTTTCTTTGTGTGTTTGAGAAAGGGATGAGCGTCAGTGAGACAATCAGTGCCATTCACCGATGCCACCCAGAGCCTCGACTCCTCTATCTGTCCAGAAGAAAGGCTGGAATAAAGGGAGGGGCGGAGGAAAAAAGCAAATCCTTCCAGATTATTATTCATGGGGAGGGATTGGCCTTTTCAGGTCTCCTTTATCGGCGGTTCGTTTTCCAACACATCATCCTCTCTATCAGCCCCTGACAAGTGCCAATCAAAGGGCCTGGATGAATCCAGGTTTGAAAAAGGACAAGAAGGGAGAGAAAACGATGGTGGATTTTGGAGGAGACAATGTCCGCTGAGCCCACAGTAGCAGTGGTTTAGAGACAATGGTGACACAGCTACATTGTCAGTGTGTGGTCCTCGGGGGGAGGGGGGGGCATCCTTCTTGGAACACGACTAATCTCTGCTCCAGTGTCTTTCCCTTCTCTTTCACCGGCCCTAATCTGTCCAGCTAGTGGCTCCCCGAAGCCTTCCGGAACAATCTACTAGGGTCAGTCCAGATTAGTACTCTTTGTGGCCCCGGCTCATAACGATATTCACTTAGGGCACTAACGTCTTCAGTAACAGCTGAATGCTAAACTCTGGGGTAAACACAGGAGTGACGGGGCCGAATTGAAACAGTCATGAAACAATTATGAGGGGGATTATAGTACCTATGAATTAATTATGACAGAGAGGGACAGAGACCTTATCAGAGAGCTCACTGGGGACAGACCACATATCTTACTGACTTATCTTATTGCATGATGTTTCTGACTGGGTAAGTCATTGGCCTAAGTGCCATTGGCCTGTATTCTACCTATTGGTTCATGCACAGGTGGACATTGTTTGGAACAAGCCACATTATAAAGCTATAAACCTGTTATAACAAAAAACTGATAACGACGACAACAGGGTCTGTATTTCACATTTGTCGTATATTCTTTATTTGGATACATACTCTTAGGTCAAAGTCCACTGGATTCGTAAATTCATACTGGAACGCCATGCTGTCACCCTACAATACTGTCCCCATAGTGTCACATTGAGTCCTAACAGTTTCATTCTATGGACTACTTAGGGAGCTCTATTGAGAGTTTAAACTGCGCCGTTCCTCCGCTTGGAAACCCAATTTCACCTAACCTATGGCCACACAAAGCCATCCCACACACTGGGCACCTCTCAAAGGCTCGCTGACCCCGGGGCTGACCCCTCAGCGCCCTCCCCATGACCCTCTCCTGGGCTCTGACCATGTCTTTGGCCTCCCAGAGGTCATTGTGCACGAGGACACAGACCATCACCAAGGATACCTGGGATGACATCTTTTTTATGTGACATTTTTATTCTCGCAGAGCTGCAGTAAATAAGACCGTCTTTTGGGGTTTCGGGATGTTTAGGGCTCCACCACAACAAACAGTTGTCTTATGTTCAATGAGCATTATGGCCTGTTCCATTGCAGGCCTGTAAAACAGAGCTAATAATACAGTGGGAAAACTTTCCTATCCCACCTTAAGACATCTCACTAAAATGTTACTCACCCCTGTCATTTAAGGAGGTTAGGGCCTGGCTGGTTTGGTCACTTCCCCTCGGACTCCGCCCCATCTGTAAGTTAACATAGATGTAGTCATGTGACACAGCTCCTGGTATCTGACCAGTGAATGTAACGCACCAGTCATGGTGTCCTGACATCAGACAACAAGCAGTGGAGCCAAGAGGACATATTTACATGTCGCTGTGGCCTTGGTCGTAGTTAACGGCTGAGCACGGTGGCCTTCATGCATGGCCGCTGAATCACAGGTATGACAACTGGGTTTGTAATGGTGCTGTCACTGAGCCGCAACACAGCGAGCCACGGGCCATTAGTGTCTCCCGACCACTCCTGTCTCAGCCTCCAGTATTTATGCTGCAGTAGTTTGTGTGTCAGGGGGTTAGGGTCAGTCTGTTATATCTGGAGTATTTCTCCTGTCTTATCCGGTGTCCTGTGTGAATTTAAGTATGCTCTCTCTAACTCTCTCTCTCTATTTCTTTCTTTCTCTCTCTCAGAGGACCTAAGCCCTAGGACCATGCCTCAGGACTACCTGGCCTGATGACTCCTTGCTGTCCCCAGTCCACCTGGCCATGTTGCTGCTCCAGTTTCAACTGTTCTGCCTGCGGCTATGGAATCCTGACCTGTTCACTGGACGTGCTACCTTTCCCAGACCTGCTGTTTTCAACTCTCTAGAGACAGCAGGAGTGGTAGAGATACTCTGAATGATCGGCTATGAAAAGCCAACTGACATTTACTACTGAGGTGCTGACCTGTTGCACCCTCGACATCCACTGTGATTATTATTATTTTGACCCTGCTGGTCACCTATGAACATTTGAACATTTTTTTATTTTTTATTTTTATTTTACCGTTATTTGACCAGGTAAGTTGACTGAGAACATGTTCTCATTTGCAGCAACGACCTGGGGAATAGTTACAGGGGAGAGGAGGGGGATGAATGAGCCAATTGTAAACTGGGGATTATTAGGTGACCATGATGGTTTGAGGGCCAGATTGGGAATTTAGCCAGGACACCGGGGTTAACACCCCTACTCTTACGATAAGTGCCATGGGATCTTTAATGACCTCAGAGAGTCAGGACACCCGTTTAACGTCCCATCCGAAGGACGGCACCCTACACAGGGCAGTGTCCCCAATCACTGCCCTGGGGCATTGGGATATTTTTTAGACCAGAGGAAAGAGTGCCTCCTACTGGCCCTCCAACACCACTTCCAGCAGCATCTGGTCTCCCATCCAGGGACTGACCAGGACCAACCCTGCTTAGCTTCAGAAGCAAGCCTGCAGTGGTATGCAGGGTGGTATGCTGCTGGCTCATCTTGGCCATGTTCTGTTATAATCTCCACCCGGCACAGCCAGAAGAGGACTGGCCACCCCTCATAGCCTGGTTCCTCTCTAGGTTTCTTCCTAGGTTCTGGCCTTTCTAGGGGGTTTTTCCTAGCCATCGTGCTTCTACACCTGCATTGCTTGCTGTTTGGGGTTTTAGGCTGGGTTTCTGTACAGCACTTTGAGATATCAGCTGATGTAAGAAGGGCTTTATAAATAAAATGATTTGATTTGATTAGGGCCAACATAACACAATGACTGATACAGGAGAGTCACTCAGCGTTAAAAACATGGCATGATCACAGGCTGAGGACAGATATGGTGAAATAGAGGTGGAGAAAGAACAAAAAGGACAAAGAAGAACGTGATGAGAGGAAAGAGGGAAAGTTTTAGCTAAAAAAATGTATCTCTCGGCTTCACAGAAGAGAGAGAAATGGGAAGGGGGTAAGTCAAACCCAATTGATCCTTCCTTTCCCTTTCCTTCCTGAGAAGCCTGTTTTCTCGGTGTTTCTGGTCCTACAGTACTTGCTCTGCCTTTGAACCCATTATTCATCAGTGTACACAAGACGGCCACACAGGAGAGGACCACTCTGCTCGCCAGCCGGCTCTACGGAGGATTATCAGGCTTAAGTGTACCGGACGCAGAGAAACACGGCCAAACACAGCGGTGACAGTAAGAACACAATGGCTTTGAATATGACCCGCTCTAGTATGGACAGAGAGGGCTTTTACGGAGACCAAACCCTCATGTTAAGGAGAGCCTCTTGTAGGTATTGACTGATTAAAGATAGCTGTTGAGGGTTTCCAGAGACGTATGCTTAAGTTTAGAGAGAAGGGTTGAATGCATAATATGCAGAGCAAGCTGAAGTATAACGATTGGGAAATCAAATCATTAAGGTTGTTAAGCGATCACATTCATTAAGTGTGGATGTGATAAGAGTTATATGATGCAGGACTCGCATTGGGAACTGGTGGACCCGGATATGATGCCCGTGGACTGGAATCACTGATCCATGACAATGGTGACCTGGAACCATCCTCGGTGTGGGACTGCTGAAAACACAAACATAAAACCGCGACACGACGATCACATTATTCAGTCTGACCTGTGTTCAAACTACATTGAACAATCAAGCATGACTATTACAAAAAAACAAAAACAAACAAACATTATAACCACATAATGCGGGCCAAATCCCGTACCAGCACACTAGACTCTAACCCTGTGGTGTAGTAGCGGTCCATTATGCAAATAACCTAACATGAATCATGCCCCGGGTACTCAGAACCCTTCATTGTGGTTAGACATAATCACAGGGGGCTTATAAGGCACATTGAGCCTTTCAGAGAGCAGAGGAAGCTCTCTCCTCCATCATAAAGAGGAGATGAATAGTCTATCGCGTGGAGCACCTGCATCCATTCCACTGCACCCCGGCACTCGCAGCGCTGCGTTTACCCCCTGACCCCTCACCCTTGACCCTGTCTGATCCATCCCACCAGCGGTGCATCCTCCAAAAGAGTCCCCCTTGTATAGAGCCACATCTAAGTGTGAGTGAGTGGACCCCCCTTGGATGGAGCAGTGGGCTGAGTGGAGCGTGGTGTAAATAGGCTGTCTGCTCTTTCAGTGGTACAGTCACCAGCCTCTCCCTCCGGTGGCCTGTGACTGATTAACTACACACCTGCTGCACAGCACGCTTCTCTCACTGTTGTTATATTGTGTTTCAATTATCAACAACAATTTGGCTGCTTGATCCGGGATGGCAGTTACAAATTCACGCCAGTTCAAGTTTATACTGTAAATAGAGGTCTTTGTCTCAGTCAGTGTCGGTGTGTTTGTATAGTCCGTGTTTAAACAACAATGTGCAATAGTCATTTAAGGAGACGGATGAAAGCTACAAGGGGGGGTTGTTGTGAGGGGTAGTTTGAGGAGGGGCTACAGACACTCACCATTGTGTGGTCACCCTGTCCCTGGACTTTGCCTGTGGCGACACACCTCTCAGACACACTGCCGTCTCCACAGCTGCCAGCTGTGAGGGGCTGCAGGACGCCTGACAACAACACACACACACACACATCCATGCAGGCACGCGCACAAACACCAATTTGAAGACACAAACTGGATAGATATTCTGTGCGCGTGCCAACGTGCCCGTTGTACACACTTGCATGTGGGTTTTCCTTTGTGTTTGAGTGCATGCACCGATATGAGTAATGCCATGTATTAGTCAAAAGTATGGTTCCTAATCTCTCTGCAAACACTGATATAAAAAGAGGGGGAAAAAACCATGGAGGAGCACCTGTCTGGTAGAAGCATGCCAGGTGCAAACACAGAATGGGAAAACATTGTTCTGGAGACACACCTAGGAGGACAGACAGACAGACAGACTAGCTCCCTGCAATGTCTACATCTCCAGGCAGGCCACAGTGATACGTCACCGAGTGAAGAGGATTTAGTTTGATTCAATGACTGTATTCAAGGCCATTGCCAATTCAGAGGAGAAGCATCACACTGAGCATTAGTATTGTCAATATCATGGAAAACAAGTTACACATCTTTTGTTTGCCTATAAAACTACAATATGACGTGCTTATTGCTCATCAACCACTTACGTTCCTTTTACCACTTTACAGGACGTTTGGTCAACTTTCTTTGCCATTTCTTGCATCACCCAGAGTGATATGCGCATGCCGCACAGACATAATCACATCCAGATTGTGCCATTGTTAAAATAGATATTTTTAACTAGTTGTCGGTGTGTCTGGGCTCAGGTCTCCAGGTTAATGCTAAACGCGAGGCGGTTTGATCTTTATTAATATGGCATATCATATCCCAATAAAACGTTCTGCCAAAGCCAGAAATGAGCCTCCATATCTTTATGGCCTTTCAGTTAAGATGCTGCAGCAGCATGCCTAGGAGCAGATGAGAGGCGGTTCACACTGTAAAGACATTACTCTCAAGGCCGGCCAATGACTGGTAGGCACACACCCATAACGCTGCTTGGTATTCCCCTGTCCAACCTATTCTACAGAATACTCCTCTGTCTGGATTTTCCCTGTCGTGAAATCAACGGTTTTGCTGTTTCTATCAAAGGTCATAGTTTGGCTCATTGTAACTGTCAAAAGAAACTGTCGAAGGAGTGCGTTTACATCTAGTAATCTTACTGAGACAATGTCTCGAACACAGTGTGTATATAAAGTTCAATCACATTCACTGACTCACAAATAAATCACAGACTGGGTTGGGTGTTGAGTTGTAAATCAGGGATACCTGTACTATACAGTCTTGGACTAAGAGGTCTTCTGGCTCTGAGCTCCGCTGTGTGGCCTGTTGTTCTGTCTTCTGTTGGGGAGTACATGTCCTAACCAGCGAGCCAGTGGGGCTCCACAGGGTCCGACCGGTCCAGGAGTAGGAGCTGCACACGAGACAGGGAGCCCAGGTCCCCTGAGTCACAGCCCACTGTCAGAGCAGCCAGGCCTGGGGACATCTCTGCAGAGGTGGCATACAGTACCAACGGAAGCATTATGTGAAACAGCATATCCAACACATCAGAACTAAAGCATTAAAAAGGGACTATGGGAGTCCATTGGATCAGTCAGTCCATCTACTAACTCCTTTTTAATTGAAATGATTTGTACATTTTTTTGTCATTTAGCAGACACTCTTATCCAGAGCAACTTAGAGTAGTGAGTGCATATATTTTTCCTACTGGTCCCATGTGGGAATCAAACCCACAGCCCTGGCATTGCAAGTGCCATGCTCTATCAACTGAGCTACACGGGACTCAACAAACAATACATTAGTCAGGACCAGAGTGACCACCTTCTCTGATTCCCTGCATTCAGGGGGTTATCACAGAGATTCCATTAGACATGGATAACCAGAGATAGCGTAGGCCAAGGCCAGGGATAACCAGGGATAATCTCTCTGAACCAGATTAGAGGTAGATGAAATAGTCCTGTATGGATCAGTGAGGTGTGTGTGCAAATATGACTGACAACCCTCCAGCTCCACCCCCCAGTCCTAGGCTCCAGAGTTCTCTGTCACCACTAATTAAAAGGGGATCAGTAACAGTGTGGGCTCTCTGCCCATGCAAATCCTCGGCCCACGCCGTCCAGGCAGAGAGCAGGGTGTGGAGCTGCTGTTCCCTGGGAGGGGATTTCACACAGCCGCTGGGCTGGAGCTGCCTCATATCACGCTCCGCTGCAGGTCAACCCAGCTTCTCCTCTCAATGCAATCTCAGTCCCACCATCTCAGCCAGCCACACAGCAGCCATAGTGGAATGCATTGTGTTTTATAGCGCATAAAAAGTATCACATCTGGATAGCTTTCTAGTTAAGTACAGTATTGCGTTTTTACAGTATGCCCTTTGAGAGATTAACTTTTAGAGACTTTGAGCGACTTGAAATGAATTCTGCCTAGATTAGGGGTAGCCAACCCTGGTCCTACAGGGGTAGACAACCCTGTTCCTGGAGTGCTGCAGGTACTGCAGGATGTTGTTCCAAGGGTTGTCTACCCCTGTAGGACCAGGGTTGTCTACCCCTGTAGGACCAGGGTTGTCTACCCCTGTAGGAACAGGGTTGCCTACCTCTGTAGGACCAGGGTTGTCTACCCGTGTAGGACCAGGGTTGTCTACCCCTGTAGGACCAGGGTTGTCTACCCGTGTAGGACCAGGGTTGTCTACCCCTGTAGGACCAGGGTTGTCTACCCGTGTAGGACCAGGGTTGTCTACCCCTGTAGGACCAGGGTTGCCTACCCCTGTAGGACCAGAGTTGCATACCCCTGTAGGACCAGGGTTGCCTACCCCTGTAGGACCAGGGTTGCCTACCCCTGTAGGACCAGGGTTGCATACCCCTGTAGGACCAGGGTTGCCTACCCCTGTAGGACCAGGGTTGCCTACCCCTGTAGGACCAGGGTTGCCTACCCCTGTAGGACCAGGGTTTCCTACCCCTGTAGGACCAGGGTTGCCTACCCCTGTAGGACCAGGGTTGCCTACCCCTATAGGACCAGAGTTGCCTACCCCTGTAGGACCAGGGTTGCCTACCCCTGTAGGACCAGGGTTGCCTACCCCTGTAG
The DNA here is from genome assembly GCF_029448725.1 of Salvelinus fontinalis. NCBI lineage: Eukaryota > Metazoa > Chordata > Actinopteri > Salmoniformes > Salmonidae > Salvelinus > Salvelinus fontinalis. The sequence goes on along the minus strand of NC_074675.1, from coordinate 11,155,682 downwards.
GACCAGGGTTGCCTACCCCTGTAGGACCAGGGTTGCCTACCCCTGTAGGACCAGGGTTGCCTACCCCTGTAGGACCAGAGTTGCCTACCCCTGTCATAGGGAATGCGCCTGCCTCTACAATGTGTTGTGTGTGTCTCTGGGTGTGTTTCTGTTTGTCAGGTAAATCCCTTCAGGTGAGAAAAAAAGCAACTGGCTGGCTGTCTGATTGATTAAGGAGTTGTGGTGAAGGAAGTCCCGTGGTGAAACACATTGTGATGACACACTTTCAGTTAGGCTGGGAGTTAACCCCTCATTAGCCATGAGAATGCAACCCATTGTAAAGACAACCCAGTGATTAAAGTGTTAACTAGCTATACTGCCACCCAGATGGGGTCACTGGAGAGTGGACAGACACACATGGATGCCTGTGAGTCAGTAGCAAAGTTAAAGCAGTCAGTCAGTTTAAGACAGTTTTACATTTCTTTGCTTTCCAGGCTCTATACGGATGGTAGATGTCTATATTTGTCAATTGAGGAAGATGTTACACCACAGAACAGAAGAGTGGAATTAAGCTGCTGCAGCAGTGGTGGTAGCTGACATGATCCCATCCATCACAACCTCAGGGCAAAGGTCATGGAGGTCAGACGGAGGTTCAGGTCAAGCGAGCAAGTTAAACATCCTAAACACCTTGTCAGGGATTAGAGGGGATGAGAGAAGCTTGGGGAAGTCCTCGGTGAGTGAGAAAATCACTGTCTGCGTTGGGTCATGTTTCCTTTCACAGCTCATTGAACTGACCAACCTCAGTAGACACACACACACACACACACACACACACACACACACACACACACACACACACACACACACACACAAAGACGTGACACACGGTTCCACAACAGAGCGCTGAGATCCACGCATCACCGTCACACCCTCAGTCCATTACATGAGAGAGGCTGAGGAAGGAGAGCATGTCCAATTGAGGCATTAACGGCGGTCAGACAAACATGTCCACAACAACAACAACAACCACCAGGAAAAATAAATCAGGTGCTGTGACCTTTTCATTGACATAACTGTCTAAATAACGCTAATTAATTTTAACACCATGGACTGCCCAGGTAGAAACAACGTCTTTTCCAAGTGTCTACAGTTAGAGGAGCACATGTTTGGCATAAATATTGAGCACGTTTCTGATGTAATCATTGTGTAGACCCTTGACAGGTGTGACATCAGTGTTATTTTATACGATCTACTGGACATAATGTGGGTGCTCTGTACAGGACCTGTACCAGGTGGGCTGCAGTCTGCTGGGCTGAGTGGGTGGTCTAGGGACAGACACGAGCCGGTCCGCGGGGCGATGGCCTCCAGTTCATCAAACACATGGGACTGGCTAGAGCTGACCTGAGAACAGCGGGACCAGGAGGACACTGTGTCACCGCCATCTGAAACAGCACAAGCAGGATTGGCATATCACATAGAGAATATACTACTGTACTGTGTTACATGATGCAATAGAAAGAGAGGATCCGTTCTGAGCAGAACCCCTATTTATTTATTTACAGTGTTCCGAACAGCATAATCAAGTTCTGAACTGGTTCGATCCTCCTAAAAAAGTAATGGTTTGTTCATTTTTTTTACCCTGTGAAATCAACATGGTTCTTTCATTTAGTCCACCGATAAACGTGGATAGAGCAGCTTGCTGTGGAACGTGTTAGCTTGTTGTTTACATGTTGAGGACAGATAAGTGCAGGCGAGAGATGTGACTGAAATTTCACGGGTGGGGAGAGAGCGAGAGAGAGGAGTGGACGTGGAGGGGGCTTGGCTTGAAGTGCTGAGCATCATGACATGATGTGAATTGGAATATGTTTAACTTCACTGAATTACAGAATTACAGAATATACTAGACATTAGGGAAAAAAACATGTTTCAAAAAAATGACATTATTAACTGGGTCTCAAGATTTAAAAGTAACGTTTCTGTTCCGCAACACTAGAGATCACTTTCTTTCCCGGTTCTGTTTCCGTTCCTCTAAAAACAAAATGGGTTTATGCTGCTCTCTGAACCACTTCCAACACCTGGTTGTAACTCAATTAGTGCTAGACTGCCTGTCCCCTCAAGGCTTCACAGAGGCGGCTCGGTATCGTACCCATGCACACACAACAAACACACACTTCACCCAGACACCCAGCAAACTCCCATTCCTCCTTGCCCTGAGCCGGTGTCATCAACCCTCCACCACCACCACCACCAAACCACGACCTCCACGGAAGAGGATGCCCCCCCAGGTGGAGTCTGTGTCAGCCTACACAGAGCCAGTCAGACCCTGGGGCTATGGGAGATGCTAGTATACACACAGGAGCAACGCTCTCCCTCTAAGCCCTCATTACCACATACCTCACTCACAGGACAGGCCAAACTGTCCGCCCTTAAATCACTCATTACTTGACTCTTCTCAAAACACACCTGTTTTCTTTGCCTTTTTTGTAACGGTAACTGAAAATAGTGTGCTGAGGGTTTCTGTCATGATGACAGCCTTAGAGAATGAACTCTTCTTCTCTCATATGGACATGTAAAAAAAGATAGCAGACAAACTTGTAATATATACACAAGCAAATAAAGAACACGCAAACTCAGCTCATTTACGTCTGACTACACACACACACACACACACACACACACACACACACACACACACACACACACACACACACACACACACACACACACACACACACACACACACACACACACACACACACACACACACACACACACACACCATTGTGCATTCCAGTGCCTCGGCTCTCTACTCAGAGAGACAATGGAGGGACTTGACTTGACACTTTAAAGCATATTGCTGCCGTCAAGTCAGTCGTCATTCTGAAGAGTTCTACGGAGTCGGGAGGTGCTGTTGGAGGAAGGGGAGGTGGATAGGGGGGCGTAGGGGCAAGGCCAGGCAAGGCAGGAAGGAGTCAGCCCAGACAAGGCTCCTCTGTGTCCCCATGTACCCCCCTGTCCCCCCATTCTGGCCACACCGTGGGGCTGAAAGGCTGGGTGGTGTCCTGGGTCTGGGTGGTGGAGAGGCCAGGCAGGGCACCACAATAGGCCAGCGTCCTGCTCCATTGTCAAGGACAGTTACACTCTGGAGATGATGTTCAATGAGGGGTAGCCTTGAGGTCGCCCTCTGATTGTTGGGCCCTGGCGTAGGGATGTTAAAGGGAGCTGAGGGGAGCACACAATGAGAGGACCCCGTCTGAAAAGGGCAGCAGAGGGTTGAGGGGTCCCTGCACACCCATACACACACATACACACACACACACACACACACACACACACACACACACACACACACACACACACACACACACACACACACACACACACACACACACGAGGGATAACACTCTGCCCAAGGCATTGACATGCCTAACTATGGGAATGAAATCCAGCAACATTTCTATTTTGTTCTCACATACTTATACTGTACCGTATATATTTTTTATATGGAAAAAATAACAAACTTCATCTTATATATTGCCTGCATATTGAATGTAGAATTGTTGAATGTTGAATTGTTGAATGTTGAAATGTTTTCACCAAAACCTCGGTCTGTCTACATCTGTCTGAAATATTTGTACATTTAACCTTTATTTAACTAGGTAAGTCAGTTAAGAACAAATTCTTATTCTACATTTATTTCTGTGTGAAATAAATGAATCAGTGACTTGCTCTGTGTCTCCCCATAGAACAGCGTGCCACCATATAGCTATATCTCCCCATAGAGAACAGTGTATCACCATATAGCTGTATCTCCCATAGAGATCAGTGTATCACCATATTGCTGTATCTCCCCATAGGGAACAGTGTGCCACCATATTGCTGTATCTCCCCATAGGGAACAGTGTGCCACCATATAGCTGTATCTCCCCATAGAGAACAGCATGCCACCATATAGCTGTATCTCCCCATAGAGAACAGTGTATCACCATATAGCTGTATCTCCCATAGAGATCAGTGTATCACCATATTGCTGTATCTCCCCATAGGGAACAGTGTGCCACCATATAGCTGTATCTCCCCATAGAGAACAGTGTATCACCTACTCCCCTATACCTGTAATGTGAAGTATCATGATATTATAATCTCGGACCACAGTCCACTCACCTTCTCCCTGAGATTGGGTGACATGGTACCAAACGAGAGGGTCTGGAGGTTAAATCCTCAGCTCCTCACAGAACCAACATTCTGTGAACATCTTAAAGACCAAATAACATTTTTCTTTGATACCAACGACAACACAGAGACTTCCCCAGCATTACTGTGGGAAACACTAAAGGCTTATTTGAGAGGCTGTATCATCTCCTATCAGACTGCCAGGAGTAGGCAAAGCAAGGGAAAATTGGTAGAACTGGAGGGACAAATTCACTTACTGGATAGGGAGAATGCTAGACATCCATCTATGGAGAAACATAAAAAAATTACCTCTTTAAAATTTGAATATAATCAGACTCTCTCAGCTAAAATTGCTAAATCTTTTCTCTACGCCAAGCAAAAATATTTTGAGTTTGGTGACAAACCACACAAATTACTCGCCAGACAACTTCGAAAAATTGTGAGTGACCGAATGATTCACAAAGTTAAGTCTGCATCTGGGGAATTACTCTCTTCCCCCAAAGACATCAATGACAGATTCCGTCAGTTTTATGAGACTCTATATACATCTAAAGCCGATTCTAACCCCTTAATTATGCAAAACTTTTTGGATGACTGTAATCTTCCTGCCCTGAACCAGGAAGATTCTAACTTCCTGAATAAGGAAATATCTCTTGAAGAAATTCGAGAAACAATCAAAACTCTAAAGAGTGGCAAGACCCCGGGCCCAGATGGATACCCGGGTGAATTCTATAAAACATTCAGCAACATGCTCTCTCCCTACCTGCACAAAATGTTGGTTCAGTCCAGAGAGGATGGAGCTCTCCCATCTACTTTGGATGAAGCATTCATTACAGTTATACATAAGAAGGGTAAAGATCCGGAAGAGGTAGGGTCGTACAGACCAATATCCCTCCTCAATACAGACCAAAAGATTTTAGCAAAAACCCTGGCTAACAGGCTTAGCACTTTAATTGGCAAACTGGTCCATTCGGACCAGACCGGCTTTATCCCGAACAGAAACTCATTCTTCAATCTCAGGCGCCTCTTCAACATTATGTATTCTCAGAGGTTACCAAACATGGACCTTGCCGTTATATCTCTTGACGCCGAGAAGGCTTTTGACCAAGTTGAGTGGTCCTATCTATTCAAAGTCCTACATAAATTTAATATTGGAGATGGGTTCATAAATTGGATCCAGCTTTTATATAGGAACCCCTGTGCGAGAATACTCACTAACCAATCATTGTCGCCCCGATTTAACCTCTACAGAGGGACAAGGCAGGGTTGTGCGCTGTCGCCGATGCTCTTCGCCCTAATCATTGAACCTCTCGCTCAGACGATTAGATCTGATGCAGCAATACACGGCTATAATACTAAAGATACTCTAAATAAGATTTCCCTATATGCAGATGACATTCTCCTCTATGTAACAGAACCCCAAGCTAGTATTCCAGCTATTCTTGATGTGATTAATTTGTTTGGTACCTTCTCGGGATACAGAATAAATTGGAACAAGAGTGAATTAATGCCCATACGGTTACAAAACACCTCCTGGCTAGAACATCTTCCACTTAAGTTATCTTCAGAAAAATTTACCTATCTAGGAATTGTAGTTACCAAACAATATTCCTTACTATTTAAAGAGAATTTCCCCTCGCTGATGCAAAAACTAAAAACAAACATACAATTTTGGAGAACTCTCCCAATTTCTCTGCTCGGAAGAATTAATGCCATTAAAATGGTCTTCCTCCCACAACTGCTCTACCTATACCAGAACATCCCAGTATTCATACCTAAATCCTTTCATAAACAACTGGACTCAATTATCAATCCTTTCATCTGGGATTATAAAACACACAGGATAGGTAAAAAACACCTCTGCAAATCCAAGATGGAAGGAGGATTGTCTCTCCCAAATTTTATATTTTATTATTGGGCCGCTAACCTCTGTGCGGTTACGTTTTTGCTGGATGACGCACGTCCGTCACCCACCTGGCTTAGTATGGAGCGTGAGGAGTGTCACCCCTTCTCTATTGGTGCTGTGATTTTGTCGCCTGTCAATCTGGAGAGGTCACTTTATCGTAACAATCCTATTATACATAGCACAGTCCGAATCTGGAAGCAAATTAAAACCCACTTTGAGCTTAGACCAATGTCATTCATGCTCCCTGTTGCCAGGAACCCCTCCTTTGCCCCCTCCAACCTTGATAACACCTTTGAGCAATGGGGAGAGTTGGGGATAAGTACCATAGGGGATTTATATATAGAAGGGACCTTTGCTTCCTTTGAGTTGCTGAGGGAAACTTATAATCTTCCCAGAAATAACTTTTTCAGATACCTACAAATCAGAGACTATGTTAGGAAACACCTCCCAACATTTGGGAACGCTAAGCCTTCCATGTTTGACGGATGCATAAAAACATCCCCCACCTCAGACAAACTGATATCTCGTTTATATGACTCTTTTCAATCGGTTAGCACACCCTCTACAGAGGCCATTAAGGCAAAATGGGAGGAAGAACTAGGGACTGACATTTCGATGGCAGACTGGGAAGATAGCTTGGAGTATATCCACACCTGCTCCATTAACTCCAGACATCGTCTCATACAATTCAAGGTATTACACAGATTACACTATTCCAAAACCAAACTGCATAGGATATTTCCTGATACATCCCCTTTGTGTGATAAATGTCAGTCTGCACAGGGTACACTTCTCCACTGCTTTGCCCTATGCTCTAGATTGCATGGTTACTGGTGTGGAATTTTTAGGATCCTCTCTGAAGTTCTGGAGACTTCAATTGACCCAGACCCGCTTCTGATAATCCTGGGAGTGTCTGATTCCCTAATCGGACTAACCAACCCCCAAAAACAACTCATCTCTTACAGTCTCATTTCGGCAAAAAAACTAATCTTGTTGTTCTGGAAAAAGAGGGAAGCGCCCACTACCAAATTATGGCTCAGCGAATTGGCAAACACTGTACACTTAGAAAGGATTAGATATATTCTGAACAATAAATTATTAACATTTGATCAGATCTGGCAGCCTTTCCTCTCTTACTTGGACCATTCGGCGCTGTGAATTTGTACTTTTTAACGCACTCTCCATTGTAATATTTTAATCCACCTCTGGGCAGCACGTGCTGGCACCGCCACCCGAGCAGCGGGGAGGGATATAAGGGGAAGGGATAAAGGGGGGGAGGGATAAAGGGGGGGAATAAGGGGGGGGTGACACCCACCCTCTTTCTTTCTACCTGTCCTTGTTTTGTAATAATTGTTTTGTACCCAGAACTCTGGATCTTTTTATTTCTGTCTGCTCTTTTATGTTTAGTTAAAAATTGTATACCTGCCTTTCATACCTATACACCATTCCTGTGTGTGTTCAATAAAAATATTTGAACAGAGAACAGTGTATCACCATATAGCTGTATCTCCCCATAGAGAACAGTGTATCACCATATAGCTGTATCTCCCCATAGACAACAGTGTATCACCATATAGCTGTATCTCCCCATAGGGAACAGTGTATCACCATATAGCTGTATCCCCCATAGAGAACAGTGGATCACCATATAGCTGTATCACCCTATAGAGAACAGTGTATCACCATATTGCTGTATCTCCCCATAGAGAACAGTGTATCACCATATAGCTGTATCTCCCCCATAGAGAACAGTGTATCACCATATAGCTGTATCCCCCATAGAGAACAGTGCATCACCATATTGCTGTATCTCCCCATATTGAACAGTGTATCACCATATAGCTGTATCCCCCATAGAGAACAGTGTATCACCATATAGCTGTATCTCCCCATAGAGAACAGTGTATCACCATATAGCTGTATCCCCCATAGAGAACAGCGTGCCACCATATAGCTGTATCTCCCCATAGAGAACAGTGTATCACCATATAGCTGTATCTCCCCCATAGAGAACAGTGTATCACCATATAGCTGTATCTCCCCATAGAGAACAGTGTATCACCATATAGCTGTATCTCCCCATATTGAACAGCGTGCCACCATATAGATGCCTCCGATAGAGAAATGGTCACATGGTACATGTAAAAGCAATAATTGATGATATTCCTCTGTCTGCTTTTGTATATTCTGTATAAAATGCAGATCATGCTGTCTATTGTACTAGGTACCAATTTTTTGATGTTTCCTTCTTGATCATGTGAAATATGCAATTACCCTTGAAATAGAAGCCAGGTGTCTCTGCTGACTATTTACACTGAGAAAGTGTAAAACTTTTCTTTTTCTTTTTTTTCATCTTTCATTTATGCACTTTATTGATTTTTGGGGCACCATGATGTTCTAATAACAATATTTATGTTACATTCAAGCCTCAGTTTTGGATGTATTCCTTTTTTCAACATTGTGCTGGTCAAAATCTCTTTCAATGTTCTTATTTTGACTCCTACGCACCTGGAACCGATACTAATCAGTAGTAAGGACCTTAGAAAAACGTAGACGGCATCATAATTTCTGATAGAGAAAGAAAATCCCCACACAATTTCCCAATTGTTTGCTCTCTTTTCATAGTCTTTCATAAAGTCCCCCATAAAAGTCAGATGTCAGTGGCCCCGTCCTTTATCTCTATTCTAAACGGTAAATTAGCTGCGACGGAAAGCCGCTATATTCTATTGTGGACCGTAGCTCTAACTGTTTCCCCCGTCAGCGTGCGGTGGTCAGTGTGGATTTATGACCATCGGCTACACGTCTCCCTTTCAGCGACCGGGAGAATGGAGAGAGCGCGGGGAAGCCGCGGCTGAGTGGGGACGGCACACGAGGCAGGGAACCCCCCACTCCCTCCTATTGTGAAGGGGCCTCGCGCGCCTTTGAACTGGGAATCAAACGGTACCAGCTCTTCATCAAAAGAGTCCTCTTTCTATTGCCGCTTTAAAGGAAAAAGAAAAGCTTTCTGCGTTATTTATTATGAGGGGAAACAAAACAGGGCTGACAGCAGACCCTCACAATGCAGACCGGCGATGGGGACAAGAGCATCTGATCTGAGGAGGGCGTCTCTATAGAGCCAGGCTTTGATTTCCTCTGTTGTCTGTTGGCTGCCGTCTCTTTGTACCAGGGAAGATGTCCAGCCATGTTGTGGACAATCAGCCCCGTGGCGCTAGCTAAGGGGCACCAGTGTAGGCTGCTGCTGGACAGGGAGGGAGGCTGGGAAGGATGCTGGGAAGGAGGCTGGGAGGAGGTTGGGAGGGTTGGGAGGGGGCTGTGAACGGCCCATATGGGACAGGCAGGAATCATTCCTCACCTCTGACAGGAGAGATGGGGGGAAGGACGGACCAGCGGTGTGATGTCCAGTCCTGCCTCTCCGCCACCACAGGAGATGAGGTCAAACCTGACCCTAACAGTGACCCTGGCCAGGGAGTTATCCTGCACTGTGGGCTGGGGCAGGACTGCCAGGTGTCTGAGGGGAAAGCTAGGGTAGTAGGGTCTGGGTTGGGGTTCAGGGATGTGTCTGGGTCTGGGTAGGGAGGGAGGACATGGCCTGTCTGGGGCTCCGTGGTGGTCCAGTCAGGTGGGCAGTGTTGGGCCTTGTGAGGGAGGGGATGGTGTAGAGGGTGGTGAGGGGATGGTGTGTTGGGGGGTCCTGTGGGGTGCAGGAGGCCAGAGCAGACAGGGACATGGAAGAGGAGCCGTGCTAGGAGAGAGGAGAGCCACCCTCTGAGTTCAGGTCACTCAGATTCGCTGTAAAAAGAAAAAAAGATATATGGAATAATTCTCCTTCCATTTGACATGATAGGAAAGCAAGCCTTGGCAACAATTCAAAATTCAAGTCTGTTACAGTAATTATGAATTTCTAAATTTATGAAACAACTAATTGGCCCATGGGGAATGCAACAGCTTTGAATACATTTCACTTCAATTGTCTCAAAGCAGTGTAGGTACAATACCACATAGAGGACTGCTCCAGCCACTACCCAGGTCTGTGCTTCGGCTGAACTGGCTGGATGGTGGGCGGCTAAACTCTGAGAGAGAACCCTTACAGACACTAGGGACTGGAGAAACTGAGGGGTCTATGTCCTCAGGACCAGAATTGGGCTCCTGGTCTGGTCTTGGAGGGCGGAAGGCCCCCACCCATCTCTTTAACACCATCCTCTGTATGGACGTGAGGTAGGGCTGAGGCTGGAGCAGGATTGGATCCAGTCCCCTGCTGCCCAGAGTCAGTGACAGTGGAGGATGTTGGACTTGGGCAGACTGGGAGCTCAGGGGAGGCACTGCTGGGAGAAGGGAGGACTGGCACTGGAACACAGTGAACAACAACAGCTAAGCGCCTCCCTCTGGTGGTGCTGCAGTGCTGCAGGCTCCTGTTCCTGGAGTCGGCAATAGACCGGGATAACATTATTTAACTCAAGCAGATATGACCATACTTTATCACATTCAAACATAGGTTTTATAGAGTTCAAAAAGAAATCCTCTCCTGTTTTCAATTCAATACAGATTTTGATTAGTCTAATTTACGATGATACTGTCTTGTCAGAGACAGGGGTATGCAGGGGATACAAGCGTTTAACTTTTGGCATTGTTCAGTACTGATAAAGAATGGTGGTGAAGACTTAACATGTGGGGTCCTCAGAGAGGGTCATCTATAAATGGTATTCATCATCTTTTACAGCTCAGAGGCGTCTCTGCCAAAACCTGCCGGTGACATTTTCTTTCCCACTTTAGTGAGGCCCGGAGCAAACACTGTTTTCCCTGCTGTGTGGGTCAGTGCTCTAACAAAGACTGAAGAAACCCCACCCTGTTGGACCAGCTGCCCAATTCCCATCTTAATATTATATATTCAGAATGCTACCCAGTACTGGAGGCAGGGCTATTTATAAAAACTTGATTCATCATGATTTGTCATTCATTTGACGTTATTCCACCCACATATCAGTTAACTGATCCAAATCCTGCATCTTGTCCTCCTGTCCTGAGAGCAGCATTAGAATATGCTGATTAAGATGCCTGTATCCCCTAGAAGACATCTGCGATACCTCTACTCTGTCACACTCCTCTTCTCCTGCACCTGAATCTGAACTTTACACTACCAGGGAACTCTCTCCTCTCCCCTCAGCCACTCTCTCTCTCTTCTCCACACTCCTCTTTTCATCCCCCTCTCAGATCCCTTCCACAAACATCTCTAGCCGACACCACCCCGCTTCCTTCTCCCCTCTCTCTATTCTTCCTCTCTGCCTCTGCACACTCCTCTTTTCTCTGTGGGGCCGGGGGGGGGGGGGTGAGACAATGCGCTCTTGTTTCCTGGAGGTCTGTGTGACAGAGAGGAGTCAGCGGTAGCAGGGGAAATACAGAGAGCTGCACTGGAGGAGAGCACATTTCTGCACTATTCTCCTCTCACAATGCCCCGCACTTCCCATCTGCTACACACACACATAAAGTGTGTGTATGTGTGTGTCTGCCTGTATATGAATGACATGTGTCAGGGGCACACAACTACACACCCCCCCCTCCCGTTAATACCGCACAGCGCGTTTCCCTCAGGGACCAGGGTCAGGGACGATTGTGTTGAAGCCGACCACCATATGGTAGAATAATTGGTTTTTGGAACCCGGTTCCAGAGCAGAGAAATACCCCAATCCCCCTGGTTCCCCCTTGGCTCCTCACATTCGTCTCAAAGCCGTGTGCTGCAGTGTGGCTATGGCCCTGGCGAGAGGGGAGGACAAATGCCTTCACATCAGAGGCAGGGCCCTGAAAGGAGCGGCAGGTATGCTGGCACAGCCTTTCATTGGCTAACACCCTAGCAGAGGACCACCAGGAGGGCGGCGCTATGGACACTTCCTCCCCAGAGCCGAAAGAGAGGGATTAGGCCTTAACAAAGTGGGCCGAGGGACGGATTAAGGACTAACGAAGGCCCAGGTGGTTACCTCCACTGCTCTAACACTGAGACCTAGTTCCCTAATGAGCAACGGTGTGGGGTCAACAGCAACAATGCCCTATGATACCACAGGATAACCGGTTTCTGAAGATAAGATAAACAATACATACTTTATTAATCACTGAGGGGGAATTCTGGGATTACTAAAATATTTCTTATCTTATCTTGTATGTTGTTGTTGTACAGTATATTGTATTGTCCAAGCAGCAGGAAGACTTTTGCTGTGGCTCACCTGCACATGAATGCGTCTTCAGACCGCTACAGGCTTGTCTTTGTTGTGTCGGTTCCTGGCGAGGAGGACGTGGCCTGGGGTTACTGGATAGGAAACGTGGGGGTCTGAGGTCTGCAGGACAGGCCTTCATGTGAACCAGGAGATGAGGACACAGAGAAGGATGTCTATCACGGACAGTGTGGTCCTGAAAGGGACAACAAAAACATAGTGTGGGGCAGGGAGAGAGAGAAAGATCAGATGTATCATGTTTTTGATCAATCAAATAAAATCCCAGTTTCCAAATACTGTAAATAAAGCAACATAAAGTCATTCTCCACATGCAAGATGACGGAGAATCACAGCATTAATTAAATGTGATCTCCAACGTATAGAGAATTCAAATAATGCATGTCCTCTTCAGTGCCCCCTTGTGTCTAAAGAACAGATCTCAGGCTACATGCATTCTCAACACAGCAGGAGAAAGATTCAACCTCTCCTTGCCTTTTTTCAAAACCTTTCTTGACCACACACCCAGCCACCCACACACACACCCAGCCACCCACACACACACACACACACACACACACACTTCTGTGAGGATGAGAAAGATTCTTTGAGCACACAGGACATGGTCCTATTGCTATTTAAACAAGGGTCGTGCTGAGATAAAAGCAGGCGGGGCGGTCAATATTAAACTTGTGGAGGGGTGGGGATGCACACGCCACGCTACCCGCTGTACGCCAGCCAAGGGAAATTACTCAGCCCACAGACTCAATGCCGGGGACTAATTCACTCCCTCTCTGGCCTTTAGAAAACAAACACCCAAAGGTAATAAAATACCCACTGAGACACACACACACACACACACACACACACACACACACACACACACACACACACACACACACACACACACACACACACACACACACACACACACACACACACACACACGGAAAGAGGACATCTATTTGTCTTGGATTTCAACTACATCTGAGACATCTAAACAAAGTTCACCTCGTCTTTCACCTTCGCCAGTTCTATCCCTTAACCCTAAACACATATGCACATAAACACACAACCACAGACGCAGGCATGACTACGCACACACACGCACACACAGCATGCCAGGGAGTGTGTGGAGATGAGCTCTCAGCGGTGAGCCCTCAGTACCCCTCAGACACAGAGAGAGAGAGGCTGACTGTCTGACTCACACAGGGAGGATCAGCCTTAAATCCCTCCACCATCTACAGTCATTCCCTCTCCTCTGATCTGAGGGTTTACACATTTGCATTCTTGTGAAGAAAAGAGGAATAAGTGAGGTAGAAGAACAAGAGAACAAAGGTCCAGGAGCACGCCCTCCTCCTCACTCCTCTTCCTCACTCCCTCCATCTCCCCCCACTCCCGCCCACTGAAGAGCTTTATGAGGTGAGAAGGGTGTCATCCAGCAGAGGGCAGGTCTCAACACGCCCTTTACAGCAGGACCCTGCCATTACAACCCCACAAACTCACGACTCACCTTCTAAGTCCTGCTTGAACTACCTCTCCTAGTAACCATGGTATTTTCTTTTTTTGGGGGGGTATACCTGACCCCTAAAGCTGTAGTTGTCCTGGTCTCTTTCATCGGTAACTGGTACACACAACATTACCACTTTCACACACCTGCACAACTAGATTGGTTTTACTCAACCATGATGAGGTTCACTCAGTATTGGTATTTCAAGCAGCCTCACACTCTGACACACCCACTCTGACACACCCGGACGGCCCACTCTGACACACCCACTCTGACACACCCTGACGGCCCACTCTGACACACCCTGACGGCCCACTCTGACACACCCACTCTGACACACCCTGACGGCCCACTCTGACACACCCACTCTGACGGCCCACTCTGACACACCCTGACGGCCCACTCTGACACACCCACTCTGACGGACCACTCTGACAAACCCTGATGGCCCACTCTGACACACCCACTCTGACACGCCTACTCTGACGGCCCACTCTGACACACCCTGACGGCCCACTCTGACACACCCTGACGGCCCACTCTGACACACCCACTCTGACACACCCTGACGGCCCACTCTGACACACCCACTCTGACACACCCACTCTGACACACCCTAACGGCCCACTCTGACACACCCTGACGGCCCACTCTGACACACCCTGACGGCCCACTCTGACACACCCACTCTGACACACCCTGACGGCCCACTCTGACACACCCACTCTGACGGCCCACTCTGACACACCCTGACGGCCCACTCTGACACACCCTGACGGCCCACTCTGACACACCCACTCTGACGGACCACTCTGACAAACCCTGATGGCCCACTCTGACACACCCACTCTGACACACCCACTCTGACACGCCTACTCTGACGGCCCACTCTGACACACCCTGACGGCCCACTCTGACACACCCACTCTGACACACCCACTCTGACGGCCCACTCTGACACCCTGTCGGGCCACTCTGACACACTCTGACGGCCCACTCTGACACACCCACTCTGACACACCCTGACGGCCCACTCTGACACACCCTGACGGCCCACTCTGACACACTCTGACACACCCACTCTGATGGCCCACTCTGACGGCCCACTCTGACACACCCACTCTGACACACCCACTCTGACACACCCTGACGGCCCACTCTGACACACCCTGACGGCCCACCCCATTCTGGTTGATCTTCTTAGAGCAACAGAGTAGAGCCTATGACTGCACCTAGGAGTCCTCTGGGCTCCTGCAGGGCCCCAGGAAACAGCCTGACCTCCTGGCGTCAGGCAACCCACACGCCGGCCTCACACAGAACAGCCAGCCCAAAGCCAGCCCTGGCTAATGTCATTACGGGCCTGTTTGTGGTCAACAGCTCCCTGATGGGGATGTACAAGCACTGGATGATGAATGTAGGAAGTCTATTAGTCAGAGTCCCAGATGGCCTGCAGAGGAGAGGCCGGCGTGCGCTCTCGACCCCCTCCAAACACACACACGCTAACACACAAGCTCACACTCAAACACACTTAATTGCACTGCCTCTGAGTGAACCCACTGACAGGGAGACGACTCGAGGCAAAACAGAAGTGTGTTTCTGTGCTGTGTGTGCCTGTCTAGAGGATGAACAGAGAATTCCTCACAGAGAGCCTGGCGTATAAGAAAGCCAGGCTTAGGCTCTAACAAGGTTAAACCCATGAAAAAGAGTGACTTTTTAAATCATGGAGATTTGTGTTTCTGCGGGGTGTAATTAGCTTTGCTCTGGTAGAGGAGAAGTTTGGGGTTGGGGGAGGTTTGTGGGGGGCAGAGGGGGATGACAGTGGAGCGCATTGTGGAGTCCAGCGGATTCAGCGGAGTAAATCTGATTATCAGCTCGTGTCAGAAGCCAGGCTCAGATGCAGCTTAGCATTCAGAGCAACTGTCTACTTTCACTAAGAGACAATGACCCTGCTTTGCTTCTCAGGCCCCTGCAGTAGTCCTAGTGCCCCGCCAACTCTAACCCCACATCCACCATCCATGGCTGGCACAACAGGCCCACTACCCCAACACAACAACACGACAGGCCCACTACCCCAACAAAACATGCCCACTACCCCAACACGACAGGCCCACTACCCCAACACAACATGCCCACTACTCCAACACAACAACACGACAGGCCCCCTACCCCAAAACAACAACACGACAGGCCCACTACCCCATCACAACATGACCACTACTCCAACACAACAACACGACAGGCCCCCTACCCCAACACAACAACACGACAGGCCCACTACCCCAACACAAGAACATGACAGGCCCACTACCCCAACACAACAACATGACAGGCCCCCTACCCCAACACAACAACACGACAGGCCCACTACCCCAACACAACATGCCCACTACTCCAACACAACAACACGACAGGCCCCCTACCTTAACACAACAACACGACAGGCCCACTACCCCAACACAACAACATGACAGGCCCACTACCCCAAAACAACAACCAGACAGGCCCACTATCCCAACACAACAACACGACAGGCCCCCTACCTCAACACAACAACACGACAGGCCCACTACCCAAACACAACAACACGACAGGCCCACTACCCCAACACAACAACATGACAGGCCCACTACCCCAACACAACAACACGCCAGGCCCACTACCCCAACACAACAGGCCCACTACCCCAACATAACATGACAGGCCCACTACCCCAACACAACATGCCCACTACTCCAACACAACAACACGACAGGCTCCCTACCCCAAAACAACAACACGACAGGCCCACTACCCCAACACAACATGCCCACTACTCCAACACAACACAACAACACGACAGGCCCACTACCCCAACACAACAACATGACAGGCCCACTACCCCAACAGAACAACATGACAGGCCCCCTACCCCAACACAACAACACGACAGGCCCACTACCCCAACACAACATGACAGGCCCACTACCCCAACACAACATGGCCACTACTCCAACACAACAGGCTCCCTACCCCAAAACAACAACACGACAGGCCCACTACCCCAACACAACATGCCCACTACTCCAACACAACAAAACGACAGGCCCCCTACCCCAAAACAACAACACGACAGGCCCACTACCCCATCACAACATGACCACTACTCCAACACAACAACACGACAGGCCCCCTACCCCAACACAACAACACGACAGGCCCACTACCCCAACACAAGAACATGACAGGCCCACTACCCCAACACAACAACATGACAGGCCCCCTACCCCAACACAACAACACGACAGGCCCACTACCCCAACACAACATGCCCACTACTCCAACACAACAACACGACAGGCCCCCTACCTTAACACAACAACACGACAGGCCCACTACCCAAACACAACAACACGACAGGCCCACTACCCCAAAACAACAACACAACAGGCCCACTATCCCAACACAACAACACGACAGGCCCCCTACCTCAACACAACAACACGACAGGCCCACTACCCAAACACAACAACACGACAGGCCCACTACCCCAACACAACAACATGACAGGCCCACTACCCCAACACAACAACACGCCAGGTCCACTACCCCAACACAACAGGCCCACTACCCCAACATAACATGACAGGCCCACTACCCCAACACAACATGCCCACTACTCCAACACAACAACACGACAGGCTCCCTACCCCAAAACAACAACACGACAGGCCCACTACCCCAACACAACATGCCCACTACTCCAACACAACAACACGACAGGCCCCCTACCCCAACACAACAACACGACAGGCCCACTACCCCAACATAACAACATGACAGGCCCACTACCCCAACACAACAACATGACAGGCACCCTACCCCAACACAACAACACGACAGGCCCACTACCCCAACACAACATGACAGGCCCACTACCCCAACACAACATGCCCACTACTCCAACACAACAGGCTCCCTACCCCAAAACAACAACACGACAGGCCCACTACCCCAACACAACATGCCCACTACTCCAACACAACAACACGACAGGCCCCCTAGCCCAACACAACAACACGACAGGCCCACTACCCCAACACAACAACATGACAGGCCCACTACCCCAACACAACAACATGACAGGCCCCCTACCCCAACACAACAACACGACAGGCCCACTACCCCAACACAACATGCCCACTACTCCAACACAACAACACGACAGGCCCACTACCCAAACACAACAACACGACAGGCCCACTACCCCAACACAACAACATGACAGGCCCACTATCCCAACACAACAACACGACAGGCCCCCTACCTCAACACAACAACACGACAGGCCCACTACCCCAACACAACAACATGACAGGCCCACTACCCCAACACAACAACACGCCAGGTCCACTACCCCAACACAACAGGCCCACTACCCCAACATAACATGACAGGCCCACTACCCCAACAAAACATGCCCACTACTCCAACACAACAACACGACAGGCTCCCTACCCCAAAACAACAACACGACAGGCCCACTACCCCAACACAACATGCCCACTACTCCAACACAACAACACGACAGGCCCCCTACCCCAACACAACAACACGACAGGCCCACTACCCCAACACAACAACATGACAGGCCCCCTACCCCAACACAACAACACGACAGGCCAACTACCCCAACACAACATGACAGGCCCACTACTCCAACACAACATGCCCACTACTCCAACACGACAACACGACAGGCTCCCTACCCCAAAACAACAACACGACAGGCCCACTACGCCAACACAACATGCCCACTACTCCAACACAACAACACGACAGGCCCCCTACCCCAACACAACAACACGACAGGCCCACTACCCCAACACAACAACATGACAGGCCCACTACCCCAACACAACAACATGACAGGCCCCCTACCCCAACACAACAACACGACAGGCCCACTACCCCAACACAACATGCCCACTACTCCAACACAACAACACGACAGGCCCCCTACCTCAACACAACAACACGACAGGCCCACTACCCCAAAACAACAACATGACAGGCCCCCTACCCCAACACAACAACACGACAGGCCCACTACCCCAACACAACAACATGACAGGCCCACTACCCCAACACAACAACATGACAGGCCCCCTACCCCAACACAACAACACGACAGACCCACTACCCCAACACAACATGCCCACTACTCCAACACAACAACACTACAGGCCCCCTACCTCAACACAACAACACGACAGGCCCACTACCCAAACACAACAACATGACAGGCCAACTACCCAAACACAACAACACGACAGGCCCACTACCCCAACACAACAACATGACAGGCCCACTACCCCAACACAACAACACGCCAGGTCCACTACCCCAACACAACAGGCCCACTACCCCAACATAACATGACAGGCCCACTACCCCAACACAACATGCCCACTACTCCAACACAACAACACGACAGGCTCCCTACCCCAAAACAACAACACGACAGGCCCACTACCCCAACACAACATGCCCACTACTCCAACACAACAACACGACAGGCCCCCTACCCCAACACAACAACACGACAGGCCCACTACCCCAACACAACAACATGACAGGCTCCCTACCCCAACACAACAACACGACAGGCCAACTACCCCAACACAACATGACAGGCCCACTACTCCAACACAACATGCCCACTACTCCAACACAACAACACGACAGGCTCCCTACCCCAAAACAACAACACGACAGGCCCACTACGCCAACACAACATGCCCACTACTCCAACACAACAACACGACAGGCCCCCTACCCCAACACAACAACACGACAGGCCCACTACCCCAACACAACAACATGACAGGCCCACTACCCCAACACAACAACATGACAGGCCCCCTACCCCAACACAACAACACGACAGGCCCACTACCCCAACACAACATGCCCACTACTCCAACACAACAACACGACAGGCCCCCTACCTCAACACAACAACACGACAGGCCCACTACCCCAAAACAACAACATGACAGGCCCCCTACCCCAATACAACAACACGACAGGCCCACTACCCCAACACAACAACATGACAGGCCCACTACCCCAACACAACAACATGACAGGCCCCCTACCCCAACACAACAACACGACAGGCCCACTACCCCAACACAACATGCCCACTACTCCAACACAACAACACGACAGGCCCCCTACCTCAACACAACAACACGACAGGCCCACTACCCCAACACAACAACATGACAGGCCAACTACCCAAACACAACAACACGACAGGCCCACTACCCCAACACAACAACACGCCAGGTCCACTACCCCAACACAACAGGCCCACTACCGCAACATAACATGACAGGCCCACTACCCCAACACAACATGCCCACTACTCCAACACAACAACACGACAGGCTCCCTACCCCAAAACAACAACACGACAGGCCCACTACCCCAACACAACATGCCCACTACTCCAACACAACAACACGACAGGCCCACTACCCCAACACAACAACATGACAGGCCCACTACCCCAACACAACAACATGACAGGCCCCCTACCCCAACACAAAACCACGACAGGCCCACTACCCCAACACAACATGCCCACTACCCCAACACAACAACACGACAGGCCCACTACCCCAACAAAACATGCCCACTACCCCAACACGACAGGCCCACTACCCCAACACAACATGCCCACTACTCCAACACAACAACACGACAGGCCCCCTACCCCAAAACAACAACACGACAGGCCCACTACCCCATCACAACATGACCACTACTCCAACACAACAACACGACAGGCCCCCTACCCCAACACAACAACACGACAGGCCCACTACCCCAACACAAGAACATGACAGGCCCACTACCCCAACACAACAACATGACAGGCCCCCTACCCCAACACAACAACACGACAGGCCCACTACCCCAACACAACATGCCCACTACTCCAACACAACAACACGACAGGCCCCCTACCTTAACACAACAACACGACAGGCCCACTACCCAAACACAACATCACGACAGGCCCACTACCCCAAAACAACAACACGACAGGCCCACTATCCCAACACAACAACACGACAGGCCCCCTACCTCAACACAACAACACGACAGGCCCACTACCCAAACACAACAACACGACAGGCCCACTACCCCAACACAACAACATGACAGGCCCACTACCCCAACACAACAACACGCCAGGTCCACTACCCCAACACAACAGGCCCACTACCCCAACATAACATGACAGGCCCACTACCCCAACACAACATGCCCAATACTCCAACACAACAACACGACAGGCTCCCTACCCCAAAACAACAACACGACAGGCCCACTACCCCAACACAACATGCCCACTACTCCAACACAACACAACAACACGACAGGCCCACTACCCCAACACAACAACATGACAGGCCCACTACCCCAACACAACAACATGACAGGCCCCCTACCCCAACACAACAACACGACAGGCCCACTACCCCAACACAACATGACAGGCCCACTACCCCAACACAACATGCCCACTACTCCAACACAACAGGCTCCCTACCCCAAAACAACAACACGACAGGCCCACTACCCCAACACAACATGCCCACTACTCCAACACAACAACACGACAGGCCCCCTACCCCAAAACAACAACACTACAGGCCCACTACCCCATCACAACATGACCACTACTCCAACACAACAACACGACAGGCCCCCTACCCCAACACAACAACACGACAGGCCCACTACCCCAACACAAGAACATGACAGGCCCACTACCCCAACACAACAACATGACAGGCCCCCTACCCCAACACAACAACACGACAGGCCCACTACCCCAACACAACATGCCCACTACTCCAACACAACAACACGACAGGCCCCCTACCTTAACACAACAACACGACAGGCCCACTACCCAAACACAACAACACGACAGGCCCACTACCCCAAAACAACAACACGACAGGCCCACTATCCCAACACAACAACAAGACAGGCCCCCTACCTCAACACAACAACACGACAGGCCCACTACCCAAACACAACAACACGACAGGCCCCCTACCCCAACACAACAACATGACAGGCCCACTACCCCAACACAACAACACGCCAGGTCCACTACCCCAACACAACAGGCCCACTACCCCAACATAACATGACAGGCCCACTACCCCAACACAACATGCCCACTACTCCAACACAACAACACGACAGGCTCCCTACCCCAAAACAACAACACGACAGGCCCACTACCCCAACACAACATGCCCACTACTCCAACACAACAACACGACAGGCCCCCTACCCCAACACAACAACACGACAGGCCCACTACCCCAACACAACAACATGACAGGCCCACTACCCCAACACAACAACATGACAGGCCTCCTACCCCAACACAACAACACGACAGGCCCACTACCCCAACACAACATGACAGGCCCACTACCCCAACACAACATGCCCACTACTCCAACACAACAGGCTCCCTACCCCAAAACAACAACACGACAGGCCCACTACCCCAACACAACATGCCCACTACTCCAACACAACAACACGACAGGCCCCCTACCCCAACACAACAACATGACAGGCCCACTACCCCAACACAACAACATGACAGGCCCACTACCCCAACACAACAACATGACAGGCCCCCTACCCCAACACAACAACACGACAGGCCCACTACCCCAACACAACATGCCCACTACTCCAACACAACAACACGACAGGCCCACTACCCAAACACAACAACACGACAGGCCCACTACCCCAACACAACAACATGACAGGCCCACTATCCCAACACAACAACACGACAGGCCCCCTACCTCAACACAACAACACGACAGGCCCACTACCCCAACACAACAACATGACAGGCCCACTACCCCAACACAACAACACGCCAGGTCCACTACCCCAACACAACAGGCCCACTACCCCAACATAACATGACAGGCCCACTACCCCAACACAACATCACCACTACTCCAACACAACAACACGACAGGCTCCCTACCCCAAAACAACAACACGACAGGCCCACTACCCAAACACAACAACACGACAGGCCCACTACCCCAACACAACAACATGACAGGCCCACTATCCCAACACAACAACACGACAGGCCCCCTACCTCAACACAACAACACGACAGGCCCACTACCCCAACACAACAACATGACAGGCCCACTACCCCAACACAACAACACGCCAGGTCCACTACCCCAACACAACAGGCCCACTACCCCAACATAACATGACAGGCCCACTACCCCAACACAACATCACCACTACTCCAACACAACAACACGACAGGCTCCCTACCCCAAAACAACAACACGACAGGCCCACTACCCCAACACAACATGCCCACTACTCCAACACAACAACACGACAGGCCCCCTACCCCAACACAACAACACGACAGGCCCACTACCCCAACACAACAACACGACAGGCCCACTACCCCAACACAACAACATGACAGGCCCCCTACCCCAACACAACAACACGACAGGCCCACTACCCCAACACAACATGCCCACTACTCCAACACAACAACACGACAGGCCCCCTACCTTAACACAACAACACGACAGGCCCACTACCCAAACACAACAACACGACAGGCCCACTACCCCAAAACAACAAGACGACAGGCCCACTATCCCAACACAACAACACGACAGGCCCCCTACCTCAACACAACAACACGACAGGCCCACTACCCAAACACAACAACACGACAGGCCCACTACCCCAACACAACAACATGACAGGCCCACTACCCCAACACAACAACACGCCAGGTCCACTACCCCAACACAACAGGCCCACTACCCCAACATAACATGACAGGCCCACTACTCCAACACAACATGCCCACTACTCCAACACAACAACACGACAGGCTCCCTACCCCAAAACAACAACACGACAGAACCACTACCCCAACACAACATGCCCACTACTCCAACACAACAACACGACAGGCCCCCTACCCCAACACAACAACACGACAGGCCCACTACCCCAACACAACAACACGACAGGCCCACTACCCCAACACAACAACATGACAGGCCCCCTACCCCAACACAACAACACGACAGGCCCACTACCCCAACACAACATGACAGGCCCACTACCCCAACAAAACAACATGACAGGCCCACTACCCCAACACAACAACATGACAGGCCCACTACACCAACACAACAACATGACAGGCCCACTACCCCAACGCAACCGGCCGACCACTACCCCAACACAACAACACGACAGGCCCACTACCCCAACACAACAACATGACAGGTCCACTACCCAAACACAACAACATGACAGGTCCACTACCCCAACACAACAACATGACAGGTCCACTACCCCAACACAACAACATGACAGGCCCAAAACCCCAACACAACAACATGACAGGCCCACTACCCCAACACAACAACATGACAGGCCCACTTCCCCAACGCAACCGGCCGACCACTACCCCAACACAACAACACGACAGGCCCACTACCCCAACACAACAACATGACAGGTCCACTACCCAAACACAACAACATGACAGGTCCACTACCCCAACACAACAACATGACAGGTCCACTACCCCAACACAACAACATGACAGGCCCACTACCCCAACACAACAACATGACAGGCCCACTACCCCAACAGAACAACATGACAGGCCAACTACCCCAACACAACAACACGACAGGCCCACTACCCCAACACAACATGACAGGCCCACTACCCCAACACAACATGCCCACTACTCCAACACAACAACATGACAGGCCAACTACCCCAACACAACAACACGACAGGCCCCCTACCTCAACACAACAACACGACAGGCCCACTACCCCAACACAACAACATGACAGGCCCACTACCCAAACACAACAACACGACAGGCCCACTACCCCAACACAACAACATGACAGGCCCACTACCCCAACACAACAACACGCCAGGTACACTACCCCAACACAACAGGCCCACTACCCCAACATAACATGACAGGCCCACGTACCCCAACACAACATGCCCACTACTCCAACACAACAACACGACAGGCTCCCTACCCCAAAACAACAACACGACAGGCCCACTACCCCAACACAACAACATGACAGGCCCACTACCCCAACACAACAACATGACAGGCCCCCTACTCCAACACAACAACACGACAGGCCCCCTACCTCAACACAACAACACGACAGGCCCACTACCCCAACACAACAACATGACAGGCCCACAACCCAAACACAACAACACGACAGGCCCACTACCCCAACACAACAACATGACAGGCCCACTACCCCAACAAAACAACATGACAGGCCCACTACCCCAACAAAACAACATGACAGGCCCACTACCCCAACACAACAACATGAGATGCCCACTACCCCAACACAACAACATGACAGGCCCACTACCCCAACACAACAACATGACAGGCCCACTACCCCAACAAAACAACATGACAGGCCCACTACTCCAACACAACAGGCCCACTACCCCAACACAACAACACGACAGGCCCACTACCCCAACACAACAACACGACAGGCCCACTACCCCAACACAACAGGTCCACTACCACAACACAACAACACGATAGGCCCACTACCCCAACACAACAGGCCCACTACCCCAACACAACAACATGACAGGCCCACTACCCCAACACAACAACACGCCAGGTCCACTACCCCAACACAACAGGCCCACTACCCCAACACAACAACACGACAGGCCCACTACCCCAACACAACAACACGACAGGCCCACTACCCCAACACAACAGGTCCACTACCCCAACACAACAACACGATAGGCCCACTACCCCAACACAACAGGCCCACTACCCCAACACAACAACATGACAGGCCCACTACCCCAACGCAACCGGCCGACCACTACCCCAACACAACAACACGACAGGCCCACTACCCCAACACAACAACATGACAGTTCCACTACCCAAACAAAACAACATGACAGGTCCACTACCCCAACACAACAACATGACAGGTCCACTACCCCAACACAACAGCATGACAGGCCCACTACCCCAACACAACAACATGACAGGCCCACTACCCCAACACAACAACATGACAGGCCCACTACTCCAACATACCAGCTCCACTAGCCCAACACAACAACATGACAGGCCCACTACTCCAACACAACAGGACCACTACCCTAACACAACAACATGACAGGCCCACTACTCCAACACAACAGGACCACTACCCCAACACAACAACATGACAGGTCCACTACCCAAACACAACAACATCACATGCCCACTACCCCAACACAACAACACGACAGGCCCACTACTCCAACACAACAGGACCACTACCCCAACACAACAACATGACAGGCCCACTACTCCAACACAACAGGACCACTACCCCAACACAACAACATGACAGGCCCACTACCCCAACATGACAGGCCCACTACCCCAACACAACAACATGACAGGCCCACTACCCAAACACAACAACACAACATGCCCACTACCCCAACACAACAACACAACATGCCCACTACCCCAACACAACATGCCCACTACCCCAACACAACAACACGACAGACCCACTACCCCAACACAACAACACGACAGGCCCACTACCCAAACACAACAACACGACAGGCCCGCTACCCCAACACAACAACACGACAGGCCCACTACTCCAACACAACAACATGACAGGCCCACTACCCCAACACAACAACATGACAGGCCCACTACCCCAACACAACAGACCCACTACCCCAACACAACAACATGACAGGCCCACTACCCCAACACAACATGCCCACTACCCCAACACAACAACACGACAGACCCACTACCCCAACACAACAACACGACAGGCCCACTACCCAAACACAACAACACGACAGGCCCGCTACCCCAACACAACAACACGACAGGCCCACTACTCCAACACAACAACATGACAGGCCCACTACCCCAACACAACAACATGACAGGCCCACTACCCCAACACAACAGACCCACTACCCCAACACAACAACATGACAGGCCCACTACCCCAACACAACAGGCCCACTACCCCAACACAACAACACGACAGGCCCACTACCCCAACACAACAGGCCCACTACCCCAACACAACAACACAACCGGCCCACTACCCCAACACAACAACATGACAGGCCCATTACCCCAACACAACAACACGACAGGCCCACTACCCCAACAAAACAACATGACAGGCCCACTACTCCAACACAACAACATGACAGGTCCACTACCCCAACACAACAGGTCCACTACCCCAACACAACAACATGACAGGCCCACTACCCCAACACAACAACATGACAGGTCCACTATCCCAACACAACATGCCCACTACTCCAACACAACAACACGACAGGCCCACTACCCCAACACAACAACATGACAGGCCCACTACTCCAACACAACAGCTCCACTACCCCAACACAACAACATGACAGGCCCACTACCCCAACACAACAACATGACAGGCCCACTACCCCAACATGACAGGACCACTACCCCAACACAACACCACGACAGGCCCACTACCTCAACACAACATGCCCACTACCCCAACACAACAACAAGACAGGACCACTACCCCAACACAACAACACGAGAGGCCCACTACCCAAACACAACAACACGACAGCCCCGCTACCCCAACACAACAACATGACAGGCCCACTACCCCAACACAACAACATGACAGGCCCACTACCCCAACACAACAACATGACAGGCCCACTACCCCAACAAAAGAACATGACAGGCCTAGTACCCCACCACAACAACACGCCAGGTCCACTACCCCAACACAACATGCCCACTACTCCAACACAACAACACGACAGGCCCCCTACCCCAACAACACGACAGGCCCACTACCCCAAAACAACAACAAGCCAGGTCCACTACCCCAACACAACAGGCCCACTACCCCAACACAACAACACGACAGGCCCACTATCCCAACACAACAGGCCCGCTACCCCAACACAACAACATAACAGACCCACTACCCCAACACAACAACATGACAGGCCCATTACCCCAACACAACAACACGACAGGCCCACTACCCCAACAAAACAACACGACAGGCCCACTACCCCAACACAACAACATGACAGGCCCACTACCCCAACACAACAACATGACAGGCCCACTACCCCAACAAAACAACATGACAGGCCCATTACCACAACACAACAACACGACAGGCCCACTACCCCAACAAAACAACATGACAGGCCCACTACCCCAACACAACAACAAAACAGGCCCACTACCCCAACAAAACAACATGACAGGCCCACTACTCCAACACAACAACATGACAGGCCCACTACCCCAACACAACAACATGACAGGCCCACTACCCCAACACAACAACACGCCAGGTCCACTACCCCAACACAACATGCCCACTACTCCAACACAACAACACGACAGGCCCCCTACCCCAACACAACAACACGCCAGGTCCACTACCCCAACACAACAGGCCCACTACCCCAACATAACATGACAGGCCCACGTACCCCAACACAACAACATGACAGGCCCACTACCCCAACACAACAACACGCCAGGTCCACTACCCCAACACAACAACACGCCAGGTCCACTACCCCAACACAACATGCCCACTACTCCAACACAACAACACGACAGGCTCCCTACCCCAACACAACAACATGACAGGCCCACTACCCCAACACAACAACATGACAGGCCCCCTACCCCAACACAACAACACGACAGGCCCACTACCCCAACACAACATGCCCACTACTCCAACACAACAACACGACAGGCCCACTACCCAAACACAACAACACGACAGGCCCACTACCCCAACACAACAACATGACAGGCCGACTATCCCAACACAACAACACGACAGGCCCCCTACCTCAACACAACAACACGACAGGCCCACTACCCCAACACAACAACATGACAGGCCCACTACCCCAACACAACAACACGCCAGGTCCACTACCCCAACACGACAGGCCAACTACCCCAACACAACATGACAGGCCCACTACTCCAACACAACATGCCCACTACTCCAACACAACAACACGACAGGCTCCCTACCCCAAAACAACAACACGACAGGCCCACTACGCCAACACAACATGCCCACTACTCCAACACAACAACACGACAGGCCCCCTACCCCAACACAACAACACGACAGGCCCACTACCCCAACACAACAACATGACAGGCCCACTACCCCAACACAACAACATGACAGGCCCCCTACCCCAACACAACAACACGACAGGCCCACTACCCCAACACAACATGCCCACTACTCCAACACAACAACACGACAGGCCCCCTACCTCAACACAACAACACGACAGGCCCACTACCCCAAAACAACAATATGACAGGCCCCCTACCCCAACACAACAACACGACAGGCCCACTACCCCAACACAACAACATGACAGGCCCACTACCCCAACACAACAACATGACAGGCCCCCTACCCCAACACAACAACACGACAGGCCCACTACCCCAACACAACATGCCCACTACTCCAACACAACAACACGACAGGCCCCCTACCTCAACACAACAACACGACAGGCCCACTACCCCAACACAACAACATGACAGGCCAACTACCCAAACACAACAACACGACAGGCCCACTACCCCAACACAACAACATGACAGGCCCACTACCCCAACACAACAACACGCCAGGTCCACTACCCCAACACAACAGGCCCACTACCCCAACATAACATGACAGGCCCACTACCCCAACACAACATGCCCACTACTCCAACACAACAACACGACAGGCTCCCTACCCCAAAACAACAACACGACAGGCCCACTACCCCAACACAACATGCCCACTACTCCAACACAACAACACGACAGGCCCCCTACCCCAACACAACAACACGACAGGCCCACTACCCCAACACAACAACATGACAGGCCCCCTACCCCAACACAACAACACGACAGGCCAACTACCCCAACACAACATGACAGGCCCACTACTCCAACACAACATGCCCACTACTCCAACACAACAACACGACAGGCTCCCTACCCCAAAACAACAACACGACAGGCCCACTACGCCAACACAACATGCCCACTACTCCAACACAACAACACGACAGGCCCCCTACCCCACACAACAACACGACAGGCCCACTACCCCAACACAACAACATGACAGGCCCACTACCCCAACACAACAACATGACAGGCCCCCTACCCCAACACAACAACACGACAGGCCCACTACCCCAACACAACATGCCCACTACTCCAACACAACAACACGACAGGCCCCCTACCTCAACACAACAACACGACAGGCCCACTACCCCAAAACAACAACATGACAGGCCCCCTACCCCAATACAACAACACGACAGGCCCACTACCCCAACACAACAACATGACAGGCCCACTACCCCAACACAACAACATGACAGGCCCCCTACCCCAACACAACAACACGACAGGCCCACTACCCCAACACAACATGCCCACTACTCCAACACAACAACACGACAGGCCCCCTACCTCAACACAACAACACGACAGGCCCACTACCCCAACACAACAACATGACAGGCCAACTACCCAAACACAACAACACGACAGGCCCACTACCCCAACACAACAACATGACAGGCCCACTACCCCAACACAACAACACGCCAGGTCCACTACCCCAACACAACAGGCCCACTACCGCAACATAACATGACAGGCCCACTACCACAACACAACATGCCCACTACTCCAACACAACAACACGACAGGCTCCCTACCCCAAAACAACAACACGACAGGCCCACTACCCCAACACAACATGCCCACTACTCCAACACAACAACACGACAGGCCCACTACCCCAACACAACAACATGACAGGCCCACTACCCCAACACAACAACATGACAGGCCCCCTACCCCAACACAAAACCACGACAGGCCCACTACCCCAACACAACATGCCCACTACCCCAACACAACAACACGACAGGCCCACTACCCCAACAAAACATGCCCACTACCCCAACACGACAGGCCCACTACCCCAACACAACATGCCAACTACTCCAACACAACAACACGACAGGCCCCCTACCCCAAAACAACAACACGACAGGCCCACTACCCCATCACAACATGACCACTACTCCAACACAACAACACGACAGGCCCCCTACCCCAACACAACAACACGACAGGCCCACTACCCCAACACAAGAACATGACAGGCCCACTACCCCAACACAACAACATGACAGGCCCCCTACCCCAACACAACAACACGACAGGCCCACTACCCCAACACAACATGCCCACTACTCCAACACAACAACACGACAGGCCCCCTACCTTAACACAACAACACGACAGGCCCACTACCCAAACACAACAACACGACAGGCCCACTACCCCAAAACAACAACACGACAGGCCCACTATCCCAACACAAGAACACGACAGGCCCCCTACCTCAACACAACAACACGACAGGCCCACTACCCAAACACAACAACACGACAGGCCCACTACCCCAACACAACAACATGACAGGCCCACTACCCCAACACAACAACACGCCAGGTCCACTACCCCAACACAACAGGCCCACTACCCCAACATAACATGACAGGCCCACTACCCCAACACAACATGCCCACTACTCCAACACAACAACACGACAGGCTCCCTACCCCAAAACAACAACACGACAGGCCCACTACCCCAACACAACATGCCCACTACTCCAACACAACACAACAACACGACAGGCCCACTACCCCAACACAACAACATGACAGGCCCACTACCCCAACACAACAACATGACAGGCCCCCTACCCCAACACAACAACACGACAGGCCCACTACCCCAACACAACATGACAGGCCCACTACCCCAACACAACATGCCCACTACTCCAACACAACAGGCTCCCTACCCCAAAACAACAACACGACAGGCCCACTACCCCAACACAACATGCCCACTACTCCAACACAACAACACGACAGGCCCCCTACTCCAAAACAACAACACGACAGGCCCACTACCCCATCACAACATGACCACTACTCCAACACAACAACACGACAGGCCCCCTACCCCAACACAACAACACGACAGGCCCACTACCCCAACACAAGAACATGACAGGCCCACTACCCCAACACAACAACATGACAGGCCCCCTACCCCAACACAACAACACGACAGGCCCACTACCCCAACACAACATGCCCACTACTCCAACACAACAACACGACAGGCCCCCTACCTTAACACAACAACACGACAGGCCCACTACCCAAACACAACAACACGACATGCCCACTACCCCAAAACAACAACACGACAGGCCCACTATCCCAACACAACAACACGACAGGCCCACTACCCAAACACAACAACACGACAGGCCCACTACCCCAACACAACAACATGACAGGCCCACTACCCCAACACAACAACACGCCAGGTCCACTACCCCAACACAACAGGCCCACTACCCCAACATAACATGACAGGCCCACTACCCCAAAACAACATGCCCACTACTCCAACACAACAACACGACAGGCTCCCTACCCCAAAACAACAACACGACAGGCCCACTACCCCAACACAACATGCCCACTACTCCAACACAACAACACGACAGGCCCCCTACCCTAACACAACAACACGACAGGCCCACTACCCCAACACAACAACATGACAGGCCCACTACCCCAACACAACAACATGACAGGCCCCCTACCCCAACACAACAACACGACAGGCCCACTACCCCAACACAACATGACAGGCCCACTACCCCAACACAACATGCCCACTACTCCAACACAACAGGCTCCCTACCCCAAAACAACAACACGACAGGCCCACTACCCCAACACAACATGCCCACTACTCCAACACAACAACACGACAGGCCCCCTACCCCAACACAACAACATGACAGGCCCACTACCCCAACACAACAACATGACAGGCCCACTACCCCAACACAACAACATGACAGGCCCCCTACCCCAACACAACAACACGACAGGCCCACTACCCCAACACAACATGCCCACTACTCCAACACAACAACACGACAGGCCCACTACCCAAACACAACAACACGACAGGCCCACTACCCCAACACAACAACATGACAGGCCCACTATCCCAACACAACAACACGACAGGCCCCCTACCTCAACACAACAACACGACAGGCCCACTACCCCAACACAACAACATGACAGGCCCACTACCCCAACACAACAACACGCCAGGTCCACTACCCCAACACAACAGGCCCACTACCCCAACATAACATGACAGGCCCACTACCCCAACACAACATGCCCACTACTCCAACACAACAACACGACAGGCTCCCTACCCCAAAACAACAACACGACAGGCCCACTACCCCAACACAACATGCCCACTACTCCAACACAACAACACGACAGGCCCCCTACCCCAACACAACAACACGACAGGCCCACTACCCCAACACAACAACACGACAGGCCCACTACCCCAACACAACAACATGACAGGCCCCCTACCCCAACACAACAACACGACAGGCCCACTACCCCAACACAACATGCCCACTACTCCAACACAACAACACAACAGGCCCCCTACCTTAACACAACAACACGACAGGCCCACTACCCAAACACAACAACACGACAGGCCCACTACCCCAAAACAACAAGACGACAGGCCCACTATCCCAACACAACAACACGACAGGCCCCCTACCTCAACACAACAACACGACAGGCCCACTACCCAAACACAACAACACGACAGGCCCACTACCCCAACACAACAACATGACAGGCCCACTACCCCAACACAACAACACGCCAGGTCCACTACCCCAACACAACAGGCCCACTACCCCAACATAACATGACAGGCCCACTACTCCAACACAACATGCCCACTACTCCAACACAACAACACGACAGGCTCCCTACCCCAAAACAACAACACGACAGAACCACTACCCCAACACAACATGCCCACTACTCCAACACAACAACACGACAGGCCCCCTACCCCAACACAACAACACGACAGGCCCACTACCCCAACACAACAACATGACAGGCCCCCTACCCCAACACAAAACCACGACAGGCCCACTACCCCAACACAACATGCCCACTACCCCAACACAACAACACGACAGGCCCACTACCCCAACAAAACATGCCCACTACCCCAACACGACAGGCCCACTACCCCAACACAACATGCCCACTACTCCAACACAACAACACGACAGGCCCCCTACCCCAAAACAACAACACGACAGGCCCACTACCCCATCACAACATGACCACTACTCCAACACAACAACACGACAGGCCCCCTACCCCAACACAACAACACGACAGGCCCACTACCCCAACACAAGAACATGACAGGCCCACTACCCCAACACAACAACATGACAGGCCCCCTACCCCAACACAACAACACGACAGGCCCACTACCCCAACACAACATGCCCACTACTCCAACACAACAACACGACAGGCCCCCTACCTTAACACAACAACACGACAGGCCCACTACCCAAACACAACAACACGACAGGCCCACTACCCCAAAACAACAACACGACAGGCCCACTATCCCAACACAACAACACGACAGGCCCCCTACCTCAACACAACAACACGACAGGCCCACTACCCAAACACAACAACACGACAGGCCCACTACCCCAACACAACAACATGACAGGCCCACTACCCCAACAAAACAACACGCCAGGTCCACTACCCCAACACAACAGGCCCACTACCCCAACATAACATGACAGGCCCACTACCCCAACACAACATGCCCACTACTCCAACACAACAACACGACAGGCTCCCTACCCCAAAACAACAACACGACAGGCCCACTACCCCAACACAACATGCCCACTACTCCAACACAACACAACAACACGACAGGCCCACTACCCCAACACAACAACATGACAGGCCCACTACCCCAACACAACAACATGACAGGCCCCCTACCCCAACACAACAACACGACAGGCCCACTACCCCAACACAACATGACAGGCCCACTACCCCAACACAACATGCCCACTACTCCAACACAACAGGCTCCCTACCCCAAAACAACAACACGACAGGCCCACTACCCCAACACAACATGCCCACTACTCCAACACAACAACACGACAGGCCCCCTACTCCAAAACAACAACACGACAGGCCCACTACCCCATCACAACATGACCACTACTCCAACACAACAACACGACAGGCCCCCTACCCCAACACAACAACACGACAGGCCCACTACCCCAACACAAGAACATGACAGGCCCACTACCCCAACACAACAACATGACAGGCCCCCTACCCCAACACAACAACACGACAGGCCCACTACCCCAACACAACATGCCCACTACTCCAACACAACAACACGACAGGCCCCCTACCTTAACACAACAACACGACAGGCCCACTACCCAAACACAACAACACGACAGGCCCACTACCCCAAAACAACAACACGACAGGTCCACTATCCCAACACAACAACACGACAGGCCCACTACCCAAACACAACAACACGACAGGCCCACTACCCCAACACAACAACATGACAGGCCCACTACCCCAACACAACAACACGCCAGGTCCACTACCCCAACATAACATGACAGGCCCACTACCCCAACACAACATGCCCACTACTCCAACACAACAACACGACAGGCTCCCTACCCCAAAACAACAACACGACAGGCCCACTACCCCAACACAACATGCCCACTACTCCAACACA
The DNA here is from genome assembly GCF_029448725.1 of Salvelinus fontinalis. Taxonomy (NCBI): domain Eukaryota; kingdom Metazoa; phylum Chordata; class Actinopteri; order Salmoniformes; family Salmonidae; genus Salvelinus; species Salvelinus fontinalis. Next base: position 11,119,878 of record NC_074675.1, on the reverse strand, counting down.
ACAACACGACAGGCCCCCTACCCCAACACAACAACACGACAGGCCCACTACCCCAACACAACAACATGACAGGCCCACTACCCCAACACAACAACATGACAGGCCCCCTACCCCAACACAACAACACGACAGGCCCACTACCCCAACACAACATGACAGGCCCACTACCCCAACACAACATGCCCACTACTCCAACACAACAGGCTCCCTACCCCAAAACAACAACACGACAGGCCCACTACCCCAACACAACATGCCCACTACTCCAACACAACAACACGACAGGCCCCCTACCCCAACATGACAGGCCCACTACCCCAACACAACAACATGACAGGCCCACTACCCCAACACAACAACATGACAGGCCCCCTACCCCAACACAACAACACGACAGGCCCACTACCCCAACACAACATGCCCACTACTCCAACACAACAACACGACAGGCCCACTACCCAAACACAACAACACGACAGGCCCACTACCCCAACACAACAACATGACAGGCCCACTATCCCAACACAACAACACGACAGGCCCCCTACCTCAACACAACAACACGACAGGCCCACTACCCCAACACAACAACATGACAGGCCCACTACCCCAACACAACAACACGCCAGGTCCACTACCCCAACACAACAGGCCCACTACCCCAACATAACATGACAGGCCCACTACCCCAACACAACATGCCCACTACTCCAACACAACAACACGACAGGCTCCCTACCCCAAAACAACAACACGACAGGCCCACTACCCCAACACAACATGCCCACTACTCCAACACAACAACACGACAGGCCCCCTACCCCAACACAACAACACGACAGGCCCACTACCCCAACACAACAACACGACAGGCCCACTACCCCAACACAACAACATGACAGGCCCCCTACCCCAACACAACAACACGACAGGCCCACTACCCCAACACAACATGCCCACTACTCCAACACAACAACACGACAGGCCCCCTACCTTAACACAACAACACGACAGGCCCACTACCCAAACACAACAACACGACAGGCCCACTACCTCAAAACAACAAGACGACAGGCCCACTATCCCAACACAACAACACGACAGGCCCCCTACCTCAACACAACAACATGACAGGCCCACTACCCAAACACAACAACACGACAGGTCCACTACCCCAACACAACAGGCCCACTACCCCAACATAACATGACAGGCCCACTACTCCAACACAACATGCCCACTACTCCAACACAACAACACGACAGGCTCCCTACCCCAAAACAACAACACGACAGAACCACTACCCCAACACAACATGCCCACTACTCCAACACAACAACACGACAGGCCCCCTACCCCAACACAACAACACGACAGGCCCACTACCCCAACACAACAACATGACAGGCCCACTACCCCAACACAACAACATGACAGGCCCCCTACCCCAACACAACAACACGACAGGCCCACTACCCCAACACAACATGACAGGCCCACTACCCCAACAAAACAACATGACAGGCCAACTACCCCAACACAACAACATGACAGGCCCACTACACCAACACAACAACATGACAGGCCCACTACCCCAACGCAACCGGCCGACCACTACCCCAACACAACAACACGACAGGCCCACTACCCCAACACAACAACATGACAGGTCCACTACCCAAACACAACAACATGACAGGTCCACTACCCCAACACAACAACATGACAGGTCCACTACCCCAACACAACAACATGACAGGCCCAAAACCCCAACACAACAACATGACAGGCCCACTACCCCAACACAACAACATGACAGGCCCAAAACCCCAACACAACAACATGACAGGTCCACTACCCCAACACAACAACATGACAGGTCCACTACCCCAACACAACAACATGACAGGCCCACTACCCCAACACAACAACATGACAGGCCCACTACCCCAACAGAACAACATGACAGGCCAACTACCCCAACACAACAACACGACAGGCCCACTACCCCAACACAACATGACAGGCCCACTACCCCAACACAACATGCCCACTACTCCAACACAACAACATGACAGGCCAACTACCCCAACACAACAACACGACAGGCCCCCTACCTCAACACAACAACACGACAGGCCCACTACCCCAACACAACAACATGACAGGCCCACTACCCAAACACAACAACACGACAGGCCCACTACCCCAACACAACAACATGACAGGCCCACTACCCCAACACAACAACACGCCAGGTACACTACCCCAACACAACAGGCCCACTACCCCAACATAACATGACAGGCCCACGTACCCCAACACAACATGCCCACTACTCCAACACAACAACACGACAGGCTCCCTACCCCAAAACAACAACACGACAGGCCCACTACCCCAACACAACAACACGACAGGCCCCCTACCCCAACACAACAACACGACAGGCCCACTACCCCAACACAACAACATGACAGGCCCACTACCCCAACACAACAACATGACAGGCCCCCTACCCCAACACAACAACACGACAGGCCCACTACCCCAACACAACATGCCCACTACTCCAACACAACAACACGACAGGCCCCCTACCTCAACACAACAACACGACAGGCCCACTACCCCAACACAACAACATGACAGGCCCACAACCCAAACACAACAACACGACAGGCCCACTACCCCAACACAACAACATGACAGGCCCACTACCCCAACAAAACAACATGACAGGCCCACTACCCCAACAAAACAACATGACAGGCCCACTACCCCAACACAACAACATGACATGCCCACTACCCCAACACAACAACATGACAGGCCCACTACCCCAACACAACAACATGACAGGCCCACTACCCCAACAAAACAACATGACAGGCCCACTACTCCAACACAACATGATGACAGGCCAACTACCCCAACACAACAACATTACAGGCCCACTACCCCAACACAACAACACGCCAGGTCCACTACCCCAACACAACAGGCTCACTACCCCAACACAACAACACGACAGGCCCACTACCCCAACACAACAACACGACAGGCCCACTACCCCAACACAACAGGTCCACTACCCCAACACAACAACACGATAGGCCCACTACCCCAACACAACAGGCCCACTACCCCAACACAACAACATGACAGGCCCACTACCCCAACACAACAACATGACAGGCCCACTACTCCAACATACCAGCTCCACTAGCCCAACACAACAACATGACAGGCCCACTACTCCAACACAACAGGACCACTACCCTAACACAACAACATGACAGGCCCACTACTCCAACACAACAGGACCACTACCCCAACACAACAACATGACAGGTCCACTACCCAAACACAACAACATCACATGCCCACTACCCCAACACAACAACACGACAGGCCCACTACAACAGGACCACTACCCCAACACAACAACATGACAGGCCCACTACTCCAACACAACAGGACCACTACCCCAACACAACAACATGACAGGCCCACTACCCCAACATGACAGGCCCACTACCCAAACACAACAACATGACAGGCCCACTACCCAAACACAACAACACAACATGCCCACTACCCCAACACAACAACACAACATGCCCACTACCCCAACACAACATGCCCACTACCCCAACACAACAACACGACAGACCCACTACCCCAACACAACAGCACGACAGGCCCACTACCCAAACACAACAACACGACAGGCCCGCTACCCCAACACAACAACACGACAGGCCCACTACTCCAACACAACAACATGACAGGCCCACTACCCCAACACAACAACATGACAGGCCCACTACCCCAACACAACAGACCCACTACCCCAACACAACAACATGACAGGCCCATTACCCCAACACAACAGGCCCACTACCCCAACACAACAACACGACAGGCCCACTACCCCAACACAACAGGCCCACTACCCCAACACAACAACACAACCGGCCCACTACCCCAACACAACAACATGACAGGCCCATTACCCCAACACAACAACACGACAGGCCCACTACCCCAACAAAACAACATGACAGGCCCACTACTCCAACACAACAACATGACAGGTCCACTACCCCAACACAACAGGTCCACTACCCCAACACAACAACATGACAGGCCCACTACCCCAACACAACAACATGACAGGTCCACTATCCCAACACAACATGCCCACTACTCCAACACAACAACACGACAGGCCCACTACCCCAACACAACAACATGACAGGCCCACTACTCCAAGACAACAGCTCCACTACCCCAACACAACAACATGACAGGCCCACTACCCCAACACAACAACATGACAGGCCCACTACCCCAACATGACAGGACCACTACCCCAACACAACAACACGACAGGCCCACTACCTCAACACAACATGCCCACTACCCCAACACAACAACAAGACAGGACCACTACCCCAACACAACAACACGAGAGGCCCACTACCCAAACACAACAACACGACAGCCCCGCTACCCCAACACAACAACATGACAGGCCCACTACCCCAACACAACAACATGACAGGCCCACTACCCCAACACAACAACATGACAGGCCCACTACCCCAACAAAAGAACATGACAGGCCCAGTACCCCACCACAACAACACGCCAGGTCCACTACCCCAACACAACATGCCCACTACTCTAACACAACAACACGACAGGCCCCCTACCCCAACAACACGACAGGCCCACTACCCCAAAACAACAACACGCCAGGTCCACTAACCCAACACAACAGGCCCACTACCCCAACACAACAACACGACAGGCCCATTACCCCAACACAACAACACGACAGGCCCACTACCCCAACAAAACAACACGACAGGCCCACTACCCCAACACAACAACATGACAGGCCCACTACCCCAACACAACAACATGACAGGCCCACTACCCCAACAAAACAACATGACAGGCCCATTACCACAACACAACAACACGACAGGCCCACTACCCCAACAAAACAACATGACAGGCCCACTACCCCAACACAACAACAAAACAGGCCCACTACCCCAACAAAACAACATGACAGGCCCACTACTCCAACACAACAACATGACAGGCCCACTACCCCAACACAACAACATGACAGGCCCACTACCCCAACACAACAACACGCCAGGTCCACTACCCCAACACAACATGCCCACTACTCCAACACGACAGGCCCCCTACCCCAACACACCAGGCCCACTACCCCAACACAACAACATGACAGGCCCACTACTCCAACACAACAGGCCCACTACCCCAACACAACAACATGACAGGCCCACTACTCCAACACAACAGGCCCACTACCCCAACACAACAACATGACAGGCCCACTACCCCAACACAACAACATGACAGGTCCACTACCCCAACACGACATGCCCACTACTCCAACACAACAACACGACAGGCCCCCTACCCCAACACACCAGGCCCACTACCCCAACACAACAACATGACAGGTCCACTACCCCAACGCAACCGGCCGACCACTACCCCAACACAACAACATGACAGGCCCACTACCCCAACACAACAGGCCCACTACTCCAACACAACAGGTCCACTACCCCAACACAACAACATGACAGGCCCACTACTCCAACACAACAGGCCCACTACCCCAACACAACAACATGACAGGCCCACTACCCCAACATGACAGACCCACTACCCCAACACAACAACATGACAGGTCCACTACCCCAACACAACAACACAACAGGCCCACTACCCCAACATAACATGACAGGCCCACTACCCCAACACAACATGACAGGCCCACTACCCCAACACAACATGACAGGCCCACTACCCCAACACAACATGACAGGCCCACTACCCCAACACAACATGACAGGCCCACTACCCCAACACAACATGACAGGCCCACTACCCCAACACAACATGACAGGCCCACTACCCCAACACAACAGGCCCACTACCCCAACAAAACATGACAGGCCCACTACCCCAACACAACACAACAGGCCCACTACCCCAACACAACAGGCCCACTACCCCAACACAACAGGCCCACTACCCCAACACAACAGGCCCACTACCCAAACACAACAGTACAAAGCGGGCATGGGGGGGCACAACAGTGTTTAATAGATCTGGTAGAATAGAACAATAAAGAACAATGGCCATGCCAGCTTTGGCATAATGATCAGTGTTAGTCCAACGGTGTGGTCACTGGTTACACTGATTCAGCAGCACCAGGCCCTGGTATGCAGAGAGGGCGATACTACTGCAACCACTGGCAGAGCCTGAGACAACAGAACACTATACAAGACAGATCCTGGAACTGTTAAACTGACAGCTAACTCCTTCTGTAAACACACATGTGTATAAATAACCTATCTTAGAACCAGTGCTCTTGTTTGACCACCTGTGGTTGGTTTGTGTCCCTGTGCATTCTGCAGCCTACTGTCTCGGTACTCCCCGTGTCCTGGGTGACAGTCGTGGGAGGTGGGAAGCATCGTGTCCTGGGTGACAGTAGTGGGAGATTGGAAGCATCGTGTCCTGGGTGACAGTAGTGGGAGGTCGGAAGCATTGTGTCCAGGGTGACAGTAGTGGGAGGTCGGAAGCATCGTGTTTTGGGTGACAGTAGTGGGAGGTCGGAAGCATCGTGTCCTAGGTGACAGTAGTGGGAGGTCGGAAGCATCGTGCCCTGGGTGACAGTAGTGGGAGGTCGGAAGCATCGTGTCCTGGGTGACAGTAGTGGTAGGTGGGAAGCATCGTGTCCTGGGTGACAGTAGTGGGAGGTCGGAAGCATCGTGTCCTGGGTGACAGTCGTGGGAGGTCGGAAGCATCGTGTCCTGGGTGACAGTAGTTGGAGATCGGAAGCATCGTGTCCTGGGTGACAGTAGTGGGAGATCGGAAGCATCGTGTCCTGGGTGACAGTAGTGGGAGATCGGAAGCATCGTGTCCTGGGTGACAGTAGTGAGAGATCGGAAGCATCGTGTCTTGGGTGGCAGTAGTGGGAGATCGGAAGCATCGTGTCCGGGGTGACAGTAATGGGAGATTGGAAGCATCGTGTCCTGGGTGACAGTAGTGGGAGATCGGAAGCATCGTGTCCTGGGTGACAGTAGTGGGAGATCGGAAGCATCGTGTCCTGGGTGACAGTAGTGGGAGATCGGAAGCATCGTGTCCTGGGTGACAGTAGTGGGAGATCAGAAGCATTGTGTCCTGGGTGACAGTAGTGGGAGATCAGAAGCATCGTGTCCTGGGTGACAGTAGTGGGAGATTGGAAGCATCGTGTCCTGGGTGACAGTAGTGGGAGATCAGAAGCATCGTGTCCTGGGTGACAGTAGTGGAAGATTGGAAGCATCGTGTCCTGGGTGACAGTAGTGGGAGATCGGAAGCATCGTGTCCTGGGTGACAGTAGTGGGAGATCAGAAGCATCGTGTCCTGGGTGACAGTAGTGGGAGATCAGAAGCATTGTGTCCTGGGTGACATTAATGGGAGATCAGAAGCATCGTGTCCTGGGTGACAGTAGTGGGAGATCGGAAGCATTGTGTCCTGGGTGACAGTAGTGGGAGATCAGAAGCATCGTGTCCTGGGTGACAGTAGTGGGAGATCAGAAGCATCGTGTCCTGGGTGACAGTAGTGGGAGATCAGAAGCATTGTGTCCTGGGTGACAGTAGTGGGAGGTCGGAAGCATCGTGTCCTGGGTGACAGTAGTGGGAGATTGGAAGCATCGTGTCCTGGGTGACAGTAGTGGGAGATCGGAAGCATTGTGTCCTGGGTGACAGTAGTGGGAGATCAGAAGCATCGTGTCCTGGGTGACAGTAGTGGGAGATTGGAAGCATCGTGTCCTGGGTGACAGTAGTGGGAGATCAGAAGCATCGTGTCCTGGGTGACAGTAGTGGGAGATCAGAAGCATCGGCGGAGTGGCAGACCACTGGTTCAACAGCCTCTCATCTGCTTGGCCTGTCCAATGGGCCTGTTTGGATTGGGACGACCCATAAAGTTCAGTGTGGAGTTGAACTGTCACCGTCAGACAGGAGCTGTTGACTGTTACTCGTTACACCCCGATGATTTATCAGGTATTTCCAGTGCATAGAGAGGAGAGATAATGAGAGCAGGGTGATGCCGGGCTGATAAACTTGGTGAATACAGAAGTGCTGAAGGCAGTTGAAGATGTAAATGAGGCTGTAAGGACCAGCGAACGTCTTTGTCCCTCCTTTTCACTTGTTTGTTTAACCAGAGGCCAAGACAGGAAGCCAGCCCACACAACTCTGCTGTCCCCATGGCAACCCCACTGTTAATTGTGGCACAACTACTCACAGAGCTCTTTAGAGAGAAGGGGAGAGGTGGGGACAAGCATGTATGTGTGTTTGTGTGTGTGTGGGTTTGCGGGTTTGTTTGCGGCTGTGTATTATGCATGCCAGTGTGTATGTGTAAATGTTTGCGGTCTTTTTTGTGTAATGTAACAGTGTTTGTTCACCTTATACATATTGTGGTTGTATTACTCTACATATCTGTACATGTGCTGTGTATAGCTAGAGCTGTATTTTGACTCTCACTGTGTAGTGGTAGAGTCCTCGATCCCACAAGATGGCCTTACTGACAAAGGACAGAAAACAATGTGCCTGGGAAACAGACAGGACAACAGACATCAGCCAATAAAGTAAATTGAATTGAATTGATAGAGAGAGACAGAGACACAGAGACAGAGAGACAGAGAGACAGATACAGAGACACAGAGACAGAGAGAGAGAGCTCCATAGACATCCCTGTGAAACCCCTCCTGGTGCATCAATCGCCCCTCTGTCTCTATAATGAGCTAGTCTGTACCACTATTCCACTACTCAAGGCTCCAGCAGTGGGGCTCTACTGTAGCACAGACTGGACACTTCATCATAGTGATAGCCAATTGGAATGTCTCCATTCAAACACATCCTTGCACTATCTGTTCAGTTATCAAACTGCTTTTGGTTTGACACTTTTTGGTCCATGTGTGACTTAACAGCCCTTCTTTTACCAGCTCGGCTCCATGGGATGGACAGCACAGTGTCTGGGTGTGTCCATCAGTCTGACCCATGGGGCACTATGTTAAGCTCATCAATCACCAAGAGACGTGCACACATCACCATCAAAAACCCAGCCGCAGTCCCCAGTGGAGCTCATCCATCTCTCTTTGCAGTGGGTGGCAGCTCCCAGAGCCCCTGAGTCAGCTCAAGGCCTGGACCACTCCAGGGTGTGAGAGGGGAGATCGTCCCAGGTCTCACCCCTCATTCATGGGCCGTAACCCCGCAGCAGAGTGGGTGACGGGGCACAAGGGCTTCAGAAGGAGGAGTACAATGGAACTTGCCTTGTGAGAGGACTGCTCTGACCCCCAGCCCCCCTTTGAGAGCCGTGTGGTGGACCTTCCTGACCTGTGCCAGCTTGTGCCAGTCTGCTCTCAAGATGGGAAATGAAATGCTAAATTAACCAACCCATGCTTTGATGCAGAAAGTGGCTACAGGGCAGCATCGGGTCTGCCCATCAACAAGACCTGGAGCTACAGGGCAGCATCGGGTCTGCCCATCAACAAGACCTGGAGCTACAGGGCAGCATCGGGTGTGCCCATCAACAAGACCTGGAGCTGCAGGGCAGCGTCGGGTCTGCCCATCAACAAGACCTGGAGCTACAGGGCAGCGTCGGGTCTGCCCATCAACAAGACCTGGAGCTGCAGGGCAGCGTCGGGTCTGCCCATCAACAAGACCTGGAGCTGCAGGGCAGCGTCGGGTCTGCCCATCAACAAGACCTGGAGCTACAGGGCAGCGTCGGGTCTGCCCATCAACAAGACCTGGAGTGACAAGTTATCTTTGTACGTATGAGCCTCTCCTGCTCTGTACAACAATGAACATCACCTACAGATGATTACAGACATTATGTCGGACAATATTTTTTAAATAAGTCCACTTATTAGAAAAAACACACCACAATATGCTCAGCCATTAATGGCGGCCCATCTGAATAACTACCAGGAGATGGACAAGGACCAATTTCCCCATAAATTGTGAGTGTCTTAGTTATGACAGAATGACCTTGTTGTCACTAATTACACATTGAATGTGGATGTTTAGTGTTTTACCCAGACTCCTTTTGCACAGCTACCAAATATGTCCTATTTCACCAGACTGCCAGACCAGTGCTGTGATGAATAAGGACCAGAACTCATTCCCAGTCATGAACTGTGCTGCTGGGAGAGGCCCTGAGCCCTGAGCCTGCTACTAAACATGAGAGTTGAGCCAGAGGGCCAGAGGGCACACAGATGATAATTACATGTCATATTAATGGTGTAAAACTACACCCCACTAACCACTAACCACTAACAAGCGTGTTCAGGGTAGTCTGGCCACAAGCATATTTTTTTATACCCTGTTTCCTCCCTGAATTAGGTCCTTTGGCTCATCTCTGCAACTCCTCAATGGGCTCATGAGAGGCGATTGTGAAGGTGGAGTCATGCGTCCCCTGAAACACGATCGTCTGGCCGAAAACTTCTTATCACACTGCTCGCTTAACCCAGATGTCAGCCGCACCAATGTGTCGGAGGAAACACCGTTCAACTGACGACCGAAGTCAGCTTGCAGGCGCCCGGCTCTGTCACAAGGAGTCGCCAGAGCACGAAGAGACAAGGAAAGCCCCACCGGTCACACCCTCCCCTACCCTGGACGGCCCTGGGCCTATGGGACTCCAGGTCACGGCCGTTTGTGACACAGCCTGGGATCAAACCCTAAGCTGTAGTGGCGCCTCAGCACTGCGGTGCAGTGGTTTTGACCGCTGCGTCACCCAGCACCCCCTCCTAATTTACTTGTTGATGCCATTTCATCATCATTGACCCGTCATCACAAAACACATAATCCCGGTGAGGGTTGTCTAAAGTGATTGGCGTTCCCTTTTCCTTGTCTAATTCAGATGATGAGATTAGGTAGATTACCGGCAGATGGAGTTTCCACAAGTTTGTGTCTCAAGGACGGCCCACCCCCCCTCCTCTCCACCGACAGCAGGCCCTTCCTGCCAGGGGGGCGCTGTTTACCGCTGCATAGCCGCAGCGTGGGCTGCCAGGCTCCTGGCCTCAGAGGGTAGGAAATGCAGACTTGCTGGTCCAGGGGCAGTGACAGGGGAAATATGTTGGGAGCTTATCAATAACGAGTAGGTGGAAAAGGGGAGATCAAATTACCAATTAAGGGCTAATCGCCAAAGTGGTGGCTGGTCTCGCTCCCTCTACCCTCGCTGTCTCCTCTCTACCCTCTTTCTCCCATCCCACTTTCCCTTGTCCTCTCAGATTTTCGTGGCCATCTGCCTGTGTTTCTCAGGGGATCCCTTTCTCTCCTGAGTGCTAGACGGGATGTTTTATTAATTCACTTTCACCTGATTACACTCTCTCTGTGAGCCAGTGTACATTAATAGGCATTTCATCAACGTTTAATCAAGGCTGCAGCAAAGCGAACCGAGATCCAGGGATCAGAGTATCCTGGTCAGAGCATCCTGTTGAGGTCAGCAATAAAGGGCCAATACAGGGACATATGATTGCATTAGGGAGCACGCACACACATAACAAGCCTCATGAGAACTGATACTACAGACAGAGACGCAAAATAATATTGTAAATACACGCCGCAGCAATTGAGCAACGTTGCACACGCAATTCAGCAATGTCGCACACTCCAACAAAGGACTACCATAGAAACACAAAGGACTACCATAGAAACACAAAGGACTACCATAGCAACACAAAGGACTACCATAGAAACACAAAGGACAAGAACAACACACTAAGCGCGCACCGGAGGAACCACAGGTGTCGGAATACAATGAGAGCATTATACGACGCAAGATGGAACCGCGGACGAGGAGATCGGGTTCAGAAGACAATCATGCACACGGCAAACCTATTACGGCCACACAAAAGAGCAGGGTTAGCTCCCCAGCATGGACCGGACCAGGTTAAAATTAAAGACAAAACCAGAGAGCAGCCAGATCCAAAAGAGAAAGCCCAGGGTCAGCTATAATGAGAGCTGAATGTGATCATCCAACCGGTCCTGTTTAATGGGGTTCATCCCTGCAAGGTCTGTGTCCTGCCTCTGGTGTGTGTACACGTTTGGTTGTGGGTCAGGGGGCTGCAAGGGATCCGTGACCCCGAAATGACCTCTGGGAGTCAGAGGGGACCCCCACTGGCAGGACAGAGCTCTCTTTATACTTTAATCTGGTAGCACAGAGGATCAATATGGCTACCATCGGCGCTGGTGATTGTGTGAGCAGGAGTTAGCGTTCCAGCCATTTTCGGCTGCTCACCAGGTGGCTGGCGCACGGACACAAAGCCAGCATCCCTCTGCCACCCCGGTCACAATGACCTCTAGGACGGTGGCACACCACCGGCTAACCTACTTAACATTCATTAGTGTCAAAGAGGTGAACAGATGCTCAGGTCTTACAGCTCTTCTCTCTCATGTTCTCACCATGGGACTCATTGAACGAAGTTTGATGCGTTTTTCATTTGGGATATGGGAGCGGTCCGGCTTCAGTCCATTCTGCTGTTGATTAAGAGGAGAGCTGGGAGGCCAGACTCACCTTGTCCTGGTGGAGTGCTGAGCAGGAGCCATGATGCCAGGTGGTGATGTTGACTGGACATCTGGACCGGGCCAGGAGCCTGGTAGGATGGTTATTCTGGTCCTGCTGTTCTCTGTCCAGTCTGTTCCCCCAGCAAGGCTCTGGCCCTCGCTCGTTCTCAATGACCCACATGTCCCCTGAACTCATCTCTCCGACCTCTTTATTAAACTGTACATTACATTCCCTCTCTGTCGCCCCACCGAGTGAGAGGACAATGTGACATCTACAGGTCAATTCATATGGCTCATACTACAAAATATGCTCTTTCTCCTTGACGTTGATATAGCTACCTCACTCTTGCAGCGACTGAATAGACATGGGGAGGAAGAGAATGAAATACCTTCCTGTGGGAGACTGAAAATGTGTTTTCCTACGTGGATTATTGCTGTTAATAATGAGCACCTTGTTAAACCAGTCTAAGTCACTGGTGCAGGCTATTCCCCAAGTACAAACAGATGAATGTAATACAATAATAACGAACGCAGAGTTCCTTTTCGTCATAACTTTGAGGCACATTTACACACAAAAACACCTTTCATGTTCTCTTATATGTCCTTCACATTTGGGTCAGGCGGACCCCGTGATCCTCCAAAGCCATGAATGAAGATTGTCCCCAACCAAACACAAACACAAACACACACACACACACACACACACATAAAGGCCAGACCAGAAACTACAAACAGATGGACAGAGGGCTTTTCAGCTCAAATACAGAGAATAGAAATGGATCACGTTCTGGGCTGCTATAACGCTAGAGCATACATCTCCTAGCCATAATTACATTACAAGGGATATATCAATTATATCCCCTGAATATATAAATTCCCCAAATCAGACCTCATTAGTGTGAATGTGTGTGTGCCTGTGTTTGTTCTAAACAGAGACCTATCAATCAAAGCTTATTATCCAGAGTGTCCATCTTCAGTTGGATGTTTTTTAACTTAGAATTTGTTTTGAGGGGACACTTTGTAAAAAAACAAAACAGTAGTGACATATTAACTGTTGAGGACAGAGGGCGCTGTTTTCACTTTGGGGGAAAATCGTGCCCAATTTAAACGGCCTCGTACTCAATTCTTGCTCGTACAATATGCATATTATTATTACTATTGGATAGAAAACACTCTCTAGTTTCTAAAACCGTTTGAATTATATCTGTGAGTAAAACAGAACTCCTTTTGCAGCAAACTTCCTGACAAGAAGTGGAAAATCTGAAATCGATGCTCTGTTCTAGGGCCTGCCTATTAATGTCCTTGATATTTATTAGTATAGATGCACTTCATACGTCTTCCACTAGATGTCGACAGGCAGTGAGAGAAGAAATGGAGTGAATAACTTGATCTGGGGTCGAATAAAAGCTCTCGGCATGACGTGTCACCAGTTTCCTGTTTTCTGGAGAGCGCGTGAAGGGACCTGGTTTTGCCTTCTGATAAGCTGTCGTTATGGACGACTAATATCTCCGGCTTTGATTTTATTTGATACATGTGACAATATCATCGTAAAGTATGTTTTTTCAATATAGTTTTATTAGATTATTGAAATTTATTCGGGACGTTAGGCGTGTTGCGCTGTGTGCCTTTGTTCAGGAAGGACTGCTTCGCGCTACTTTGCTAGCTTTCCGTGCTAATTGACTGGAGAAGAGGACATTCTAAATCCAAACAACGATTGTTCCCGACAAAGGACCCCTTGTACAACATTCTGATGAAAGATCATCAAAAGTAGGACCCATTTTATGATGCTATTTCATATATCTGTCGAACATGTTGTACTAGTCGTTTGCGCCCAGATTTTGGGCACTCTCTCGCTATACCTAAGCTGGATGTCATAATGAAGTTATTTTTTGAATTCTAACACGGCGATTGCATTAAGAACTAGTGTATCTATCATTTTCTATACAACATGTATTTTCTAGTAACGTTTATGAATAGTTATTTGGTCAGAATAGTTGGAGTGTCAGAAAAATATCTGCACATTCTGGGAAAAAGATGCTACGTTAGCACAATGTATAACCACTGATTTCAGCTCTAAATATGCACATTTTCGAACAAAACATAAGTGTATGTATAACCTGATGTTATAGGACTGTCATCTGATGAAGGTTAGTGAAAATTAATATCTTTTGCTGGTTTATTCCCTATCGCTAACGTGCCTATTGCTATCGCTAACGTGCCTTGATGAATGAATGCGGTAGTGTGGTAGGCTATTGTAGTAAGCTAATATAATGCTATATTGTGTTTTCGCTGTAAAACACTTAAAAAATCGGAAATATTGTCTGGATTCACAAGATGTTTGTCTTTAATTTGCTGTACACCATCGATATTTCAGCAATGTTTTATGATGAGTATTTAGGTATTTGACGTTGGTGTCTGTAATTACTCTGGCTGCTTCGGTTCTATTTCTGACGGTAGCTGTGATGGTAGCTGCAATGTAAAACTGATTTATACCTCAAATATGCACATTTTTCGAACAAAACATAGATTTATTGTATAACATGTTATAAGACTGTCATCTGATGAAGTTGTTTCTTGGTTAGTTTGGTTGGTTCTTGTTTAGTTAGGTTGGCTTTGTGAATGCTACCTGTGCTGTGAAAAATGTCTGTCCTTTTTTGTATTTGGTGGTGAGCTAACATAAATATATGTGGTGTTTTCGCTGTAAAACATTTTAAAAATCGGACATGTTGACTGGATTCACAAGTTGTGTATCTTTAATTTGCTGTATTGGACTTGTTAATGTGTGAAAGTTAAATATTTCTAAAAATATCTTTTGAATTTCGCGCTCTGCCTTTTCAGTGTAATGTGGGAGGAGTTCCGCTAGCGGAACACTGGTGCCAGACAGGTTAACAAACCCCAAACCAGAGAGTAATGGTAACCGTTGTCCCTAGTAACAAGAGGCAACACCGTAACACACACTGACACACACAAGCTTTCTTTAAGGTTGTTTGATATCTTTGACAGCCTGTCTGAATTTTATGTCTAGTAGAAGCTCTTTTCAAGCTGATGAAAAGCTGAAAATGTAACACAAGTTCTTGTAAAGCTCTTTTCCTTTATAGTCCATTAACTTTGTAAAAGTTTACGTATTAGACAAAAGTATTTTCCCATATGAACTCAATAAGGAAATGAGTTGTTTTGGACAGACTAAAGCTTCATGGGTGTATCTCAGCTCCTGACCCTGCCTATACAGGTCCCTTCGTAAAGCACACTCTCCCCTTGGCTCCCTCCGTTCTGCCCAACAGGGGTCTCTGCAATGCACCTTGGGTAATCCAGATGTCACAATGCCTGTTGCTAAGACACTGCTTTGAAATGCATTGTAAAGGGAAGCACAGCCTGGGATAAGTCACTGGCAGTCTGTTTCGTGCTGTGATGTCAACACTTTTTTACGATAATGGGTCATTTCCTTTGATATAGCTTATATCATTATTATAGTTATATCACCCTTATATTATGCTTGTCTGCATGCCCCGAATTGAACTGCTGTATTTTCTTCTAAATGACACACCGCAACTGATCTGACGTCAGATCCATACCAAGTTTGATACTCCATTACAATCCACAGGTTAAGTGTTGAACTAATGGGGTAACACTTCATTTTGAGGGTCTGCCTGTATACTGGATGAACCATTACAACCCTATACCTTCTGTTACACCATTATTACCACTTTGTCATGTACTGTTCTGTTCCTAAACCCCTTATTATAAGAACCTGAAAGCACATAGAGATGCTAAACAACACGCCTTATGAATTGACTTAATCTAATGGTTTTTAAAAATGAGGTAATTAAGAAACAAGAAATATATGGCCAATATACCACGGCTAAGGGCAACGCGGTATATTGGCCATATATCACAAACCCCGGAGGTGCCTTATTGCTATTATAAACTGGTTACCAACGTAATAAGAGCAGCAAAAATAACTGTTTTGTCATACCCGTGGTATACGGCCTGATATACCACGGCTGTCAGTCAATCAGCCTTCAGGGCTCGAACCACCCAGTTTATAATAATGTTTATAACCTGTTTAGAATCAAATAAAGAGTTGCTAAGGCAATAGTATCCCCAGCACATTCACTCACAAAACATGCATATACACACATTACACGCGCAAACACACAAAGCTGACAAAGCCCAATGAAAATACCAATACAAGCACATTCGCGCTGATCTAAGGGGGAGAGACCTGCCCACTCTGTGCTGCCCATTGTTGGCAGCAGGGCTGTGAATCAAAGGGGGGCTATGACCTGGGCTGGCTCTGCCTAGCAGGACTGAGGGGAACCCTGCTACCCGGGCTCACTCCAACCCCTGGTCCCCGCTCAGCCTGGGGCACCACACTGGGCCCCCCCTCCGATACCAACGTTTCTTTCCTCATCTCATCAATCTGTCAGCTTAGCCCTGTGACACACTGCACAATATGGTCCCCGTATTCCTCCATTAGTGCCCTCTCTCTCAATATGGCCCCAGCATTTCTATATTAATGACCTCTCTCCCACTGGGCAAGGCCCCTGTTCTGCCTAGTAACAACCAACAATACTATCCACAGCCATGCACATCCTCCTCATAGACTGGGTCACTATTCACTAGAGTCTATATTCATCAATACACAAAGCTGTATGCAATAACACCCATAATGTTCTGGGTCAAACTGACATATTCAAAAACTATTCTGTGAGTGTCCCCATCAAGGAAACAGCTGGTGCATGCACGTGCAAAACTGGCACACTGGCACAAAGTAGGCCTATAAGAAAGAGTGGTATTCAAGAAACCCAAAATGCTGGTCAACAGGCCCTCACCTATTCAGTACAAGTTGGACACATGTGTATGGGGGTAACAATCAGGGAGAGAGGGAGATAAAAAGAGAGAAAAGAGAAGAGAGAGAGAGCGTGTCTCTCTTTGGAGAGCCATGCCACTCGATTGGACTCACTTTAGAAACAGACTATTCAATTCATTTCCAAGTAAGAAAAGGAGACTCCAAATTATACATGGAATCTCTTCAATGGTGATTCTCTTAAATAGCAAAAAGGGGGTAGGCTGGGGACTGTATAAATTTGACATATACAAGGTAGCAGGGCATAGTGATTGTTGCTTCCCCAAAAACTTTTTTTTCTTTCAGAAAACCCTTTCCTTGCTGAATAGGCACCTATTAGTGACTCCATTTTAGGCACAGGGCTCTTCAATGGCTCCTCACTGTGCGTCTTTATAATAGTCAGGCCTTGAATGCAGGCAGCCCCCCTCCTCCACCCCGAGCCCAGCTCCTCAGACTGTATAGATAGGTGCTGGAGGTGTGGTGGTGGCTGAGGTGGAGCGAGGTGGGGGTGAAGTGGGGTGTGCTGGGGTACTCTCGCACCCTGTTTTGAGCTCCAGGTGTGGTGGGTTAAGCACAGCGCTCTGAAGCCACTAAAGAGGACTCCATTGTACAGGCGCACACTTTCTTCGCCAGCGTTCTACATGCATTAGCTGATCTCCATAATGCTACCACCCCCCGCCCGCCCGCCTCAAAACAAGTCAGGCCTCCGGCGAATCGCTGCACACCACCTTCAAGCCCCTGTATTGTTGCTGGATTATTCTGGAGTTGGACAAAAGAAAGAGAGGAAAAGAGAGGGATGTCTGTACTTTATCTCCAGGGGAGACGGAGAGTAACGAATGAGCTTCGTTAGAGAAGTGAGTTACTACGCCGAGGGCCACACAAACACCTGCAAGAAGACAGGCACGCGCAGAGGCCAGGACAAGGTGGTCCCGTTGTTTATCTAACTGTGCTACCGGCCCTCTTCCAAAACGCCAGTATACCCCAACCTCATGTCAATCCCTCAATGTATTGTAGCCTCCACAACAATACTGTAATATTCTACCGTACATCACAATCCCTATCCACCCTTCAGTCCTCTAAAAATACTGTCCAGGACTAGTCCATCAGAATGTCCCCTGGGCCAAGATACCAACAGTCTTTGAAAGGTTTAATAATTGTCATTGTTTGTGTAAGTGTGTGTACCTGTGTGTACATGCATCTGTGTAAAAAACAGCTTTTCAAGAGGGGAGTTATAGAGTTTATGCTGATGTGTGTGTGTGTGTGTGTGTGTGTGTGTGTGTGTGTGTGTGTGTGTGTGTGTGTGTGTGTGTGTGTGTGTGTGTGTGTGTGTGTGTGTGTGTTTGAGAATACAGAGAGTGAAGTTGAGAGAGAGGGGCTGTATGATGAATATGGGGGCATTGTTCAGCCATGCTTACCTCCACGGGCAACCATCTGCTCCCTGTCAATGCGTCACCTGCTCGTCTGGGCCGTCTCCACGGAAACCGGGGGAGGGGGATTAGGAGAGGTTATGCCTTTGAAGGGAGGGGCCACAGCGACAAGCGAAGAGGAGGAGGTTGGCTGGGGAGACCAGAGGAAGGGTTACTCAGAGAATGGCGTCCTCTGGTGGAGGAAACTCTATGTCAGCGCATCACAATGTTGAATACAGGTCGAAAAGTGTTCCTGGGCAGTTCATGTGGTCAGGAAAAAACTCTTGGCCCTATAAATAACCTCTGAGCTATTCTTGTGGAATGCTAATGCCAAAATGTAAAGTCGCCGAAGTTTGTGTGGAGCTCATTTTAAGGCTTTCATTGACGTCATGCAACAGCCAGGAAAGCTGACCAATGTAGTGAACATGACTGTAGTGGCTGATTAGCTGCTGTGAAGTGATGTCCTGTCTGTGTGGGCAGCACAGTGAGACTGGTATATTGTGTGACAGAGAGCAGGAGGATGTCGGTCCATCACAGGGATCTAATTAAGGCACGCAGGTACAAACGCTGTGCAGTCTGCCTATGATCACCACCATGTAAATACAGGCCTCAGAGCAGCTTGAAAGGCGTGTGTGGGAGTTCACAATGGACCTGATGAATGCATCAGCCAGCGGCTGGAGGCAGGAAGTATTGAAACCATCAATGAACACAGGAGCAAACAACACTGGGCTTTAAGTTAAACTCTATCACCCCATCAGCTTCACTGGCAAGTTACCACACATTAAGTTACATTAATAGGTTCCCTCATTAACTTGGAATGAAATAACATGCTATTTAGCAGATAATGAACAATGAACAAACCAAAGAAACTCAGTCTCCTGGCTGGGTCGTTCACCTACACAGACAGACAAACCTTGAAACAAACAAACATGGGTGACCCTTATACTTTCATGTCTCTGGTGATATCATGGAGCTCAGATTGGAGGGATATTTCTGTAAATAATACTTTGTATATAAAGGCAGAGAAGGGATGGGTGTTGATACTGAGAGGGGTATAGAACAAAGGGGCTGGGGGGAGTGAGAGAGGGGGGTCTGGCTTCACAGTGCACACACTCACTGCTGAGGAGGAGCAGCCTGCCACACATGGACGCTCACCTGGAGCCGTTCTCCTCAGACCCACAGAGAGAGAGAGGAACACAGCCCTGGGGGACAGGAGAAAGTCTGAGTGACAGGTGAAAGTGACCAAGTCGTGGGGAGGAAACAACTATTGTGTTTGGTCAAGAGGGCCGGAGAGCCGGAGCAGAGAGATAGGGCCTGCTCAGCCGCCCGCGTCCCTCCTAAAGACGAGATCGTCAGCCAGCCTCCACACCCAGGGGCCTTTAATGGACAGAGGGGTCGGTTTAACGCACTCTCTTTACCGCATCAATAACCCCCCCCCCCCCCCCCCCCCCCCCCCCTCACACACCCACACACCCCCTTGGGTCACCAACTGCCAGGTTAGAGACATAACCAAACCCCTCTCCACCAGTACCCTTTTATGTTGTGGAAACAAACCCTACGGCTAAAACGTATCTCATCAGTTAGGCCAGTTCTATTTGAGGTCAGTTCTACTTGGACTGGTGACAGACAGACTTCCTCTTTCAGTCTAAATAAAATCTCCACTATTGAGATTTATATCTGCCTCTCTTCCTGTGACTCCAACAACTTTCGATGGTATCATGGTAGTTTCAAAATACAAACACTGCACTACCCCGACACTGACACTGATATTTCAGAATCAGATATTGTATGAAGTCAGAGAGACAACTGAATGGTGTCCAGAAAAAAACTGCACAAGTCCACCAAACACTTCAACCAAGATTCTACAGTAAAGTAGACCACGGTCTCCCATCACATGGAGTAATTATACCTCTCTATCCACCCTTCTCCCAATGGGTCTACCTACACTGGGCCTGCGTCCTCTCTGTGCTGGCCTGGGTGAGATGTGCTGTGATCCTGGGAGAGTTGCTGTCAGGGCCACGTGTAGCAGGGAGGTGGCCGGGGGTGACTTTCCTGGGTGTAAAATTCAATTATGCAGCGGGTGAGCGTGTCTGAGCGTGTCTGTTGAGAAGCGGTGGGCGCACGGCTGCCTGTTCCCAGCGTGCGGCGAGGGGGTTAAGTGCCACAGAAAGACCTCCATTATCCGAGTGAGAACAGCCCATGTGGCTGGCCGCATGGCCCCCATTCCCCTTTCACTCTCTTTACAACAGCCCTGCTGAAAGCCTCAAAGTTGAATTCTTTATCCCCCCCCCCCCTTCAATCTCTCTCCCTCTCTCTCACTCAGTTCAAAAAGAGTTTTGCACAATGCCAGTGGAAGCCCAGAGTAGATTCTTCAGCACCCCTGTGGACACTGGACTGGGGCTGGGAGACAGTGCACATGTGGACCCGATTCACAGGACTGCCGTCAATCAGGCCATAAATCAACAACATCTCTCATTCTCTCATGAAGACACAATTAAGCCTCACAACTCTATAATGCCCCCCTGTCATCTGTCTTGTCCCAACCCAGCTTCCTAGTCTAGTCTCTACAATCACACAGACTCTGCAGTTATTCAGACGAACACCACAACAACATAATTGAATCAGAGGTCTGTGTTGCATAATAATAGGGCAGATAATGACTCACAAAAGGTCTAAGAAACTCACAACAGCTGGAATACATGTGGGAAACATTCAGGGAATGGGTCCTGAGACAGGCTAAATGTTCATTCCTCACTATTTTTCACATGAAGCACACAACTGACTGAATGTCCCAGAACACATTTGGCCCAAGGAGTACTTAGTGAGAACAGATGCTCTGTGTGAGACAGAGAGAAGAGGACTGAGGCTCTATGGAACAGGCCGTTGTCCGCACACACTCGGCCACTTCACATGAAGAACGAGCAATTGTCTCCATCACCGTTAATGACGCAGTGAGTCCCCGATTTGATGTACAGTGTGAAGAACACATTGAGGAAGCGGACAGGCACATTAATGAGGTTTAATGACACCGTTATTACAGCATTGACGATCTGTGCAGCTATGCAATGGAATCCAACAGCAGTCATTGGCATGTAATGAGACAAGTGTGTAGTCACTGATATACAGTGAGATGACATATGTGCAGTCTGAAGAAATGAATGCTCTTATACAGAGGTCAAGTCGAGGTCAGACCCTCTCCTTGCATACATTTATCATCATGTCACTATCCATAATGACCACGAGTGGGTTCTCATTGTTAATAGCACATTGTTGAATTGTGAGGAGTAGGCCTATTCTATCAAATGCTTGTTTGTGGTCTCTTTTAACAAGGAGAGGTAGGTAGGCCTACCTTCCTTGTTGTAGAGGAGAATTCTGTGGTATATTATTGATAGGCCTACATGTCTACGCCTATTGCCCTACTGTGTTCGTTGAACACCAGCAGAAAGGTTGGAGCTGTATGACAATTTATTTAAATAGCTGTTTTAACGTTTTAAATTAGAGTAATGTGAAATACTTACTGCTTATTCACCAGTTGACAGGTATGTTGCCCTGGCATGTGACACAAACAAATACAGTATTCCTATATGGCTTAGTCCTTTAAGACACTCGGGCTCAAATTGTTTTTATTTTGAAAAGTAATTTACAACTCTCCGTTTGTTTTTATAGAGAGGGACGTCATGTAGGCAGGCCGCTGAAGTGGCGCTGTATTGAACATCAGCTACAACCTGTTTTAGCCGGTTGTTCGGCGCCACCTTGTGGCTTTTAGGAGCACCATCACATCACTGGATGCTGATAAGAGGGGCCAAGCAAGCAAAACCGACCCCAAAACATTCATAACACAAAATACCTAAAAAACTGCAACAAACTTTTGATCGATACAAGTTGCGTCGCTTACTGTCATAACATAGCCTTATATGAGTAGCAGCTACACAACTTTATTGATTTTAGGGTCATTATAGTGGTCTAATGGCTCATTATGAGCACGCGTCACAGTATAGGAATGCATTGACCATCCTCTTCATCAATATACCTAAGTCATATTCATCTGTTACATCACAGGGAAGTCCTGTGGGTGGAGGCTTGGCAGCTAGTGATGGTTATGAAACGTTGATTCTGAACATTTACTCAGCCACTTCTACCCCAGCACTAGACAATAAGAACCAAATGTGCCAATATAGCAGTTTCATAACTTCATGGCTCCATAGGGCTGTACTCGTCGCGCGACAGGGATACAAACCATAAGGGGGTGTGGTGTCACGTGGGACAACATGAATGGCTGAAGTTGAACTTGAGCTGCTCAAACAGTTTCGACCAAAGCCCACACATTCAGCATCAGTAGTTTCATACCTGCACAACGACAAGACTGGAGGATGGACGCAGCATACAAAAAAATTAACGGGGACTATCCCACACCTGACAATGGCAAAGAGGTAAGCCATTTTAAACATACAATCTAGTGTAAACAATAATATTAAATGTTTAATAACATACATTTATGAACTTGTTTTTCACTAATAATATAATGGTGATGACAATTTATGTTATAATGTTGAATGAGTAATATACATTTATTAAACTTATTGACTTCTAATACTAGAATGATGATAACTGATGGTTTTATGATTCTATTTATTTAATATAGCCATATCATTGTTATTGTGCAGTAAATTCCATGTCACGAGATAGGGAAGGGAACAGGTATATTTGGCATTGGACAAACCCCTTTTAAAACGTGCTATTGTATAAAGTCACAGTGTCATTTGGTGAAACGGCTATTAGAATGGCAGCTATGTTGTTCACTGTGGATGGAATATTCTAGTCAGCAGAATGGCAACACAGACTCGACTATTGTAAACATCTCATGGTCATTGTGAATAATGTTAAAAGGTCAGTGACTATGAATCCATGCAGGAATGCGTGTAATAAATATATGTATAGATTTTTTAATCGGATCTAGAAAAGCGGTGCACAGTTTAACATCAGCTTTTGCTTGAGAGGTAATGATAAAACGTTTAGTGTTTGTTAATTCATCACAATAATGGACTGTAGAAATTCTAAATGGATAGAATCCCAATAAACAGCGAAGTTCAAAGGAATTGTGGACGTCGAAGTATTTGTGCTGAGTAGAGATAAATAGTCGATTTGGATGAGATGGTGTCAGGAGTCATTACTACAAAGGTCAGCGGGGAAAGGTTAAAGGTGGGAAAGCTTTGCGCTTTAAGAGGTAAGTCTTTTAGAATAAGCTAAATAACCTGGGTTCTATAACCACAGCCCACACACAAACACCAAACATGATTTTTCATTGTGAGTGATACTTTCATTCATAGATTAAATTAACACAATCCTAATGATAGAATGCATATTTGTTCAACTGTTTGATCTACCTGGGTTCCAATCAGGTTTGTGGGTCAGATTGTGGAGGCTCAGTCATTAGGGAGTGGGCGACGTGTTTGCGGTTCGGCTAATCAGAGAGCGAAAGAGTGAGAGGGCATAAAGGAAGAGAAATAGCCGTGTAGTTGAGGTAATGCCAAGGGTCACCACGCTACAGAAGGTTGCCCCCTGGAATGTGTGCAGTGTTAAGGTCCAGCCCTGGGGGTCATAAGTCAAATTGCTGTGAGTCTTGTCTTGTTGCAGAGGAAAGGCTCCATGTACCTGGAGGAAGAGACCAGTGCCAAGGCGGGGGTGCTGTCCTGCTTCTTCTCCCTGAAGGAGGAGGTTGGGGCGCTGGCCAAAGCCCTCCGACTGTTTGAGGTAAACCACTCAACATAACTGTGAACATGAATGTACACAGTACAAACAATCTTACATGTGCAGTAATGTACTGTAGTCACACACATGCAAAGTAATGTTCAATCTTTATTCTGAAATGCTCTGATGTGTTTGTCCAATGAGTCATGGGTCAAGGACAAATAAGAAGTCAAAAACCTGGAAAGCTAAAAAATAAAAAGCTGTTAACGCTGAAAGCAGTAGTAGCTGAAATAGCAGTGAAAGCTGAAAGAAGTAATAGCTGTAAAAGCTGAAATATGTAAAAGCTGAAATATGTACAAGCTGAAATAGCTTTATTATTATTTATTTTTTATTTAACCTTTATTTAACTTTAAAAGCTAGATGCTGAAATAGTTTCTGTAGGTGAGAAAGAGAGATGGGTATGAGGCAGTACAGTACAAGCACAACAAAGTAAACGATCACGTGTTTTTATCCATTTCATACCATGCGAACCAAATATGAATAAAACAGATGGAAAAAGACTAATTCACAGTATCTTCAGAGAATCAACTCCACAGCTGTGTGCTGGACCAGGAAAACTGCTTAGTCACTCCTTCAGGAGGACAGTTCTTTTTTACATTGGATTCATTTAGCAGACACTCTAATCCAGAGCATTTTACAGTAGCGAGGGAATACATTTTCATACATGTTTTCATATTGGTTTCCTGTGGGAATCGAACCCACAACCCTGACGTTGCAAGCACCATGCTCTACCAATGAGCTACACGGGACCATTTATCACTAGCAACTTTAGGGAGGTAAGGATCATACCCAGAAAAATCAGAGCGACTCTAGAAGATTAGACCGAAGATTACTAGCTGCCATTTGTCAGTCCGAGGGACCAATTTAAAGAGACAGCCATGGCTTCATACTGAGTTAGCCAGACCTTCCCTCTTTTCCCTTCATGTAAGAATTTACAAGGTACGCAACCAAACGCGCTTCATAAGACAGCATGTTTCCAGTTAGCTCCAGATGTTAGAGGTTACTGACCATCCTCCTGCATCCTGCTACCTGCCTCAGTGAAGGACCTGTGTCTGGCTGAATACAGTGCATATGTAACAGTATAACTTTACGTCGTCCCCTCGCCCCGACACGGGCGCGAACCAGGGAGCCTCTGCACACATCAACAACTGACACCCACGAAGCGTCGTTACCCATCGCTCCACAAAAGCCGCGGCCCTTGCAGAGCAAGGGGCAACCCTACTTAATGTCTCAGAGCAAGTGACGTAACTGATTGAAATGCTACTAGCGCGCACCCGCTAACTAGCTAGCCATTTCACATCCGTTACACATAGTACCCCCCTGTAGGAGTATATCATAACCTAGGGTCTGCTGTGTTTTAATGTGTACAGCTCTGTGTCCGATTGGAACAGCCTCTCTCATACATATAGACCCGTTTGTTAAATCTCTATGCAGGCTCCTGCGACAGAGGCCATGGTAATGGAAAATAATGCTCCACCATTGGATACTACCAGTAAAAGTACGGTAACTACTGCACCGCCATGAAGTATGAATAATGGACATTTCCCTGGGGCAGAATTTACATGAACATTTAACTAGCCAAACGTTAGTGGAGTTTCCAGCAGGGTGTGAAGGAGTTGGAGGACTACCCCAAGATTTTTACATGATGTATCATTAAAGTCCTAGTCTTTAGGTCGGTGCAGTATGTTCCCTCTACCTCTGGGCAAAGAGTGTTTGTCAACATTGTTTCCTTGTTGTAACGGATTTCCTCCTCCTCTTCATCCGAGGAGGAGGAGCAAGGATTCGACCAAAATGCAGCGTTGGAATAGGACATAATGAATATATTTAACAAGACAAAAAACGAACTAACTTGAATAACTAACAAAATAACAAAACGGAGTAGACAGACCTGGACATGCGAACTTACATAAAACGAAGAACTCACGAACAGGAAAAATGACTACACAAAAGAACGAACTGACAAACAAACCGAAACAGTCCCGTATGGCGCGACAAACACAGACACAGGAGACAACCACCCACAACAATCAATGTGAAAACACCTACCTTAATATGGCTCTCAATCAGAGGAAATGAAAACCACATGCCTCTAATTGAGAACCATATCAGGTCACCCTTTAACAAACATAGAAACACATAACATAGACTACCCACCTAAACTCACGCCCTGACCGCCAAACACATACAAAATAACAGAAAACCGGTCAGGAACGTGACACTTGTTCTTTCAGAATCAAAATGATACCATTGCATCATCATGGATAGCTGTCTTAACACATACATGTTGAACATTGTTGTGTCATTTTAACCCAAGACCTTTCAACCAGGGTTCAAAGTTTGGTTTATTTGAAATATTTTGAGTTTGTTGACAACTCAATCAAATATTAACCCAAATGTGTCTGTTGATCTGACGTCTTTGTCCAATGTGCTGGTTGCCCAATGTATTAGTAGCCAACGTTGTTAATGTAGGTGACTGAATTTAGAGTTGAGGGGATGTAAGCCCTATTCTTTAAGCTGTGTAGATTTACGGCTCTATGGTAACTGTTAGTGTGATGACATCTTTTATCTTAGATATCTACGGGAGCAGCTGTGTACACAATCTTTCCAGGCCGCTCTTTGATCCACAACGCAGGCCAAGGTTTCTGTTTTTGAAAGAGTCAGAACAGACTGGAAGACACCCATCAGGCTCCTAAATGGTCACCAGTTATGGCTACTCCGTTCATTTAACCATGTTGTGTTGTGCCACCAGCAACAGTTGACCCTGTATCAAGGTGCATTCTTTTTTTATTTTGTGTTGACTTAAGTGACTATGTACTTCGTAGCACGCAGTCAGGGCTGTTTGGCAGCACATCCCATTGTTTAACCTTCGACGATGAAGTGCTATCGAAGTTTGATGTCCTAGTAGTCGAAACAGAATTGGATTGTCTTGTGCCTCACTTGACACTGAAGAGGTACATTGACAAAAAAGAAAACTAACAAGTACCTGTGTGAAAGAGAGGCTATGAGAGAGTAGCAGAGGCACACGAGGTCTTATCTGATTGACATGGAGGCTGAGCTTGCTAAACATATCAAGAATTTCGCAGACCAGTTTCATGGGCTTAGTCGCCTCAAAAGAACTTGCCTACGAAGTTGGTACATGGAAACAACATCCAAGTCCCAGACAACTGGTCAAGAAATGGAAGGGTCAGTGATTTTGTACAGAGAGATCTATATCTGAAAGTAGGCATACATTTAAATATACAATATACCACATCCCCATTCCATGAATTAAACTTTGACCTTCCATCCCCATCACCCACTGTCACAGGACACCGTCACTCAACATACCCTGTCCCTATTAGGGACAGGGTGAGTTGAGAATAGGGACAGTGTAGGTTGAGAATAGGGACAGGGTGAGTTGAGAATAGGGACAGGGTGAGTTGAGAATAGGGACAGGGTGAGTTGAGAATATTCTCAACTCACCCTGTCCGTATTTTCAACCTACCCTGTCCCTATTCTCAAATTACCCTGTCCGTATTCTCAACCTACCCTGTCCCTATTCTCAACTCACCCTGTCCTTATTTTCAACCTACCCTGTCCCTATTCTCAACCTACCCTGTCCCTATTCTCAACTCACCCTGTCCCTATTCTCAACTCACCCTGTCCCTATTCTCAACTCACCCTGTCCCTATTCTCAAGCTACCCTGTCCCTATTCTCAAATTACCCTGTCCCTATTCTCAACCTACCCTGTCCCTATTCTCAACTCACCCTGTCCCTATTCTCAACTCACCCTGTCCCTATTTTCAACCTACCCTGTCCCTATTCTCAACCTACCCTGTCCCTATTCTCAACTCACCCTGTCCCTATTCTCAACTCACCCTGTCCCTATTCTCAAGCTACCCTGTCCCTATTCTCAAATTACCCTGTCCCTATTCTCAACCTACCCTGTCCCTATTCTCAACTCACCCTGTCCCTATTCTCAACTCACCCTGTCCCTATTCTCAACTCACCCTGTCCCTATTCTCAAATTACCCTGTCCGTATTCTCAACCTACCCTGTCCCTATTCTCAAATCACCCTGTCCCTATTTTCAACCTACCCTGTCCCTATTCTCAACCTACCCTGTCCCTATTCTCAACTCACCCTGTCCCTATTCTCAACTCACCCTGTCCCTATTCTCAAGCTACCCTGTCCCTATTCTCAAATTACCCTGTCCCTATTCTCAACCTACCCTGTCCCTATTCTCAACTCACCCTGTCCCTATTCTCAACTCATCCTGTCCCTATTCTCAACTCACCCTGTCCCTATTCTCAAGCTACCCTGTTCCTATTCTCAACCTACCCTGTCCCTATTCTCAACCTACACTGTCCCTATTCTCAAATTACCCTGTCCCTATTCTCAAATTACCCTGTCCCTATTCTCAAATTACCCTGTCCCTATTCCCAACCTACCCTGTCCCTATTCTCAACTCACCCTGTCCGTATTTTCAACCTACCCTGTCCGTATTCTCAACCTACCCTTCCGTATTCTCAACCTACCCTGTCCCTATTCTCAACCTACCCTGTCCCTATTCAACTCACCCTGTCCCTATTTTCAACTTACCCTGTCCCTATTCTCAACTCACCCTGTCCCTATTCTCAACCTACCCTGTCCCTATTCTCAACTCACCCTGTCCCTATTCTCAACCTACCATGTCCCTATTCTCAACCTACCCTGTCCCTATTCTCAACCTACACTGTCCCTATTCTCAAATACCCTGTCCCTATTCTCAAATTACCCTGTCCCTATTCTCAAATTACCCTGTCCCTATTCCCAACCTACCCTGTCCCTATTCTCAACTCACCCTGTCCGTATTTTCAACCTACCCTGTCCGTATTCTCAACCTACCCTGTCCGTATTCTCAACCTACCCTGTCCCTATTCTCAACCTACCCTGTCCCTATTCTCAACTCACCCTGTCCCTATTTTCAACTTACCCTGTCCCTATTTTCAACTTACCCTGTCCCTATTCTCAACTCACCCTGTCCCTATTTTCAACCTACCCTGTCCCTATTCTCAACTCACCCTGTCCCTATTCTCAACTCACCCTGTCCCTATTCTCAAGCTACCCTGTCTTTATTCTCTATCTACCCTGTCCCTATTCTCAACCTACCCTGTCCCTATTCTCAACTCACCCTGTCCCTATTTTCAACCTAACCTGTCCCTATTCTCAACTCGCCTTGTCCGTATCCTCAACTCACCCTGTCCCTATTCTCAACCTACACTGTCCCTATTCTCAACCTACCTGTCCCTATTCTCAACTCACCTTGTCCCTATTCTCAACTCACCCTGTCCCTATTCTCAACCTACCCTGTCCCTATTCTCAACTCACCTTGTCCCTATTCTCAACTCACCCTGTCCCTATTCTCAAATTACACTGTCCCTATTCTCAAATTACCCTGTCCCTATTCTCAAATTACCCTGTCCCTATTCCTAACCTACACTGTCCCTATTCTCAAATTACCCTGTCCCTATTCTCAACTCACCCTGTCCGTATTCTCAACCTACCCTGTCCCTATTCTCAACTCACCCTGTCCCTATTTTCAACCTACCCTGTCCCTATTCTCAACTCACCCTGTCCCTATTCTCAACTCACCCTGTCCCTATTTTCAACCTACCCTGTCCCTATTCTCAACTCACCCTGTCCTTATTCTCAACTCACCCTGTCCCTATTCTCAACCTACACTATTCTCAAATTACCCTGTCCCTATTCTCAAATTACCCTGTCCGTATTTTCAACCTACCCTGTCCCTATTCTCAACTCACCCTGTCCCTATTCTCAACTCACCCTGTCCGTATTTTCAACCTACCCTGTCCCTATTCTCAACTCACCCTGTCCCTATTTTCAACTTACCCTGTCCCTATTCTCAACTCACCCTGTCCCTATTTTCAACCTACCCTGTCCCTTTTCTCAACTCACCCTGTCCCTATTCTCAACTCACCCTGCCCCTATTTTCAACCTACCCTGTCCCTATTCTCAACTCACCCTGTCCCTATTCTCAACTCACCCTGTCCCTATTCTCAACCCACCCTGTCCCTATTCTCAAGCTACCCTGTCTTTATTCTCTATTTACTCTGTCCCTATTCTCAACCTACCCTGTCCCTATTCTCAACTCACCCTGTCCCTATTTTCAACCTACCCTGTCCCTATTCTCAACTCACCCTGTTCCTATTTTCAACCTACCCTGTCCCAATTCTCAACTCGCCTTGTCCGTATCCTCAACTCACCCTGTCCCTATTCTCAACCTACACTGTCCCTATTCTCAAATTACCCTGTCCCTATTCTCAAATTACCCTGTCCCTATTCCTAACCTACACTGTCCCTATTCTCAAATGACCCTGTTCCTATTCTCAACTCACCCTGTCCGTATTTTCAACCTACCCTGTCCCTATTCTCAACTCACCCTGTCCGTATTCTCAACCTACCCTGTCCCTATTCTCAACTCACCCTGTCCCTATTTTCAACCTACCCTGTCCCTATTCTCAACTCACCCTGTTCCTATTCTCAATTCACCCTGTCCCTATTCTCAAGCTACCCTGTCCCTATTCTCAAATTACCCTGTCCCTATTCTCAACCTACCCTGTCCCTATTCTCAACTCACCCTGTCCCTATTTTCAACCTACCCTGTCCCTATTCTCAACTCACCCTGTCCCTATTCTCAACTCACCCTGTCCCTATTCTCAACTCACCCTGTCCCTATTCTCAACTCACCCTGTCCCGATTCTCAACCTACACTGTCCCTATTCTCAACTCACCCTGTCCCTATTCTCAAAATACCCTGTCCGTATTCTCAATCTACCCTGTCCCTATTCCCAACCTACCCTGTCCCTATTCTCAACTCACCCTGTCCGTATTCTCAACCTACCCTGTCCCTATTCTCAACTCACCCTGTCCCTATTTTCAACCTACGCTGTACCTATTCTCAACTCACCCTGTCCCTATTCTCAACTCACTCTGTCCCTATTCTCAAGATACCCTGTCTTTATTCTCTATTTACCCTGTCCCTATTCTCAACTCACCCTGTCCGTATTCTCAACCTACCCTGTCCCTATTCTCAACTCACCCTGTCCCTATTTTCAGCCTACGCTGTCCCTATTCTCAACTCACCCTGTCCCTATTCTCAACTCACCCTGTCCCTATTCTCAACTCACCCTGTCCCTATTCTCAAATTACCCTGTCCCTATTCTCAACTCACCCTGTCCCTATTCTCAAGCTACCCTGTCCCTATTCTCTATTTACCCTGTCCCTATTCTCAACTCACCCTGTCCCTATTTTCAACCTACCCTGTCCCTATTCTCAACTCACCCTGTCCCTATTCTCAACTCACCCTGTCCCTATTCTCAAGCTACCCTGTCCCTATTCTCAAATTACCCTGTCCCTATTCTCAACCTACCCTGTCCCTATTCTCAACTCACCCTGTCCCTATTTTCAACCTACCCTGTCCCTATTCTCAACTCACCCTGTCCCTATTTTCAACCTACACTGTCACTATGCTCAAATTACCCTGTCCCTATTCCCAACCTACCCTGTCCCTATTCTCAAATACCCTGTCCGTATTCTCAACCTACCCTGTCCCTATTCTCAAATTACCCTGTCCCTATTCTCAAATTACCCTGTCCCTATTCTCAAAATTACCCTGTCCCTATTCCCAACCTACCCTGTCCCTATTCTCATCTCACCCTGTCCGTATTCTCAACCTACCCTGTCCCTATTCTCAACTCACCCTGTCCCTATTTTCAACCTACCCTGTCCCTATTCTCAACTCACCCTGTCCCTATTCTCAACTCACCCTGTCCCTATTTTCAACCTACCCTGTCCCTATTCTCAACTCACCCTGTCCTTATTCTCAACTCACCCTGTCCCTATTCTCAACCTACACTATTCTCAAATTACCCTGTCCCTATTCTCAAATTACCCTGTCCGTATTTTCAACCTACCCTGTCCCTATTCTCAACTCACCCTGTCCCTATTCTCAACTCACCCTGTCCGTATTTTCAACCTACCCTGTCCCTATTCTCAACTCACCCTGTCCCTATTTTCAACTTACCCTGTCCCTATTCTCAACTCACCCTGTCCCTATTTTCAACCTACCCTGTCCCTTTTCTCAACTCACCCTGTCCCTATTCTCAACTCACCCTGTCCCTATTTTCAACCTACCCTGTCCCTATTCTCAACTCACCCTGTCCCTATTCTCAACCCACCCTGTCCCTATTCTCAAGCTACCCTGTCTTTATTCTCTATTTACTCTGTCCCTATTCTCAACCTACCCTGTCCCTATTCTCAACTCACCCTGTCCCTATTTTCAACCTACCCTGTCCCTATTCTCAACTCACCCTGTTCCTATTTTCAACCTACCCTGTCCCAATTCTCAACTCGCCTTGTCCGTATCCTCAACTCACCCTGTCCCTATTCTCAACCTACACTGTCCCTATTCTCAAATTACCCTGTCCCTATTCTCAAATTACCCTGTCCCTATTCCTAACCTACATTGTCCCTATTCTCAAATGACCCTGTTCCTATTCTCAACTCACCCTGTCCGTATTCTCAACCTACCCTGTCCCTATT
The DNA here is from genome assembly GCF_029448725.1 of Salvelinus fontinalis. Taxonomy (NCBI): domain Eukaryota; kingdom Metazoa; phylum Chordata; class Actinopteri; order Salmoniformes; family Salmonidae; genus Salvelinus; species Salvelinus fontinalis. The sequence goes on along the minus strand of NC_074675.1, from coordinate 11,086,687 downwards.
CTCAACTCACCCTGTCCCTATTTTCAACCTACCCTGTCCCTATTCTCAACCTACCCTGTCCCTATTCTCAACTCACCCTGTTCCTATTCTCAATTCACCCTGTCCCTATTCTCAAGCTACCCTGTCCCTATTCTCAAATTACCCTGTCCCTATTCTCAACCTACCCTGTCCCTATTCTCAACTCACCCTGTCCCTATTTTCAACCTACCCTGTCCCTATTCTCAACTCACCCTGTCCCTATTCTCAACTCACCCTGTCCCTATTCTCAACTCACCCTGTCCCTATTCTCAACTCACCCTGTCCCTATTCTCAACCTACACTGTCCCTATTCTCAACTCACCCTGTCCCTATTCTCAAAATACCCTGTCCGTATTCTCAACCTACCCTGTCCCTATTCCCAACCTACCCTGTCCCTATTCTCAACTCACCCTGTCCGTATTCTCAACCCACCCTGTCCCTATTCTAAACTCACCCTGTCCCTATTTTCAACCTACGCTGTACCTATTCTCAACTCACCCTGTCCCTATTCTCAACTCACTCTGTCCCTATTCTCAAGATACCCTGTCTTTTTCTCTATTTACCCTGTCCCTATTCTCAACTCACCCTGTCCGTATTCTCAACCTACCCTGTCCCTATTCTCAACTCACCCTGTCCCTATTTTCAGCCTAAGCTGTCCCTATTCTCAACTCACCCTGTCCCTATTCTCAACTCACCCTGTCCCTATTCTCAACTCACCCTGTCCCTATTCTCAAATTACCCTGTCCCTATTCTCAACTCACCCTGTCCCTATTCTCAAGCTACCCTGTCCCTATTCTCTATTTACCCTGTCCCTATTCTCAACTCACCCTGTCCCTATTTTCAACCTACCCTGTCCCTATTCTCAACTCACCCTGTCCCTATTCTCAACTCACCCTGTCCCTATTCTCAAGCTACCCTGTCCCTATTCTCAAATTACCCTGTCCCTATTCTCAACCTACCCTGTCCCTATTCTCAACTCACCCTGTCCCTATTTTCAACCTACCCTGTCCCTATTCTCAACCAACCCTGTCCCTATTTTCAACCTACCCTGTCCCTATTCTCAACTCACCCTGTCCCTATTCTCAACTCACCCTGTCCCTATTCTCAACTCACCCTGTCCCTATTCTCAACTCACCCTGTCCCTATTTTCAACCTACCCTGTCCCTATTCTCAACTCACCCTGTCCCTATTCTCAACTCACCCTGTCCCTATTCTCAACCTACACTGTCCCTATGCTCAAATTACCCTGTCCCTATTCTCAAATACCCTGTCCGTATTCTCAACCTACCCTGTCCCTATTCTCAAATTACCCTGTCCCTATTCTCAAATTACCCTGTCCCTATTCTCAAATTACCCTGTCCCTATTCCCAACCTACCCTGTCCCTATTCTCATCTCACCCTGTCCGTATTCTCATCCTACCCTGTCCCTATTCTCAACTCACCCTGTCCCTATTTTCAACCGACCCTGTCCCTATTCTCAACTCACCCTGTCCCTATTCTCAACTCACCCTGTCCCTATTTTCAACCTACCCTGTCCCTATTCTCAACTCACCCTGTCCCTATTCTCAACTCACCCTGTCCCTATTCTCAACTCACCCTGTCCTTATTCTCAACTCACCCTGTCCCTATTCTCAACCTACACTATTCTCAAATTACCCTGTCCCTATTCTCAAATTACCCTGTCCGTATTTTCAACCTACCCTGTCCCTATTCTCAACTCACCCTGTCCCTATTCTCAACTCACCCTGTCCGTATTTTCAAACTACCCTGTCCCTATTCTCAACTCACCCTGTCCCTATTTTCAACTTACCCTGTCCCTATTCTCAACTCACCCTGTCCCTATTTTCAACCTACCCTGTCCCTTTTCTCAACTCACCCTGTCCCTATTCTCAACTCACCCTGTCCCTATTTTCAACCTACCCTGTCCCTATTCTCAACTCACCCTGTACCTATTCTCAACCCACCCTTTCCCTATTCTCAAGCTACCCTGTCTTTATTCTCTATTTACTCTGTCCCTATTCTCAACCTACCCTGTCCCTATTCTCAACTCACCCTGTCCCTATTGTCAACCTACCCTGTCCCTATTCTCAACTCACCCTGTTCCTATTTTCAACAAACCCTGTCCCAATTCTCAACTCGCCTTGTCCGTATCCTCAACTCACCCTGTCCCTATTCTCAACCTACACTGTCCCTATTCTCAAATTACCCTGTCCCTATTCTCAAATTACCCTGTCCCTATTCCTAACCTACACTGTCCCTATTCTCAAATGACCCTGTTCCTATTCTCAACTCACCCTGTCCGTATTCTCAACCTACCCTGTCCCTATTCTCAACTCACCCTGTCCCTATTTTCAACCTACCCTGTCCCTATTCTCAACTCACCCTGTTCCTATTCTCAATTCACCCTGTCCCTATTCTCAAGCTACCCTGTCCCTATTCTCAAATTACCCTGTCCCTATTCTCAACCTACCCTGTCCCTATTCTCAACTCACCCTGTCCCTATTTTCAACCTACCCTGTCCCTATTCTCAACTCACCCTGTCCCTATTCTCAACTCACCCTGTCCCTATTCTCAACTCACCCTGTCCCTATTCTCAACTCACCCTGTCCCTATTCTCAACCTACACTGTCCCTATTCTCAACTCACCCTGTCCCTATTCTCAAAATACCCTGTCCGTATTCTCAACCTACCCTGTCCCTATTCCCAACCTACCCTGTCCCTATTCTCAACTCACCCTGTCCCTATTTTCAACCTACGCTGTACCTATTCTCAACTCACCCTGTCCCTATTCTCAACTCACTCTGTCCCTATTCTCAAGATACCCTGTCTTTATTCTCTATTTACCCTGTCCCTATTCTCAACTCACCCTGTCCGTATTCTCAACCTACCCTGTCCCTATTCTCAACTCACCCTGTCCCTATTTTCAGCCTACGCTGTCCCTATTCTCAACTCACCCTGTCCCTATTCTCAACTCACCCTGTCCCTATTCTCAACTCACCCTGTCCCTATTCTCAAATTACCCTGTCCCTATTCTCAACTCACCCTGTCCCTATTCTCAAGCTACCCTGTCCCTATTCTCTATTTACCCTGTCCCTATTCTCAACTCACCCTGTCCCTATTTTCAACCTACCCTGTCCCTATTCTCAAATCACCCTGTCCCTATTCTCAACCTACCCTGTCCCTATTCTCAACTCACCCTGTCCCTATTCTCAACTCACCCTGTCCCTATTCTCAACTCACCCTGTCCCTATTCTCAACTCACCCTGTCCCTATTTTCAACCTACCCTGTCCCTATTCTCAACTCACCCTGTCCCTATTCTCAACTCACCCTGTCCCTATTCTCAACCTACACTGTCCCTATGCTCAAATTACCCTGTCCCTATTCCCAACCTACCCTGTCCCTATTCTCAAATACCCTGTCCGTATTCTCAACCTACCCTGTCCCTATTCTCAAATTACCCTGTCCCTATTCTCAAATTACCCTGTCCCTATTCTCAAATTACCCTGTCCCTATTCCCAACCTACCCTGTCCCTATTCTCATCTCACCCTGTCCGTATTCTCAACCTACCCTGTCCCTATTCTCAACTCACCCTGTCCCTATTTTCAACCGACCCTGTCCCTATTCTCAACTCACCCTGTCCCTATTCTCAACTCACCCTGTCCCTATTTTCAACCTACCCTGTCCCTATTCTCAACTCACCCTGTCCCTATTCTCAACTCACCCTGTCCCTATTCTCAACCTACACTGTCCCTATGCTCAAATTACCCTGTCCCTATTCCCAACCTACCCTGTCCCTATTCTCAAATTACCCTGTCCGTATTCTCAACCTACCCTGTCCCTATTCTCAACTCACCCTGTCCCTATTCTCAACTCACTCTGTCCCTATTCTCAACCTACACTGTCCCTATTCTCAAATTACCCTGTCCCTATTCTCAACTCACCCTGTCCCTATTTTCAACTCACCCTGTCCCTATTCTCAAATCACCCTGTCCCTATTTTCAACCTACCCTGTCCCTATTCTCAACTCACCCTGTCCCTATTCTCTACTCACTCTGTCCCTATTCTCAACCTACCCTGTCCCTATTCTCAACTCACCCTGTCCCTATTCTCAACTCACCCTGTCCCTATTCTCAACCTACACTGTCCCTATGCTCAAATTACCCTGTCCCTATTCCCAACCTACCCTGTCCCTATTCTCAAATTACCCTGTCCGTATTCTCAACCTACCCTGTCCCTATTCTCAACTCACCCTGTCCCTACTCTCAACTCACTCTGTCCCTATTCTCAACCTACACTGGTCCCTATTCTCAAATTACCCTGTCCCTATTTTCAACTCACCCTGTCCCTATTTTCAACTCACCCTGTCCCTATTTTCAACTCACCCTGTCCCTATTCTCAAATCACCCTGTCCCTATTTTCAACCTACCCTGTCCCTATTCTCAACTCACCCTGTCCCTATTCTCAACTCACTCTGTCCCTATTCTCAACCTACACTGTCCCTATTCTCAACCTACCCTGTCCCTATTCTCAACTCACCTTGTCCCTATTCTCAACTCACCCTATCCCTATTCTCAACTCACCCTGTCCCTATTCTCAACTCACCCTGTCCCTATTCTCAACTCACCCTGTCCCTATCTATTCTCAACCTACCCTGTCCGTATTCTCAACTCACCCTGTCCCTATTTTCAACCTACCCTGTCCCTATTCTCAACTCACCCTGTCCCTATTCTCAACTCACTCTGTCCCTATTCCCAACCTACCCTATCCCTATTCTCAACTCACCCTGTCCCTATTTTAAACCTACCCTGTCCCTATACTCAATTTACCCAGGGTAAGTTGTGCCAAGAGACCACTTTTGGGGGGGGGGGGGGGGGGCAAGCTATGTTTTCAAAACCGTTATGAATTCTGATTATTTCCAGGGATACACACCATCCTGAAATATATGTAGACATCTTTGTTAGAAAGAATACTATATTCCCTTGATGTCGTGATGCTGATTGTAAATAACAGCTCAATTTACCCCACTCTCCCCTACAGATTAAAAATGGAGTAAAACTAAAAATCTCAATGCGTGTTTGTGGAGATCAATAAGTATCTTCCACGTGCTGTGCTCCAAATGTAAACATCAGCAGCTCCTCTGGACCTATGAGCTCTCTTTCCCCATCTCCACCCCCATCTCCCTGTAAAACCCCAAACCTCCCCACCATCAGACCCAGTTTTAGTCCAATCACTTTCCAGCATCCATACCCTCCTTTTCTATAAAAACAGGCCACGTTACCCTTAAAACCATCAACACAGCCCTCCCTCTCCCCAGGACTGACCAGACTCCACTGTACTCAATAACATGTATGTGGAGTGAAACATCGAAAGGCATCCAAGTAGGAACCATCATAATTTGAATGAGAGAAACTGAAAATGACAGCTCAAGTAGGAAGGACCGAATACAAAGGAAACTTTTACATTGGCTCCATATATCCATATCACCAGCTGCATAATCAACATGATTCATACCCATGTACATTTACAGTATTCGTTTGGAGTCAAGAAGTCCTCCTATGCAGCTCCAGTCCCCAGCTACATCTCACTAACTCCCTGTTTATCCCTCTGAAACTCCGGCCCGTGTGATGTGGGTTGGATGTCATGTGAGGAGTCAATTCCTAGCATCAGTAAGCTTGTCATGACCGGACCAAGGCCTTAGCCCAGCCAGGGCACAGGAAAGGTTAATGCCACTCACACGAGGCCTTGTGGTAGACATTCATTCCACTTCAAAAGTCACCAGGAGCATAGCGACATCCCTAGGAAGTACACAAATCTACCCAAACGACCCATACAGGCCCTGGGTCCACATTAACTGGACGGGGGGCATATTTTGCCCCAGATAAGCCTGGTCAGGCTCCCTGTAAGATGAATATTAGAATAACACTGCAGTACTGATCTCCTGTCAACAACAAAGGAAACACTAAACTATCTGCCTAAACTAATACAAAGACAGAGACCTAACAAACAGGGCAAACAAACTCAGTGACACCACAAGGAGTCAATAACGGCACATCAGATGTAAAGTATGTAGAGAAATGCTTGGCCAGCCATGGGGGGAGGGGTGTGGAGCGTTGTTTTGTAACTAAAAGCTGTTGGATGTTGAAACAACAGCAGATCCATATGGTCTCCAAAGAGCCCCAGTCTGGAGAATGGGATCCAGATGGAGAAGGAGAGAGAGAGGGGGGACGAGAGAGGAAGAGAGAGAAGAGTGAGGGGGAATGGGACTGTGTGCCGCCTGGCCCCGCCTCTCTACCGGGCCTATGGCAGTAAGAGATTGTTCTACTCCCTCTCCACAGCTATAAAACCAAACGTTTTAAATAATTAACCAATATAGATTTGCATGTTTCCCAGGATGTCCCAAAAAGTACAATTGATATTGAAATGCATAGATATGTATATGCACACATCGAATCTCATCTAAAATGAACTAAATCTGGAAATTATTCTCTGGTGTTAAGTGGCTATTTTAGAAAATGCAAAAAGTTGACAGAATGATTTCAAAGATGTGATGGCATTGATAAAAATGCTGCATGTTGTTGTGCAAGCCCTTTCAATGCTACCACAGCTCACATCCTGGCTCTAGTCGGTTCTATAACACCCAGCCCACAGTTAACTATCTGGGTGATTGTTTAGTGGTGTACTGTTCTGTCCTGAGGGCATGGTCGACTCCACAAAGCCTGTCAAATGACCACTGTTTGGATGTGCACTTGGCGCCCTCTAGCGGAATGCTAAGTCCACATACAGTATTTCCAGTGCTGGATCGTCATGAGTTGAACCACAGGATTTTAAAGTAGTTTTTCAAAAATGTAACCTAACTTTTATTGTCAATAATACAAGAATGCTTTTAAAGTAAATATACAAAAACACACAAAAACAAAATAACTAAAGAAATAAAGTACAAGATCCAATAGCAGGATTGAACCATCCAGCTGTCACACAGGATCTACAAAGCTACATGGCTTCTCCTCTGTCTCTGACTCAACAGGAGAAGGGCATCAACCTGATGCACATCGAGTCTCGCCCGTCGCGACTGAACAACCAGGAGTTTGAGTTCTTCATCAGCGTGGACACCAGCTACTCCAAATCCCTGGACGAGGTCATCGACGGCCTGCGCACCGAGATCAGTGGCCACGTGCACGAGCTCTCACGCAACAAACAGAAGGACACAGGTGTGTATATCAGGGTTGGGGTTAATTCCAATTCTCGGCAACGCTTTTTAAGTAGGAAAAATTGGAATTGGAATACAGAATTACTTTTTGAATTGACTAGAGTTGAAATGGAATTCACCCTAATCCTGGTGTGTGTGTGTATATAGACATATATTATCAATGAATAATCAATCTAGATATGCATATAACATATTACAAACCATGACTGAAAGTTTTAAAAACCATGACTGATTAAAATCATGGCTATTAAATCATTATTTTAAGTGTACTTAACAATAATTATATGATGATATATTTGTGTCTAGGAGGGAGAAGGGGGAAGTAGACAAAGCCTGTGTGTGTGTCACATGATCTGAACTCTGGGTGGCGCTTTAGCAGGCCACCAGCCAGACTGTCTAATGATGTGATGAGCGTCGCCGCGGAGACGGATGGCCTGTCCCTCACATCCAGCCTCCTTTATTAGTTGTTTCCACAATGACATTAGTTTAGTTACTGGGCACCAACTGGCCTGGCTGCAAACAGAGGAGCCCAGTGTCACCGACTGTCACAGAACAGACTGCCTCTATCACAGACCCAGAGGAGGGAATCCCAAACAGGGTCATCGCTCATCCCGGACAGACAGACAGGGCCACCACCAAGCCCCCTCTGCCTAGCCCTATGATCTACTGGACAGGGCGACAGGTTAATGTGTCATTGGAGGATATTAGAGATATTTATGGTCTGAGATGGAGACAGGCTGTTTTGAGAGGAGTCTGGTGGGGTCCCATTGTTCCCCTAGCCTCAGGCTGGACCACACGGCCTCGATTTAGATTAATGGTCGACGTCCAGTACTTCTAACTGTCATAAATGAGCCAATGGGTGACCTCCTCTGGTGCTCTGTTCACTGTCAACATGGTTACTGGGTAGTGTTCTATCCCAATACAAACGCACCCTGCAGGCAAAACCCCCACAAAGCCATCCACATCAATATTAATTTGGGCTTCACTTGTTTTAATCAATTTACATTTTGGAATTGGACATTGAACACAAGGCAGATATACTACAGACAATTGTAAATATGACTAAATTGTAGTTTTCTACATCTCAAGAAGTTATGCACCACTGTTTCGACTGGTTTTACTCTGGTCTGTTTTGGCCATGTGTATATAGCTATTTGTCACATTCACCTGAACTGGGTAATGAGGAGCTTCCCCCGTCCTACAGTTCCATGGTTCCCCAATGACATCCAGGACTTGGATCGCTTTGCCAACCAGATTCTGAGCTACGGATCTGAGCTGGATTCTGATCACCCTGTAAGGATCCACCATTCATTACTGTCTGTTTACATCCTACACACTGTGTACTGGCTGTCTGCTTTGTATTGTATGTGTGTCTGCAATGTTGGGAAGGGCCCGTAAGTTAACATTTCACTGTTAGTCCACACCTGTTGTTATACGAAGCATGTGACAACTACAATTGAATTTGATTTATGCGAGTGTGTGTACATACGTATGTACATGTGTGTATGCATGTGCACCCACACGTGTGTTTTATGAAAGACTCAAGTCGTGATGACAGTCCCCACTCTGCTATCTATTCTAATGGAAACTCTCTAGGGCCCCAAATTGATGTCATTGCTTTAATTGAGCCCCTATAATTATAGATAATTGCTCCCTTTTGCCACCGCCTTTAAAGTGAAATGTATTCCTCATGAGCAGCATACATTCTACAAAGGCCTCATTTGAATATGTGTTTCCAGCCAGGGCTCTCAGCAGAGTGGGAGAGTATGATGCTGTCAAAGAGTCCAAGTAGTCCTAGCTGAGGATTTACACACTATATACAGGGCCAGGCAGTGATCATAAATAAGATCTGACATTGATTACTTCTTTCACTCCAGGGCTTCACAGACCCAGTGTACAGAACCAGGAGGAAGGAGTTTGCCGACATTGCCTACAACTACAGACAGTAACTATCCATCCAGACTAGAATACTTTTTCTCTTGGGCCCCTCTCTTTTACACAACAGCAGAGGTGAAGAGAGCTTCTAGAACCTACTAGAAGTGATCTATGTCCCTCTCCTCCAGCCTCATTTCAGTCTCCGCTTTGCCTTTTATTGAAAATGACCACAAACAAAAGGGGACAAATTACAGAGGAGGCAGTGGTGGATTTGAAGCCTCTAGCTTTGTTCGCATAATTGAGACTTCATTATTCCCAGGAACTACAAAGAGCGCCAGCCCCAATGAAAACGCCCTCACAGGAAGCTTACATTTACATAGCAGTGGGACCTTGGTAGAATAATGAAGTGAATCCACTCACTGATCCCCCCCCCCCCCCCCCCACCCACCCACCCATCCTCCCTCACCAAATAGGGACTGTGTGTCTGTGTACAGAAGAACATATTATACACAAGTGTGTGTTAACAACAGTGTGTCTCTCTGTTTCAGTGGCCAGGTCATTCCCAAGGTGGAGTACACAGCGGAGGAGAAGGCCACATGGAGCACAGTGTTCAATGAGCTGAAGACTCTGTACCCCACGCACGCCTGCCGCGAGCACAACCGTGTGTTCCCCCTGCTGGAGCAGTACTGCGGCTACAGGCAGGACAACATCCCCCAGCTGGAGGACATCTCACGCTACCTGCAGTGTAAGACAACAGATCGTGGCTAAGTGCCCCACTTCCTATGCTTCTATCAGCGTCCCACATACACTGACATGATACCCTCCCCTCCTCTCCTCTCTGTTTTAGCATGCACAGGTTTTCGGCTGCGCCCAGTGGCTGGCCTGCTCTCCTCTCGGGATTTCCTGGCTGGTCTGGCCTTCCGAGTCTTCCACTCTACACAGTACATCCGTCACCAATCCAAGCCCATGTACACACCTGAGCCGTGAGTGTCACCCTCATAATTTTAAGGAGAAAAAAACATCAAAAACATAACATTGCCATGGTATGTTTTAGGGACCGTCTGATTTCCGTCATTTTCGCCCATTTCCACACATATAGAATCGGTTGGTACTCGGTTTGCAAATTACAGTCGGCACCCTGTTAAGTACTTTCGGCCGGCAAACGCCACTGTTGTGTCCGTACCTTTATATAGGTGTCACATCCTACCTTGGGACCAGTTGTACGTAGTTGAATATGTTCTACAGTCATTGATTTACATCTCTCCACAGGGATATCTGCCATGAACTCCTGGGCCATGTTCCTCTGTTTGCTGACCCCACCTTTGCCCAATTCTCACAGGTAAAGAACACAAGAGGACATTAACTTTCTTTAACCCCTGGCTGGTATCATAACTTCAGAGAACTATCCATTGTTGGCGTGAAAATGGGTACCACTTTAAAGATCAGCTTCAAACACAGTCATGCTAGTCATAATGTTGAGGAGGATTAAGGAGAATGCCATGCAACTGTACTGCATGTGTCAGTTTTTCTCTAATATTGGTTTTGCTCCTGTAGAACGCTTTCATCTGTATTACAGCACAATATCCTGAAGCAGATACAGTTGAAGTCGGAAGTTTACATACACTTAGGTTGGAGTCATTAAAACTCGTTCTTCAACCACTCCACAAATTTCTTGTAAACAAACTATAGTTTTGGCAAGTCGGTGAGGACATCTACTTTGTGCATGACACAAGTAATTTATACAACAGTTGTTTACAGATAGAATATTTCACTGGATCACAATTCCAGGGGGTTAGAAGTTTACATACACTAAAGTGACTGTGGCTTTAAACAGCTTGGAAAATTCCAGAAAATTATGTCATGGCTTTAGAAGCTTCTGGTAGGCTAATTGACATCATTTGAGTCAATTGGAGGTGTACCTGTGGATGTATTTCAAGGCCTACCTTCAAACGCAGTGCCTCTTTGCTTGACATCATGGGAACATCAAAAGATACCGCCCCAAGACCCCAGAAAAAAATTGTAGACTTCCACAAGTCTGGTTCATCATTAAGAGCAATTTCCAAACGCCTGAAGGTACCACGTTCATCTGTACAAACAATAGTACGCAAGTATAAACACCATAGGACCACGCAGCCGTCATACCGCTCAGGAAGGAGACACGTTCTGTCTCCTAGAGATGAACGTACTTTAGTGCGAAAAGTGCGAATCAATCCCAGAACAACAGCAAAGGACCTTGTGAAGATGCAGGAGGAAACAGGTACAAAAGCATCTATATCCACAGTAAAACGAGTCCTATATCGACATAACCTGAAAGGCTGCTCAGCAAGGAAGAAGCCACTGCTCCAAAACCGCCATAAAAAAGCCAGACTACGGTTTGCAACTGCACATGGGGACAAAGATCATACTTTTTGGAGAAATGTCTTCTGGTCTGATGAAACAAAAATAGAACTGTTTGGCCATAATAACCATCGTTATGTTTGGAGGAAAAAGGGGGAGGCTTGCAAGCCTGAAGAACACCATCCCAACCGTGAAGCACGTGGGGTGGCAGCTTCATGTTGTGGGGGTGCTTTGCTGCAGGAGGGACTGGTGCACTTCACAAAATAGATGGCATCATGAGGCAGGAAAATTATGTGGATATATTGAAGCAACATCTCAAGACATCAGTCAGGAAGTTAAAGCTTGGTCGCAAATGGGTCTTCCAAATGGACAATGACCCCAAGCATACTTACAAAGTTGTGGCAAAATGGCTTAAGGACAACAAGGTCAAGGTATTGGAGTGGCCATCACAAAGCCCTGACCTAAATCCTATAGAGAATTTATGGGCAAAACTGAAAAAGCGTGTGCGAGCAAGGAGCCCTACAAACCTGACTCAGATACACCAGCTCTGTCAGTAGAAATGGGCCAAAATTCCACCAACTTATTGTGGGAAGCTTGTGGAAGGCTACCAGAAGCATTTGACCCAAGTTAAACAATTTAAAGGCAATGCTACCAAATACTAATTGAGTGTATGTAAACTTCTGACCCACTGGGAATGTGATGAAATAGATAAAAGCTGAAATAGATAACTCTCTCTACTATTATTCTGACATTTCACATTCTTAAAATAAAGTGGTGATCCTAACTGACCTAAGACAGAGAATTTTTACTTGGATTAAATGTCAGGAATTGTGAAAAACTGAGTTTAAAATGTATTTGGCTAAGGTGTATGTAAACTTCCGACTTCAACTGTATGGACAATAACATGATTTATTTGACGCTATTCTGAACAGGAAATCGGTTTGGCCTCCCTGGGTGCCCCCGACGAGTACATTGAGAGGCTTGCTACTGTAAGTACCTCAGACGTCTCACAACATCAACTACAGCCGACTCCTGATACCAGAGGAAGGCAAAACAATATTGAATATGTGACGAGCCCTTGTGTCTGTCTGTCCACAGGTCTATTGGTTCACAGTGGAGTTTGGCCTCTGCAAGCAGGGCTCTGAGATCAAGGCCTATGGAGCTGGCCTTCTCTCATCATTTGGAGAGCTGCAGGTATTTACATTGCATTTACACCTTCCAGAGCGACTTACAATGAGAAATAGATGCTAGAAGCAGCCACAGTGGTCACATGTTGGGCATCTTCACAACAGAACAATTCATTTAGCCATGTGGCTATTTTTGTAAGGGTGTCTTTCATTACCTGTTTTTATGCCCACGTGCACAGGCCTCCTTCCTGCAGTTCTAATATAGACAAATCCCTATGAGGTAGCCCAGTGGGCTGTCAGTCAGCAGCATCGCATTAGTGGAAACAAAGACTGTTCTCAGGGCAGACTTGGTTGTAGCTAGATATGTTCGAGTCATGTCGGGGACAGTTTTAGCTAACCCTAATCTAAACCTAATTCTCCAAACCTGCCAGGTAAGTTCTTCTAACCTGCTACGAAAAGTAACTTCTACTAATCAAAACCGTCAGACCTGCCCTGATACCAATCTTGGTTTCCACTAATGCGATACAGCTGTCAATCAGTTTGTTAGTGGTCCACCCAGGGCTCAGGCTAAATGTGTCACTGGGGGAAACTGGTGAGGAGTGGGTTAGTGGTTCACTGGAGAAGTATGGGGCAGAAACCGAATTAATATCTTAAGTCACCAGTTACATCAGACATTGTCATCAGAGGATGAGCAGTTAGCTGAGTCATATCACAGCAGGACACCATTCACACTGCACTTCCTGTTTATTTCTACCGAGGTGCACAGAATGTCATTGAGGAATTGCACACTGCTAGTGGTCCGTGACCTCAAAACACCAAATGAGGACTTGTAACCTGGATTCTGCTCATTGTAGATTGATTCATGACAGTGGTGCATCTCCCATAAATTGGGATTAGAGTTGGAGTCAAACTCTGGAATAACATTTGACTGTTTTGAATTGTTTTACAGTACTGTTTGACAGACAAGCCCAAGATTCAACCATTTGACCCTGCAAAGACCAGCCTCCAGAAGTACCCAATCACTGAGTTCCAACCCATTTACTTCGTTGCAGAGAGCTTTGATGACGCCAAAGAGAGAGTCAGGTAATATTTAACATCTGCACAATATTAAACGTTTATTATGTCACATTCATTCACAGCATTTGCTTTGGGACTCTGGATCTTTATATCGTAATATATACGTTCACATTTTCAATTGAAAGTCCTATGTTATGACTCTTTATACAGGAAGTTTGCCGACACCATCCCCAGGCCTTTCTCAGTGCGCTACAATGCGTACACCCAAAGCATTGAAGTCTTGGATAACACCCAGCAGCTGAGAAACCTGGCTGACAACATCAGTGGTGTGTGCCATTTCTATAGAGTCCTCATAAAACTAACTTCTCATGCAAATACCAACATCAAGTACTATTAGAAATGGATTCAAATGAGATTTTCTACCAATTGTAATTTATATACACTGTATGTAATAAATGCTATTTAGCATACACTTTTATCCAAAGCGGCTTACAGTCATGCAGGCATACATTTTACATTTACATTTAATCAAACCCAGTACTCTGGCATTGCAAGCACCATGCTCTACCAACTGAGCTATAGAAGATCACACTAGGATTTATTTTTGTCTTGCCTTTTACAAATTGAAAACATAGTTTAATTAAATACAATATCTGTATGAATGCCCAACTCCGACTGGAATTTAATGTTTCTTAATATTCTACAGATGAACTACCTAATGTTATCATGTTGCTTTTATTTTAGGGGAAATTGGGATCTTGTGCAATGCCCTGCGGAAGATGGAGTAAGGAGACCACTTTGGAGACCTCCTTCAATACCGATGTGCGCAATGATAGAATCTCAGTGCATTTCACCAATCTTGTAGATTTCCATTATACTCTTTGTGTTTATAATCTGTGTGCTTGTCCATGATAACATATACTGCATTCTGCTTCATCTTTATATAAATTATTCATAAATACCTACTGCAACCCAGACACTAGTCATTTTAAGTAGAACATTTTAATTTTAGTAGTCAATATTAGAGTAGCACTCTCTCAATGACTCACACAGACATACTACTAGCCAATGAAAATGCACATCGAAAATGAGTCCCTCGTTGTAAATATGAAGTTACATAAAACAAGTATTAACTTTAAATTAATTATTCGATAAGTGAGTGAGTTTTTCGTTCGATTTTTGTTAACACTAACAAGGAGAAGTATTATTTTATCATACCTTTTTCAGTATGTTCTAGAAATCCAACACCGCCGTTACTGTATTGATAGGTTAACCGATGTCATTTTCTGTAACCAGCTGAGAGGGATTACATTGGAATAGTGCTGTTCCAGAACTATTAGCTCAGGCTTTGACGACGATCTAATTCGCACTTGAGTATTCTATCTATATTGGTTAAATCGCAAATAACAAAAATAAATCCTTGCATTATGCTATAAATAGCTAGGCCTATATAACACAATAACGAAATGCAATGTGTATGTCCAGCATGTTAGAGAATGGGTTTGATTATATCCTGAATTCTGATGAATCCAAATGATCGACTGTTTTTCCATTCTTTACTATCACATTTGTTTGTATAATATGCATGAAAATGTGTTATTAACTTGCCAAATAAATGTATGCTAAAAAGGTTCTTTAAGATCAATTATCTCAAAATGATTGTATGTTTATTATTAGGCTATAATTGGTTGTGAGAACATATTTTGTATTAGAGTCTGTCAAAGTGCGTTTCAGGGGAAAATAAATACCCTGTTGACCCGTTGCACCTGTTACAAATCAATGGAAAGAAAAATATATAGCCTAGAATAAATGTAAGTAAAACTCAATATTCATAATCTTATTTTGTAGGCTGCAAAACGTTTTATTTCGCAATATATTAGGCATATACGTGCTTTCCTAAACTATGTTTTATTCCATTAAAAGGTGATTGATTGGCTGTTATGACGCATAACACCTAAAAATCATACGTGTGCATTTGCGTAACTCATTTCCATAAAGAATTGTGTGGCACTGGGATATAAACCTGTCTCCCTGCTAACAGCACAGCTTCAGACACAGCTGTGCCTCGGAGAGTCTCAGTATCCGGTAGTAGGCCCATATAGACTATTCGATCAAACAAATCATAGCAACTCTGCAATATTATTTTTAAGACAGTCTACGACAAATTGACATAGGTTCAATGAAGACGGAGAGTGTGGCGCAAAACATTCCGTTCGTCGGCAGAAAGCGAAGTCTGATCGAAGATGCCCGGAAAGAGCGCGCCAGCGGGTCCTCTTCCCCTGGCCCATCGCGGGGTGGTGAAAGCTTTGTGTTTGAGGAAAAGGAAGGAACCGTGACACTGAACATTGTTTTCGCACTCAGCCACGAGAAGAATGCAGGGTTCTTTAAAACTGGCAAAGTCTTTGAGGTAAGGGAAGCAAGTTCATCATTAGATATGAGTTGCAGATGGAGAGTTTCAATTAAATCAGGTCTACGGCATCGAATCAATGGGATAAAATATACATGTGTTTGCTTAAATATGATATGTATGTCTTTACCATGCATTCAGACGTTTGAAGCTAAGCTTCTGCATATTGAGAGCCGACCAGGGAGGAAGTCTAAGAACAGTGGCTGTGGTGATCTGGAGTTCTTTATGAGGTGTGAAGTGCACATCTCTGACACAGACACCTTCATCAACTCACTCAAGAGAGTCGCCGACGACGTACGCACCATCCCAGAGGAAAAAGGTTATAATACAATTTGAATGAAATAATAATCACACGTTCCTAATAATAGTAACGTTTTTCTTGTTTTTATTCTCGTTTAGAATACAATAACACCTATTCATTTACATTGTGTGAAATAATTACGCTCTGCCATATTTTCCTGTTTCCTTGTTTTAGTTCCCTGGTTCCCCAGAAAGATTAGAGATCTGGATAAATGCAACCTGTTGATAACGAAATATGACCCAGATATGGACCAGGATCATCCAGTTAGTGTTTATGTTTACCTTAGCAATATTGCTAGGCTACCATTTATATGGCATTGATACAATACTTGTATAATTCATTGGATTGTTAGAAATAATACTCAACTATCAAAAAGGACAACAAACTAAAAATGTCATGGCTAACTAATTGTTATGATTCCTTTTACAGGGATTCAGTGATCCAGAATACAGAAAAAGAAGGTGCTTCATCGCTGAACTTGCAGCGAATTACAGACAGTAAATTGATCTCATCATTTTCACCTTTCAAAAATGTTTTTCCCCATGTAGTCAGTCGCTCTTCGGTGCCAGTACTGCATCATTGGACCAAAGGCATGCCGTTGTAGAAATGCATTCGTAAAGGAATGATTGATGCATCCATCTCTGTTCCACAGGGGCGAACCATTACCCAGAGTGGAGTACACACCAGAGGAGGTGGCCACATGGTGAGAATAACAGCTGATGTATAGTATACTGGAGATGGACATCATACAATCCTAATAGACTTCTTTCATAATGATAATAGTCTACAGTCAATATACCTGTGGAGTTCGAATGACAGTGTTCTAATGACTCTGCTGCTGCTGTCATTTAACAGGAGAGAGGTGTACCGGACCCTGAGGACCATCTACCCTGACCTGGCGTGCAGACAGTTCCTGGGTGGGCTGCAGCAGCTGGAGAGGGAGTGTGGCTACGGAGAGGACAGTATCCCCCAGCTCCGGGAGGTCTCTGCCTTCCTCAAAGGTGAGGCCCAGCAGTCTATCTCTGCCTGAGGGACAGAGCAATAGCAGCACTATGCCCAGCTTCAAGGAATAGAATAAACATGGACCGAGGCAAATCCAGCATGCCCATGACTTTCCATTGAATGACTAATTCTGGTCGATGACTGTGCACACCTTATAGATTGATTATGCCTCATTATTTTAATGTAGATTGCTTACAACAGTAATAACAACATTAGGGATTGTTCTCGTACTGCAGAAACACTATAGGCAGTCACGGTTCACCATGTATGAACATCAGCATCCATGCCACTGGTGAATATGTGTCTGACAGTGGTACCTTGCTATGTGTTCTTGTTTGTCCAGAGAAGACAGGCTTCCAGCTGCGTCCGGTGGCAGGGCTACTCTCCGCCAGAGACTTCCTAGCTAGCCTGGCCTTCAGAGTGTTCCAGTGTACCCAGTACATCCGCCACGCCTCCGCACCCATGCACTCCCCGGAGCCGTACGTCAATTGGTGTTATTGGCATAGTAGAATCACTCGAAATAAACAGTGTGTGTCATAATATTCAGTTTACTAACTGATCCTAAATAATAACATATGTATGATTCATGGGTATCATGATAATCAGTCTAATCAATGGACATATTCATGTGCGTCATGTAGTCACAGCTTTTGCGCTTCCTTCTCTCAGAGATTGCTGTCACGAGTTACTCGGCCATATTCCTATGCTTGCAGACAAAGAATTTGCCCAGTTTTCCCAGGTAAAAACATTTAGACTTATAATACGGTTCATATGATGCTTGGGTGTAATAATACATCCATTATAATAATACATAAATTGTCTTATCAGTGCGCAACACTCACAATTGTATGTCATTTGCAGGAAATTGGCCTAGCCTCACTGGGAGCATCAGACGAGGATATTGAGAGACTCTCAACTGTAAGAGCTGACCTTTGAGCTTTCATTTCAAAATAAGCAGTTACCAATCAGATGTAAAACATTATATACTGCACTGAGGTTGGGTGTTGGACTGCAAATTACAGACCTTTGCTGCCATCTAGTGGAAAATATAAAATACAGACCAATCTGACCATTTGATTAATGTGTTGTCAGGCGTAAAACGGAGCCTTATCATTTCCTCATCACTTGTTGCCATTCCTCCGACAGTTGTACTGGTTCACCGTGGAGTTTGGACTGTGTAAGCAGAATGGAACTGTGAAGGCATACGGTGCCGGCCTCCTGTCCTCATATGGAGAACTCATTGTGAGTAGGATTTTACATTGGTACTCTGTAGAATTGTACTGATAGAAGGGACTAATTCCTAATTTATTATCTCTTGTTTTTATATAACATGCCGCTAATCATTTCTGAAGGATTATAAAACGATAACTAATCACTTATCTCTTACTTCCATCTTTCAGTATGCTCTCTCTAACGAACCTGAGTACAAGCCATTCAACCCAGAGGAGACAGCAATCCAGCCTTACCAGGACCAGACTTTCCAACCTGTCTATTTTGTCTCAGAAAGCTTTGAGGATGCCAAGATTAAGATGAGGTACATCAATGCATACAAGTGGTGAATGTCTATATGTGAGCACTTCAGTACACCACAGGAAATGTGTAACATGTGGCGTATACCTTGGATTTGAGTTGATCTTGTCGCTCTTGGACCGCAGTGCTGCAGGGGTTTTGGAGAGGAGCCAGTGGGAAGCTCAGGGGATCTGAGTGAGGACACAAAAGCAAATCAGACTGAAGGCAGCTGTTTAGGAGTTACTCGTAATTAGCATATTACGTTTTGTAATATATTAATGTAATCTGAATGAGCAGAGTACCGATGGACATGGGCAACTCCAGTCCTTGGGGGCCAGAGTGGTGTCACACTTTTACCCCATCCCTAGCACAAACAGCTGAGTTAACTAATTCCATTCTAAACTGAAGATCATGGTTAGTTGATTATTGGAGTCAGGTGTGTTAGCTAACACATTTATTTATTGTACCTTTATTTAACCAGGTAGTCTAGTTGAGAACAAGTTCTCATTTACAACTGCGACCTGACCAAGATAAAGCAAAGCAGTGCGACACAAACAACAACACAGAGTTACACATGGAATAAACAAACATACAGTCAATAATACAATAGAGAAAGTCTATATACAGTGTGTGCAAATGAGGTAGGATAAGGGGGGTGAGGCAATAAATAGGCCATAGTGGCAAAATTATTACAGTATGGCAAATTAAACACTGGGGTGATAGATATGCAGAAGATGAGTGTGCAAGTAGCGGTACTGGGGTGAAAAGGAGCAAAATAAATAACAATATGGTGATCAGGTAGTTGGATGGGCTATTTACAGATGGGCTATGTACAGGTGCAGTGATCTGTGCGCTGCTCTGACAGCTGGTGCTTAAAGCTAGTGAGGGAGATATGAGTCTCCAGCTTCAGTGATTTTTGCAGTTCGTTCCAGTCATTGGCAGTAGAGAACTGGAAGGAAAGGCGGCTGAAGGAGGAATTGGCTTTGGGGGTGACCAGTGAAATATACCTGTGCTGCGGGTGGGTGCTGCTATGGTGACCAGTGAGCTGAGATAAGGCAAGGCTTTACCTAGAAACGACTTATAGATGACCTGGAGCCAGTGGGTTTGGCGACAGATATGAAGCGAGGGCCAGCCAACGAGAGAGCATACAGGTCGCAGTGGTGGGTAGTATATGGGGTTTTGGTGACAAAACAGATGGCACTGTGATGGACTGCATCCAATTTGCTGAGTAGAGTGTTGGAGGAAATTTTGTAAATGACATCGCCGAAGTTAAGGATCGGTAGGCTAGTCAGTTTTACTAGGGTATGTTTGGCAGCATGAGTGAAGGATGATTTGTTGCAAAATAGGAAGCCGATTCTAGATTTAATTTTGGATTGGAGATGCTTATAGTGAGTCTGGAAGGAGAGTTTACAGTGTAACATAAAACCTAGATTTTTTTATTATGATAATTAGATTTCCACGGGAGCACGGACATCGATCTTAGGGGGTTTTAAACAGGTTCTCTGGCACAAAATCCATATCAGCCAATTAGACTTGTCGATTACTTACACGTGACAGAACACTAAACCGTAGCTGGTCCCATCCGATAACATGGCACACGTTAGCCCTATGCTAACCTCACCAGGTGGCACTGATTATTTCCTGGCACAAATTATGCATCAGCCAATTACAATTGTCAACGTGGTTGGACGTGTTCCAACTCTTGTTCATGGAAGCATCCTTAACACACCTCAGTCCAACAGGATGCTCCGATCATCAAACAACCGTCACATGTATTTGACTGACTGGTCAAATTGCTCTCTGTGTTAAGTGCCAAGTCCACGTAATTGTCGCAGATTGCGGCAAGGGTTCGAATTTCACGAGTTTCCTCCCCTTTGAAATATATACTGTACATGTACTGTATTAGTGTGCTGGAAATGGACGCCAACAGCTTGAAAGGGAAATTATTCAATAATTGAATAAGGAGATAACTCTTTCTTCAGCCTTGCAGACAAACGCACTGCTATGGCCTAATAATTATATTGCATAGGCTATAATACATAGACTATATTACATGGACATGAACACAAATATAGGCCTACAGTGGGTTATATGCATATTTATAATCATCTACTTTGTCACTCGAGGAGGATGAACATTACAAAGTGTACAGTAGGATTGTAGTTAGTATCATTATCATCCTACAGATGGCAGTATTGCAGTTATTTTAAAATAAGTTTATCACACTTGGCTGTCATGATGAGTATATTCTTATGTAGGTAGGCTACACTTACATCCAGGCCTACAACGTTTTGTAGGCTATGCATTATTATAATCATCCACTTGGTCAAATGCGTTTTGAATTGAGCATCAAGGACCGGCAGTGAACAGTTTTGTCCTCAACAAAAAAGCTTGCCAGGAGGTTGACTCAAACCCACGGTGAGCTATTGATTTCAAGCTGACGTTTTAGCAGAGGCAATAATGAGGCAATAATGATGATAGTGATAGTCTACATGCTATTTGACAAATCCATAAGGCTCTCCGTTTTTTTTATTTTTTTTTACGATGTACGATAAACGTACATGTTGTAAGGACCTCATAATTTCCCCATAAAAGCACATGGATGTGTGTGAAACAGAAACGTGGGATTTTGTCATGAATGCAAAACCATGAAAATGTCTTGTTAGTACTAGCTAGTAGTGTAGTCGAGGATGCGTCAATGCAATATTGGCTCACAACATTACAGACCAACAAAACAGCAAAGATTGTGGATATACTGACAAGATACATGGCCCTCTGCCCTAACAATGGTGGTAGTTGTCTAGAAAACGGCACGGCAGGCTGTCAAGCTCCCTCATATCCTTTTTGTGGATACATCTCATTATTGTAATCTTATTTGAATATTCGATGAGAGTTGTTGACGTCAACCGCCTGTATTCAATGGAGACAGATGCTATGCTACTAGTTTCATGCCATGAATATGTATAGCTATCTCGAGACTACTCCAATATAAAGTGTTTTTTCCTCAAAGTTACCGGGATGTCACGTGTCCTACTTATATCAGTACACTCATAACAACTTAAGCATTACGGATCTTCTATTCGATCAAATAAAGCTCATGTAGCAAATAAGCTATTCATTTTTTTTGTTCACCAAATTCGATGCTCATTGACTTCCATACAAAAACTCCTTGCCTGGGTGAGTGAAAAAAAACGTCACCTGCTGGAAGGAGATTTTCCCCGGAGTTGGGACTCTCTTCCTGTAGGTTTAAAATATCCCTCTAGTGGCCAGGGTTGACCTATTTTAAGAAATGCCATTGGTTGGTGGATATAAAAGTCTAAGATCTTTGATAGACTGATGAAGAATAAGTGCCACCTGTTGAGGTTAGCATAGGGCTAACGTGTTCCATGTTATCTGATGGGACCAGCTACATTTGTGACGGCGCCGGAGGGGATGGCTGCTGTTTTATTGGCTCTGAACCAACTGTGCTATTTTGTTAATTTTTTTCGCATTGTTTCTAACATATTTTGTACATAATGTTGCTACTACCGTCTCTTATGACCGAAAATAGCTTCTGGACATCAGAACAGCGATTACTGTCTTTAATGAGTCGGACAGGAAGGATATACTCCAAACACCCGAACAGGCCCAGTTTTCCCATCATTCGCTGGAGAAAGAAACTGAGATTTCACGTAAAGAGATCGGGGTGCCTTGTGAGGATCAGGCGGAGTGGCTAATCTGCCTTTGCCATCAGTACTGTTAGCTAACATTCAATAGCTGGAAAATAAATGTGACGAACTGAAAGCACATTTATCCTACCAATGGGACATTAAAAACTGCAATATCTTATGTTTCACCGAGTTGTGGCTGAACAACAACATTAATAACATACAGCTGGCGGGCTATACACTCTATCGGCAAGATAGAACAGCAGCTTCTGGTAAGACACGGGGAGGGGGCCTATGCATATTTGTAAACAACAGCTAGTGCACGGTATCTAAGGAAGTCTCAAGGTTTTGCTCGCCTGAGGTAGAGTATCTCATGATAAGCTGTAGACCAAACTATCTACCTAGAGAGTTTTCATCTGTATTTTTTGTAGCCGTCTACATATCACCGCAGACCGATGCTGGCACTAAAACCGCACTCAATGAGTTTTACCTCATGTCTATCAGCATGTTCAATGTGCAACCAGAGGGGGGAAAAAAAACTCTAGACCACCTTTACTCCACATTCAGAGATACGTACAAAGCTCTCCCTCACCCTCCATTTGGCAAATCTGACCATAATTCTATCCACCTGATTCCTGCTCACAAGCAAAAATTTAAGCAGGAAGCATCAGTGACTCGGTCTATAAAAAAGTGGTCAGATGAAGCAGATGCTAAACTACAGGACTGTTTTGCTAGCACGGACTGGAATATGTTCCGGAGTACACTACATCAGTCACTGGCTTCATCAATAAGTGTATCGATAACGTCATCCCCACAGTGACTGTACGTACATACCCCAACCAGAAGCCACGGTTTACAGGCAACATTCGCACTGAGCTAAAGGATAGAACTGCCACTTTCAAGGAGCGGGACTCTAACCCGGAAGCTTATAAGAAATCCCACTATGCCCGCCGACGAGCCATCAAACAGGTAAAGCATCAATACAGGACTAAGATCGAAATTGTACTACACCGGCTCCGACGCTCGTCGGATGTGGTAGGGCTTACAAACTATTACAGACTACAAAGAGAAGCACAGCCGAGAGCTGCCCAGTGACATGAGACTACCAGACGGGCTAAATAACTTCTATGCTCGCTTTGAAGCAAGAAACACTGAAACATGCATGAGAGCATCAGCTGTTCCGGGCGACTGTGTGATCACGCTCCCCGCAGCCGATGTGAGTAAAACCTTTAAACAGGTCAACATTCACAAGGCCGCAGGGCCAGACGGATTTCCAGGATGTGTACTCCGAGCATGCGCTGACCAACTGGCAAGTGTCTTCACTGACATTTTCAACCTCCCCCTGTCTGAGTCTGTAATACCAACATATTCAAGCAGACCACCATAGTCCCTGTGCCCAAGAACACTAAGGTAAGCTGCCTAAATGACTACCGACCCGTAGCACTCACGTCTGTAGCCATGAAATGCTTTGAAAGGCTAGTCATGGCTCACATCAACAACATTATCCCAGAAACCTTAGACCCACTTCAATTTTCATACCGTCCCAACAGATCCACAGATGATGCAATCTCTATTGCACTCCACACTGCCCTTTCACACCTGGACAAAAGGAACACCTATGTGAGAATGCTATTCATTGACTACAGCTCAGTGTTCAACACCATAGTGCCCTCAAAGTTCATCACTAAGCTAAGGATCCTGGGACTAAACACCTCCCTCTGCAACTGGATCCTGGACTTCCTGACGGGCCGCCCCCAGGTCGTAAGGGTAGGTAACACCACATCCGCCACGCTGATCCTCAACACGGGGGCCCCTCAGGGGTGCGTGCTCAGTCCCCTCCTGTACTCCCTGTTCACTCATGGCTGCACGGCCAGGCACGACTCCCAACACCATCATTAAGTTTGCCGATGACACAACAGTGGTAAGCCTGATTACCGACAACGATGAGACGGCCTATAGGGAGGAGGTCAGAGACCGGACGTGTGGTGCCAGGACAACAACCTCTCCCTCAATGTGATCAAGACAAAGGAGATGATTGTGGACTACAGGAAAAGGAGGACCGAGCATGCCCCCATTCTCATCAACAGGGCTGTAGTGGAGCAGGTTGAGAGCTTCAAGTTCCTTGGCGTCCACATCACCAACAAACTAACATGGTCCAAGCACACCAAGACAGTCGTGAAGAGGGCATGACAAAACCTATTCCCCCTCAGGAGACTGAAAAGATTTGGCATGGGTCCTCAGATCCTCAAAAGGTTCTGCAGCTGCACCATCGAGAGCATCCTGACTGGTTGCATTACTGCCTGGTATGGCAACTGCTCGGCCTCCGACCGCAAGGCACTATAGAGGGTAGTGCGTACGGCCCAGTACATCACCGGGGCCAAGCTTCCTGCCATTCAGGACCTCTATACCAGGCGGTGTCAGAGGAAGGCCCTACAAATTGTCAAAGACTGCAGCCACCCTAGTCATAGACTGTTTTCTCTGCTACCGCACGGCAAGCGGTACCAGCGCGCCAAGTCTAGGTCCAAGAGGCTTGTAAACAGCTTCCACCCCCCCAAGCCATAAGACTCCTAAACATGTAATGAAATGCTACCCAGCCTATTTGCAATGCCCCCCCCGCCCCCCCTTCTACACTGCTGCTACTCCGTTATTATCTATGCATAGTCACTTTAATAACTCTACCTACATGTACATATTACCTCAATTACCTCGACTAACCGGTGCCCCTGCACATTGTGTCTGTACCGGTACCCTCTGTATATAACCCCGCTATTGTTACTTACTGCTGCTCTTTAATTATTTGTTATTCTTATCTCTTACTTTTTCTGGGTTATTTTCTTAAAACTGCATTGTTGGTTAAGGGCTTGTAAGTAAGCATTTCAATGTAAGAATACCTGTTGTATTCGGCGCATGTGACAAATAACATTTGATTTTGAATTTAGCTTTCTGTCACATGCAAGTAAATCACAGATTTGAATTGGCTGATATGCATTTGGTGTCAGAGAACTGTTTAAAATGAAATGTTTGCTTATTCGCAAATATGGACCCAATGTTTTAAAACCCTATTGTTCTACCTGCAGGCGGTACTCGTCGTCCATCCAACGGCCCTTCTCTGTCCGGTACGACCCATTCACTTCCAGCCTGGAGGTTCTGGACCAACCCAGTAAGATCCAGCATGCCCTAGGCCAGATGAGAGACGACCTGAAGATACTCCACAGTGCCCTGGAGAAACTGGGCTGAGGGCCTCAACACTGAGCCAGAGACTCAGGGAGTGAAACTGATACATACCTCTGGAGGGGTGGGAAGGGGAAGCCATTTTGGGTCTTTAAAGGTGCAATCTGTAATTTCTCTGTGTGGCCATGGGGCCAAATGCACAAACAATCAATGCTCAAATTGCACAAAATACAGTAGTTCCATTTAAGACAATCAGTTGAATATCCACCTCTTCAATCCTACTGGGCTAATACTTGCATTATTATTATTGTATTTTTTAGAGACTAAACTAGATTTAGCATATAAAAATGGATGGATGTGAAATGCTGTGTATACACAATTTATATTTATGTGCAAGATTCATCAATATTTCCTTGTTGGGTGCATGTATTGATATGATATGTATTGATATGTACGGTGACGTTATACATGTATTGTGAGGAGAATGTACAAAGTAATACATTTTTTTTTTTTTTTTTCAGTCCAATCACAAAGGGCATGAAAGAGAGAGAGACACACATGGGGGTAGGAAATGTACAGGGTGAATATGTCCGAGAATGTTTATCTTCGTAGAGAGATTACAGAGAAAATCTTTAGAATGCATGTGTAAAATAGTGATCAGAAAGAGAGCGTGGAAAAACCCCAATATGGAGGGAGATCAAGGAAAGAGATAAAAAAGTATACAAAGTCTGTGCATTTGCGTTTGAGAGAGCAAGCGACAGAGAGAGAGCGAGAGGGAACATGAACGTCAGAGGGTGGGGAGTACTACAATATAAGCCCATGTGCCACTGCCTCCCATTCCAAACCAACTGTTTCCATTTAGAAAATTCTTGGAACCCATTTGTCTTCACGTGTTATTAAGTAAAGGGAAGGAGCTAATTATGAATGATTTAAATATCATGTTTCCTCAGCTGGCTACTGTCAGAGCCAGTACTGAGGCCCAGTGGATCTAAAGCTGGACCTGGTCACACAGTATAACACTACACGGTCAGTAGGGTTTCACAACTGGCATGATAAACTCTCTCCATCTCCTCTCTCTTCCTCTCTCTACCTGTGGGTTCAAGGGGTAATATATGCCATGTTTCTGTATCAGTGACAATGTGTCTGTACCAGAGTTCACCCGTATTCATTTTTAAAGCCAGAACGCAAATCGGTTCATAGATCTACACCGACTGTAAAACATCATGGTGTACAGTGGACGTGAAAGCCTCCGACCACCTTGAGTGGGAGGCCTTCCTGTTCAATTATTCCAGTGTAAATCAAACATGGTTCACTTTACTCACAGAGAAACACAACCTCTCCAGTGGAGAAAATGGTGCACAGAGCCGAAGATTGATCTACTATACCGCTCGACTTGAGTGCAGCAGTGCACACATCCACTTGCTTAACCCAAATTCGAACACTTAATAATTTTGCGTATCTCAGCTTACATCCAGCACAGCTCGGATCCAAAAATCCCCCACCAGAAAATCCCAGACCACTGGGATCCAAATCTGCTGAGGCCCCTAAACACAAAAAGGGGTTGCCATGACGATACGATAACCACTACTGGTTCCAAGCAAAATTATTGTGCCTCACATACTAACCACAAATCCCCCAATGATGTACAGTATCATCCTGCCTTCAGAACTTAAGTGTTTCCTAATGTCATGGACCATCATTACCTTGGCACGCTAGCCTCCCCAGACTCAAAAGGATGGGTCATTGGGTTCACAGAGTCCTCCCTGAAGACATAGATGAAGCACAGATCATGGACTGTTTTTTGCCGCATTCATAAACAAAAAAATGCTGCTAAACCCAATGATTACTGCACAGAGACACTTGAAATTAAATGATGACCAAAATTATCCAATTTACATTTTGTGTAACCCACTGTACCGAGTGCTCTAATGATTTATCATAGTCACATTTAGTCTGTATTGTAATGCTTTGCAGCCTTTTCTCTCAACTGCCCTCATCCAGATCAACACATTTCCACTTCAGGCTGGTTTTACATCATGTAGGCCTAAGAAAATCCCCAAGAGATTAAAGGAAAGTATTTTTTTTACCTCAAAGAAAACCTCTAATCTCTTCCTTTGTTTTCTCTCGTCTAATACGGCTCATTATTAGCATTTGTTCTCTTTTTCTTGAGCCCCTGGCTTCGCATGTGTGGGTTGGGGAAGAATTAGCTGAAGGCCTCATCTTGTCTGAAGTGGTGGAGGGGATTACAGAGAGAGAGGTGGAGAGTTCACACCTGTCTGATCTCTCTTTGATTCCTCTCTGCGTTCGTTATTACATTACAACTGGAGATTAAGCTGGAAGCCAAGTCGGCCTACTAACCAGGAAAGCCTTCCTGGCCTATGAGAAATAGCTCTATCATGGTTATCCTACTGTTCAACTTCAAACCAAAGATCTCCTTGTTCAAACAAAAAAATAAGAGGTAAAGGGTCATGAGAATGACCTAATATGGATACTTTAATACTGCAAGCTTCAAGCTCAGTTTACACTTGATTTAACTTGCGAAAAATTACATGGTATGTCAAAGAAGGTAACAAAGCAGTCTCCGAAATTCAAGACCTAGGGCAGCAACAGTACTAGGTCTGGGATTAATGACAGATTCTCTTGGTTGTTCCGGGAGGGTCCTCTTCAAACAGACAACTCTCCCAAAAAAATCACGAGGCAGACACATCGAAACTAACGTTTGCAGGCAAAACCTTTGCTGTAGTTTTAGTGAAGGTAGTTGATGCAAACTAGCCACTAGCAAAAATGCCCTCATTAAAAATAACCCCTGTGATCTCCATTTTACCAGCTACTATGTGTCCAGGGGATGTTTACGATAGGGCAAGAAGTGTATAAGGCAGTGACTTAAAAAAGCTGGATGTACCAACACCGCCCTTTCCTCTATGCCAAACTGACGTTGTATACATACCGTACCTCTCTGAATCAGAGGGGTTGGGTTAAATGTGGAAGACACATTTCAGTTGAATGCATTCAGTTGTACAACTGACTAGGTATCCCCCTTTCACTTTCCTGACATGTTAAGATGGATCATTGGTACATTGCGGGAGGCAAGCCATCTGTCCAGAACAGGGATGGGTAACCAGTCATCGGGGACCTGATTGGTGTCACTTTTGCCCCAGCCCTAGCTAGCACACCTGACTCCAATAATCAACTGTGATTTTTAGTTTATAACACAATTAGTTTAATCACCTGTGTTTTCTAGGGATGGGGGAAAAGTGTGACACCTCTCCGGCACCAGAGGACTGGACTTGCCCATCCCTGATCTAGAGACTAGAAACAGAGGTGGGAGACCACCAGGTGGTGGTCTTGGGTCACTTTGATTCTGGGAGACACAATTGATTGAGAGACTCATGACTCACATTTCTCACAAAAATCTTGCACTTTGTAATTCTAATTCACCCTAAGAGGATATTATAGCCTTTGGAAAATGTTCAGCAGTGTGTGCAAAGAGAGGTTGCGGCGTCCTGAGCTCCGACATTGATTTCTCTGTTTCACGTAACCATTCCAGCACCACTTGTGTCCAATACTGCAAACGTACGGCACCGACCACATTGGACTTGTTCAAACAAAGAGTCGACCAGGAGAGCAGTAGCATGTTATGATTGTGGATGGTGGTTAGTGCGTACGCTCCAAGAAACATACAGGCCTGTCTAGCGGGATTGAAAGAGTGGAGGTCTCACCTCCCCTATACCTGCCTTACTCTGTCGTGCAGCAACACCGGTGCACAATAAAACCTACTGTTTCACCCCTTACACATACATTAATGGAGTAAAATAAACTGTTCTGTGTTACTCCTTGTATACACACAACTCCATCCAAAGGGCTGCGCCCTCGGACTAAAAGAAACAAGTGATTAGCTGTCACTAAAAATGATTCATGATCAAATTTAATGCAGTTCTAATGCAGTTAGTAAGTGCTATTCTCGCACATGGGCCATCCAATAGGATACAATGAGCCCTTGTTTCTAATGGAGTACTCTGCGTCTGTTGGCTTATGGTCCAATGTCTCCCATGCTCCATCTCAGCATCACTGATCATCCCCACCCACTAGAACGATGAGATGTGTGGCTCTTGTGTTTTCTCTTCATCTCCCTCTTCTCTGGAGAGACAAATCACTCATCCCCTCTGCCAGCCAGTAGTATCTGACCTGAAAAGACCTCAACTCCCAGTTCTCTGCGCTTCTCTTCCAAAACCTTATTTTTCTCTTTCTTTAGTTTCCTGCCCTTGTCATAATCTCAGGGATAACCCAATAGCAGGAGCAGGCTGCATGCATTAGTCCTTCGCCTTCCCAGGCCTCCCTCTGCAGGTGTTATAGGACCTACCGGGGTGGGGACAGCTGTGTGTGTGTGTGTGTGAGACAGATTGTGTATGGGTGAGTGTGTATGTCTGTTTTACAGAGAGAGAGTGAGCACCTGTAGAGGGATTGTGATGTTGACCGGTAGAGTAGAGTGCTGGCAGCATTGAGCGCACACATTCCTGTGACCTGCAGCTCACCCTGAGGCGCTTGGCAGAACATCATAACAAACTAGTACTGATACAAAACTTCTGAGAAAGACAGAACCAGCCTCGCTTTTCACAGAAGCCAAGTTCCACCATTCTGTTTGTCTGGGTATGACAGTTTGTCTGGGCGGTCAGTTGTCGGACTCTAAAATAAACATCAAAAGTCCAGGATGTGTCTAAACTAAGTTCAGAAGTCAAAGCAAACAAAAACATGGAAAATGAAATACTTTATTGAAAAATTATGAAAATAGAAATATCCAACCACACCTCATGTCAAACAGTTTCAATGTAAATTTGCATTGCCTCCCATATGTCCATAGGGAGTGACTGCATTACATTTCTGTCATCCAAAAAGAGAGCTTTCGGTCACCGCCAATGACACAGAGTGGGAGGGACCTGTGCCAGCTTAGACCTGCCCCCACCGTGGCTGATCCAATCATCACGGGCTGCAACACCACCATATAAACGTAAGAAACCAGGTCCAGGAAGCATGTTACGTTATCCTCATTTCCAACACTCTGAACATTATTCCCACACTTTTATTACTCAGAAACTGACACACTATCAATGCAAACAGCCAAACACACAGCTCACTGACCTGTGGGTGACCCAGGTGATGGACTAGTAACTGACTGCTGATCTTGCCTGGACATCCTGTTGTGGAGAAGAGATTCTCATTGACCCGAGACCACCTGGAAGACCATGACACCCGTGGTTACAGTAATTGCCATCACCATCACCACAGCCTTTATCATGGACGACGTCAGCAGCAGCGGTATCAGCCGGACTACCACAACATGCATCACAATACTCTGAAGGTCAGAGGAATTGGAAACATCCAGGATCCTTGGGACATCCCTACCCTAAGCAAAACCCTTAACATAACCATTTAACATATCAATTTCAATGGGGGAGGGACATACCAAGGATACCAGATAGCAAGGACTTTGGAAGCATGGACAAAGCAGTTACCTGAAGTTTCCTGCTCGTTCTACATGGGCAGGCCTCTTCTCTTGTGGGTAACTATGAACAGACAAATAACCATTAACAAATCCCATGCCTTCATACAGTAGTGTTACACAGCATGTAACGGAGGTGATGGGTAACCTTGTCTGGGTTCAAACCCAGTTGGTCACAAGTATCTGTCCTGCCACTCACCTGGAGCGGGTAATATCCCAGATGACCCAATCGCTGCCCGTCACCGCGCCCACCTTGATGGTATTGGTGAGGCACCAGTCAGCCGACATGAGCGGCGACTGGCCGCAATCCAGAGAAAGAATGGCCTGCTGGGTAACCAGGTCATAGAAGCGTATCGTCCCTTTCTTCTCGGCCACCATCAGCTGTACAGAGGACAAAGGTTTAGTATCAAAAGCTCTTTTCACTCGCACTAAGTATTTAAACTCTCATTATAAAACTGGAGAGCACTGTTACTGTACGCACCTTGAAGGCATCTTCAGGATGCCAGCACACACTGACGCCAGGGGAGCGTAGTCTAAATGTAGTGGTTTCATTCCCCTCCAGGTCCCACACCCTGTGGGGACAAGAGAGGCTATCTAGCATGAAAGGGAAAGGGCACTAGCTGGACACTACAGGATGGTCAGGGGAAATGAACCGTTTAAGGACTAAGAAAATTATTCTCCTGTCCTCAACTACCCGTTTAGAAAACAACCTGAGACAGGAAGTCTGCGATTCAAAAACAAACAACCGGGTCCGAAAAGAGGTCCTGTCAAAAATGACAAATTATCAAATCCAAAAAACAAGATTAATAAGCACTCAATTAGCTGTACTGGAGTTGGACTCGCGGCAGTGCTAAAACTAGCTCCCGGAGTCCAGCCACCCCGCGTGGGGAGGGGAGAGGAGATGACGCGCAGATGCCTTGGTGCTGACAGCACACAAAACAAAGGATTACACTTGCTAATGGCAGCTAAAAATATCAAAAATAACAAAGACATCATGGCTGGCTGGCTGTTTTTGTCTCACAGGATCCATGTCAAAAAAGCGAAGTTACAAGCCTCCATCCAAACCCACCTTTTCCCAGGCGTCTGTGAGACGCTCTTCGGAATGTACTCTAATGAGTGAACAGCACACACCAGGCCTGTAGTGATGCCAGTGTTTTTCTGAAAGCACTTAATGCCTGCGTGTAATTTATCTAGCTTCTGTCAGTTGTCCAAGAGATGCGGACACAGAGCCTCACTAGTACCGCCCTTCTTTCAGGGAAAAAGGGATCTTGGTCGTAATCTCCCCCTTGAGCTGTGAAGACAGGCGGCCGGGGCCCTGCGTTGACGAGCGAGAAGGCCGAGGACACAAGGTAAACGTGCGCACGGATGTAATAAATCACTTGGAGAGGACAGGCTGCTCCCAAGACCAGGATCTACTCTTCAACCACATCGGAAAGCCCTCCTCAGCGAACACAAGGCCTCGTATCTAACAAAACATCCCCCTGAACCAGGGAGGAATAAACATGCAAGCGGTTTAAACCAAAACATTTTTTTAAAGGACTGTATGGTTGGGAGCGATGTGAATGCGCTGACTGATGAGATCATGCAGAAGACATCTAATAAAGGCCCAAAGCCCATTTAAACGTCAAACATGTTGGAGAGATGTCTGCAGTGGCGCGGAGGAAAGGATATGATTATGCCCCATCCCAGATGATAACCTCCGTAACCACTCAACTTTTCCTTTGTCTTCCCTGCAGGGGATAAAACACCCTCACATTTCTCCATGAGCTTTTTTTTCTTGACTTGACAAGGAAGTCAGAATGGCCCTGTGTAGAGTGAGGTGCAGACCCTCCTCCATAGAGCATGAGCGAGGTTGGAAACCTCAGACCACCGCAGACAAACAAGCATAAACCCTCTCTTCTCAGACCACTCGCCAAGCAGAGTTCAATCGCACGCTACGCCGCATCCAGCCAAGTTGTGGTCCACCACTTTGCCCTTCAAATGGGGAAAGATTATGATTTATTTTTTTTAAATGTAATCCTTGCTGAACAAGGTGAAAGGGAGCAAGAAACAAGACTGAAACCGCCACTGACAAAGAGATGTGTAATTGCATAACACTACAACTGATGTGACATCAAGCAAAAACACTGGGCTTCATGTACAATAACGTTGAAAGGCGAGACTGCATTTGAAGTCTGTGTAGATGTGAGTGAGAAAACAGCAGCCGCACCTTTTCATTTCGGTCAAAGTTTTCCAAATGAGCGGAGGAAATGGGAAACGTAGAGTGCACCGTGTGAACTAAATTATGAGAGAGTGCAGGGTAAATAACCTTGGCGACACTCGGCGGGAACGAGGGTTGAGAAAGACAAACAGTAATCCCGCCTCAGAGCCTCACAGGGGAGTCCAGGCAGAGGTGCACAGCACGCCGTCCTCCCCGAAACCACACCAACATCCATCTTGATCGGACCTACTCAAGTGTCTTGAACAATAACACGTTCTTCAACAGACATTTGGACTGTTGAAATAATTATCTCGGTCATTAGTCATTTTTATTGGATCGGTTTGCTCCTCTCGCTAGAGTTGATGATGGGATCCACTAGAACGGAGCAAGAAGAAAGCGTGAGAACATGAGAAGAAAAGGAGAAAAGAGGAGATGAAAGACTGGGATGTTGTAGAGTGGACATGGACATACTAACTGACAGATAGCTTGACTGACGGGCTAGAGGGGGGAGAAAGTCTCAAACTATTGTGATAACGCCTCAGAAATACTTCCTAAAAGGATGACACAGTAGATCATACACAAAACAAATAGTTGAGATCCCGCACAAATAGTTGCAGCAGGTGTCTCTGTTCAAGCCCCTTGAGTAAGCTGTATTCTGCTGATCCATGTCAACATGACACCAGAGCTGGCTGAACTGAGGAATCCATCTCACTCAACAGAAACAAATCCAACTGGAAGCTAACAGACAATGGGAGCCAAGCCCAAAGAGGTTAGGACCTCTGGCAGACACTCTGACCTCCGTGGGAGGCTGCGACCTTCTAGCTGCTACAGGTGGCTACTCCGGCTGGAGTAGAGTTCCCACGCAGGAAAGGACAGTGCTGACAAAGAGCACAGCAGAGTTATGGTAGGGCAACCTGCCAAGTTTACGAACACGCACAAGTAGAGAAGACGGTCCACTGTTCTTTTCTCTCACCCTATCAGGGGTCTCGGTTCATGTGGGCTGCCTAGAAGGCCCCTTTCCTGTTAACTTGATCTTTCCCTAGTTCCACCTCACTCTTCCTCCTGCGTCCTATATTTTTTCAACCTGACAGAATTTAAATCTTTCTGCAGATGGAGCCGAGCAAGCGTACCCGTTTTCTCTGGCCAGACCATTATAGAGGGAGGCTGAGGGAGAACTGCGCGCTGATGTTTCTCGCAGTAGCAGAGCTTCATCACCAGCCCTAGCTGAGGGCTCTCTCCCCACAGCCCTCATCCTAACCAACACTTTAGAGCATTTAAGCAGGGCGGAAGGAGATTGAGGAGATAATTCAACCATGGCCTGTATTTGATGACTGGAAGTGTAACCGCGAGTTCCAGGCTCCTGATATGATGAGTTTATGAATAGAAAGCAGATGTTTCAGGTGTGTTTCTCATCCAGGGAGCTTTGGGTTTAAAGATGGATATGAGAGACGTGCTCTTTCAGGCTCTAGCGGAGAGAAAAGTAGGGGCCAGTCATTAATTTCTAAGCTGCTAACTTGATTAAACGTTCTCCCCCATCAATCACAGGTCAAACAATAAGAGCTCACATTGTGTGGGAAGGGGCAAAGAGGAAGTAGGATTTGGGCCAGGCTTTCGCCCTGTCTGGACCCTAGCTACAACCCTAGTTACTAAGGTAACAGGAGGTCCCTCATGTTCAGTGGAGGCTGCTGAGGGGAGAACGGCTCATAATAATGGCTGGAACGGAGCTAATGGAATAGTAAACACCGGGTAACTATGTACTTGATACCATTCCACCGATTCCGCTCCAGTCATTACCACAAGCTCGTTCTCCCCAATTAAGGTACCACCAACCTCCCGTGCCAGGTTACCCCATGGTTACACATTTGGCTAACGACACACTCTTTCCTTCCTTGCTCTACTACCTAGCTACTGATTGATAGGCCACATTGGGGGACCTTGTTAAGAGTCAACCCTAAGGAGGGGAACAACCTCCACCAGTACTGCAGCTAATTGGATTTCCATATTTAACCAATTACTTTGAAAAGCTGGAGAAGCAGCGGTGTGATTCCGCACGGCAACACCGGGGTGTGTTGTGATAAGCATTGGGTTTCATTTTGGAAACAGTCAGGACTTTCTGCACCATTAACAGAGAACAGAACGCATATCCAAGAGCTGGGGGAAGACACACTCATATTATTCTTGCTGAATGAGACCGGGAGGAGGTTCGGACTGACCTGCATGTATGGTCATCGCTGACCGAAGCCATTTGTTTCCCCTCCGTGGGTTCGAACACTAAGTGGTTGATGTAGCTGGTGTGACCCTCCATCACCTAGACAACCACACAGACATCACCACAGAAACACAGAAGATACAATTAACAAAACACTGAATTTGGTGCGAGCCTGTAAGACAGTTCCCTGGCTCCTTATGTGCTGGGTTCTTGATTAGGCTAATATAAAAAGCCATTCACTAAGTGCCTACTGTCAGTGTGCTATATACAAACGGCTTGATTTAAAGAAACCAGATGCCAACTGAACTGACAGGTGCAGTAGTTCCAGTGGGATCTAGTCGTGAGAGCAGGGGCTCCAGTACTCTACCTTGACTTCATGTTGATTCTGAAGATCAGAAGTCAACAGCCTCACTTTTCTGTCTGCTGCAGCAGTGCAAAATCTGGAGGGAAAGACGAAGAGAGAAAAACAAACACAGAAAGAGAACATCAAAACAGAGCCCATCCTACTATAAGACACGCGTACGTACACGCACCCGGGCACATGTCCATGTCTATGTGTGTGTCTGACTGCACTGCAGCGTGGGCTAACACCTTTGGATGTGTGTGTGTGGTAAACTACTTGGACATGGATCAATGGAAACACTGCCAGGGAGATTCTAAGTGCGAAGATAAACATGGAGAAAAACAAAGATTCCTCATGCCATTTGAGCATTGCTAACGCCTGGGAGACGACTTTGCCTCTAATCAGTTGTAGTATATACCAGCGCCTGCAATTACTTACACAATTACACTAACTCACTTACAAGAAAAACAAACATCACACACATTTGCAGTCACAGGAACAGACGGATTTGGCATGATGTCACGATACACAGGCAGAATATTCCCCCGAGCAACTGGTACAGGTGAGTATACCAACAACTGATACATAGCCTAGTAGTCAGCGAATTGTGGAGGGCATTCCACCCTTCTTTCACTCATCAAACCTATAATTCAATACATACTTCAGTCTTGCAATACGAACTAGGCTATTGAGATTTAGCCCATGCTGCACGAATATTGTCAATGAAAGAACAAGTTCCAAGTGGGAGAACATTTCTTCATGAGACAATCTTCAAAGATTTGTCAATGTCACAGGGTTGACTAATGACTGGGTCTGTTTTGGCCCTGAGCTAATGCTGGGGAAGTGTTCCTGACAGTTCCCCAGAATCTACCAGGAGGTTGCTGACTGGACCTCACATGGCTGGCCTAGTAGAATCTGGGATCCTCAGAGCGTAAGCCCCCTACCCCCTCCTCCTAGCACCCTTGCCGGCCCCTGCCTCAGGCACGCCCGTGAGAACACTGTGCTTTTCCTGGAAGGCATAACTACGTGTAAAACTAGGGGAGGGACGGAACTTGAGCGGGGGAGCCATCAGTGCAATAACACGTGCGCACGTCACACGCCGGCCCCAAGGCCCTGCAGACTTAACCACAGAAGGCCAGGAAGTATCGTTGTCTTTCCCTTTCAATTAAAGCAACTTGGAAACATCTCCCGCGGGATTACAGCATTCCCATCCACCATTCCAATTAAGAGAAAAACCTTGCTTTCTAAGTAATAACGTTCAACTTCCCTTTTTTAATCAAACCACACCTGAAATAACTGGGTTGGTATTACACTGCTACAGTGGGCCACAGACTAGAATGATGACTGAGCTTCATATGGTAGGTGAATGAGGAATACAGCTGGGCCAAGACTACTGAGGGTTTCATACCACTGACTGACACAGATGTGGTGTAGATGGATGACCCAGAGACATAGTTAGATAAATATATGGCTCTGGGATAAGCAGGTGGTCAAGCCGAACATACCTACACGTACCCAACCTTCACAAGAGGCAGGCCTCATTGTTCCTAGAATTTCTAAGCAAACAGCTGGAAGCAGGGCTTTCTACCATGGAGCTCCATTTTTATGTAATGGTCTGCCGATCCATATGAGAGATGCAGAAACGGTCTCAACCCTTAAGTCTTTCCTGAATTCTCATCTCTTCAGTAGGTCCTATGATTGAGTGTAGTCTGGAACCAGGGGTGCGAAGGTGAATAGCAACGCATTGGAGTGATGAACCACCCTTGCTGTCTCTGCCTAGCCGGCTCCCCTCTCTCCACTGACCCTATTACGGGGGCTGAGTAAGTGGCTTGCTAGTGCTCTCTGATGCCGTCAGTAGGAGGGGTGCATCACGTCTTGCCAGGCTCTTTTCGCTATACTCAACTTGAGTGGGTTGAGTCACTGATGTTATCTTCCTGTCTGGTCTTGCGCCCCCTCGGGCTCATGTGATGGGGGAGATCTCTGCGGGCTATACTCCGCCTTGTCTCAGGGTAGTAAGTTGGTGGTCTGTTGATATCCCTCTGGTGGTGTGGAGGCTGTGCTTTTGCAAAGTGTGTGGCCCTGTCCAGGGTTATCGTGGGACAGTCACAGTGTCCCCCGACCCCTCCGTCCCTAATATATATGCTGCAATAGTCCATCTACCGGGGGGCAAGGGTGGGTCTGTCCTATCTGACGTTTTTCTGTCTTACTGGAGTCCTGTGTGATCTTAAGTATCCCTCTCGCACTCTCCTGCTTGCTCGCTCTTTGGGGTTTTAGGCTGGGTTTCTGTATAAGAACTATGTGACAACTGCGGATATAAAAAGGGCTTTATAAATACATTTTACGTAGGAAAGATGAAGAAAAAAAAGAACAGTAGTGCAGCTTCAACCCACAGCAGTGGCTGGTCCAAATAACCACGTCTTCAGTCTGCACCACGATGAGCTGAATCAGCTGTTACTTACTGCAGGGCTGGAAAGAAAGCCTGAAACAACTAGCATCTCTCCAGGACCAGACACCCTGATGTAAAGACAGAAGACAGCTGTAAGAACTAAAAGGTTTAAGGTAGGCTACCTGATGAGTTGGGGCAGCTTGTCCAGCCGAGACTCAGGGCTCCATGCGAGGCAATCCACACGTAACGCATGATGGAAAACACGCAGTGTGGTGAATTCAACCCCCTCTACCTCCATGTCCTCCTCCTGCACAAACAGTGGTTCACGTCACATATACAGCAGTGGTTTACATCACACATGGCACCAAAACACAGACCGTTTCTCATTTCCTTGTATCCCCTATCCATGCCTCCTCAGAGGAGAGGAACCTTGGGAGGATCTTCTCTTCAGATGCATTTTGAGAAGAGAGGCTAGAAGAGAGGACATGAGGAAGAGGAATGTGGCAGGCTACCACTCACCTGGAAGCGGCAGGTGCCAACCACCACATACTGGTTTCCTCCATAGGCCAGGAGGGACGCAGCTGAGCCACTGTCAAAGGGGCTGAACTCCACCACATGAACGTAGTCGTCACAGGGCACTGTGTAGCTGGCTCCTCGACCTGAGTCCTCCATGCTAAATGTATTTTTGGTGATGTTTATGTCCAGTGTATTTACTCTTTGGTTTGACTTTACCACCTGCATCAGGATTGAAGAGGGGTTAATATTAACTTCCTTATACAGAAACAGCACATCTGTATTGAAAGCCAAAAATAATACCTCCGTATGCATACTCAAGCGAGCCAAAGCTTACATACTCCAGTATTGGGCTAACTCGTTGAGGGGGATTCATATAGCCTAAAGCCTGAACATTAATTAATGTGCCTGTATAATATCTGTGGTAGTCACTGAGGAAATTACTGTAGGGAGTGACAAAAAGATAACTATGAGATCAGAACTTCCCTAAATGCAAAACCAGTCATATAGATCCCTTGCTACAAATTGACTAGGAGAGAGATATACCAGAAACACAGACTTGCCCAGCTTTTCTAGGAAGGGTGCGGTGAAACACCCTTCTTCCGGCCCATGTGGGTCAGGTGGGTTGTTTAGATGGAAGCTTTTTAAATGTGTGAAAGGCCATAGGTGACAGCTGTCAGTGATCACATAATGGGACATCATTCTTTCTGTTTAACTGACATCATGTAGGCTATAGGCTCCCAAACTGTACATTCCCAAACCTCAGACCCCGCTTTCAGCATTGGGGAACATCCCACGTCCCCCCTGGGGCCGCCACGTCTATTTCTATGGGCATAAGCACTGTTCATGACACAAATTGTTCACACCCGTCTTGTTGGCAGAGAAAATGTTGCTGTTTTAAAGCACTAATGTGCATTCATGTGAATTGAGTGACTCAAACATGACAACACTAGCTGACATAGGCTAGTTGATCTGGACATGTCTGATAAGTTATAAATATGCAATGATTGACATGACAAGAGGAAAACTGACAATGCACTACCCCCCAGTTTGAGAACCACTGGGCTATTGGACTCCAAAGGTTAACAGCAAGGGGGATCCACCAAGTGAAGGCAACAGAACACCATTTCACTACACTGGATCATTCATTCTCAAGTGTCATTGATTGCAGTCTTAAAGGGGCAATGTGCAGTTCGAACAATTACAGTGCGGACCACACCGTCACTGATTTGGTAAACAGCTGCGGGATGGGGCTTGAGAAATGTTACCACTCAAATTCATGGACAGAGCTATGGATGGAAGTACTGACCATCTATGACAGGGGTAGGCAACCTTGGTCCTAGAATGTCACAGACACTTCATGTTTTTGATTTAACTGACCTAAGTTCTGATGGGGGTATGACAGTTGAACTAAGCTCACGAGGCATCTACGAGTTATATTATTCAATAATAAATGGGTATGCAATTTTTTTTTTTAAAGGTCTAAAAATGATTGTTGTAACTTCAGATTGCCCTTTTAAGTAGGCAAGCGAATTACTCAAGGTAACGTACTGGCGACTTAGTTCGCTCTAAAATGTTTCAGATAAACCCGTGTCTCATGAGTTAAAATAGGTCTGGATAGGCATGAACAATCCAAGTGTATATGTTACTCATAAGAAGACAGGCATATAGTTAGTAGGTTAGGGTCAATGAGGCATGTCCTGGCTATTGCTAGCTCAACAGTGCACAAACGGTCAGTACTGTAGCTAGCTAGAATACTTAGTTTGCGGCCGGTAGCTAGGTATACTATCTTCCTTGTAACCACCAGAAAGGTGGTAGCCTTGGCTTCAGGACATGCTCTGACAATGTAACATTGTGAAATGCTATGTAACTAGCAGTCTCCCCACTGTTGTAAAAGCTAGCTTGCAATATAGCAGCGCTTGCTAACTAGCTATTCACGTCTAAACACGACGCTAGTTAGCTGATAGTAACAGACAGCTAATGTCAGCCAGCGAAACTACTCAAACGCTAGCAGCCTACAACACACTACAGATTAAAAGTGATGACTGCCTTTGGCAATGTAATACATAATATTTCAACAAATAACGCGGCATTTTAGCTAGCATAGATAGCTAATTCATAACCATACCTACGCGCGCCTTTCAGCATGTTAGCTACAACTTCTGCCAAAAAAAAAAAAAAAAATGCATTTGTTACCCAGTTGATGTCCTTGTTGGAACGTACCATGCCATTTTATTATTCAATTCTAGGGGGACCACGCTGAGATTAAAAACGCAATGGTGCAGCGCTTTGACACGCTACACACTATTG
This sequence comes from Salvelinus fontinalis, assembly GCF_029448725.1. Lineage (NCBI taxonomy): Eukaryota > Metazoa > Chordata > Actinopteri > Salmoniformes > Salmonidae > Salvelinus > Salvelinus fontinalis. The sequence goes on along the minus strand of NC_074675.1, from coordinate 11,045,609 downwards.
CTATATTAAAAACACGTTATAAAATAATAATTAATAAACGTTCTCACACGAAACATAGTCAGATATGCTAAAAACAATATTGGGTTCTGTGATAAAGAACCACAGATAGCGGTTGTAACAACATAGGCGTGGTTAAATGATGACACAGATTCTGATTGGTCAGAGTAGTTATTTAGCAGAATTTAAAAAATGTCAACGCATCAGCTGCTGGTGCATTGGCTACGTGGGTGAATAATGTATTTTGGCGATACGCGCACTACATCCTTATCCCTGTTTGAGGATATAACGTTTGTTTAGGTAAGTATGTGTTTAATGGTGTTTTATTTTTTCACTAGCTACCAGCAACCTACATCTGTATTGTTGTAGGTTTTATATCCACTTTAATTAACGTTAAACATTTTAACTAATACATTGTTATAAGCCGTCATACAGTACTTTGTTTGTATTAGTTACATTGCCGTTTTGAGGGTTTCAGTACATATAACTAAACAGTCTTGTTTATCATCTTCACAGAGACAATGGCGACTTTAGAGGACAGTCTGAAGACAATATTGAGAACCTTCAGGCGTGAGAAAGCCCCCAACCTCTCCCAGGCGAGAATCCCACCGGGTTCTTGAGTCAGAGGACTACCATCCACAGGGCAGATGGAATGTTGATGGTTCTACAGCTGGCTATTGCAGAGGTCAATAAACAGGTACAACTGGTAACATTTTATAAGCTATGAATCCCTCACTGTGGCAAGTGGCCTACAGCAGTTTCACAGGGCCCCTGCAAGACTGAGAAGCCCCCAACCTCTCCAAAATAGTTTTTAAAAAGAAATGTGTGGGGGGGGGGGGGGTCTGTTAACTTACTAGAATTCTACACTTTATGCCATGGGGCAAAGGAAAAGGGTGGTTTTTATAGCTACTCATGCCATTCTGCAATGAGGCTGAGAATTTGTCATTTTTAAAGCTGATTTCCTGCTATTCTACACATTTTGTCATGAGGCTGAGATTTTTTGTTGTTGCAGTTTTACAGCTAATTTCCTGTTATTCTTAGCATATTTGATATGGCTTATAACGTGTTAATATTCTATTGGGGACCATGTATATGCTACAATATCAGTACTTGTTGCATTTACAACTTGTCTAAGTCCTAGCATCTACTGATTTCAACTAGTTTATAGCTGTGGATTGACTGCATTGTTTGACTGTAATAGTGGCAGTTCATTTTTTAAATATTTATTTTACGGAATCATTCATCTAAATCTGGCTAGCTAACAAACAACATACAGTGCATACATTTTTCTCATTCATTATTTTACACCATCTTATCACAGCACTGGTAAACCATGGTTGACCAACTCCCTGACCTAAATGGCTGGTCTTTATCCCATCAGAAGAAGCTTCATGTCCATTCTGGTGTACCATTCTTGCATACCCGTAGGCCCCCCAAGCCTGCTGTGGTACGCAAGTGACTGTGGTCCTAACAGACACTGGGATCAAAGCCATAACATTTAGTGACAACACATTTTGGAGTTACGCCATTAAGGCAATGAGTTTATCTGCACCCCTATTATAGCCATTTGGGCCTGGTTTCCCCTGATCACATGGTCAGGAAAGACTCCTGACCCTATAATAATAACATCATTTGTCCCACCAGACTGTATGGGAGGATAATTCACCATTAACTATGCATTCTGATTCCCTTCACAGACAGCAGTCATGGCTTTAAGCCATCTGCTTTTGCTCTCTTCTGACAGTAGAGTGGAGAGTTCAGTGTTGCCCTGAGCGACGTCCTGATGGCCTGGAAACACTTACTATTAGACAAACTTCAACTGCCCCTTGACAATGACTCTTCCTGACCAGAGAACTATGACATCATCAGGAAAGAATACAACGCCTTTCTGAAGCGCACCAACACTATGGACCTGATTGATATCCACTCTATGTACAAACAGCTGAGGGTTGATCTGGACCCTGAGGAGCCTCTGAGCTCAGTAAGTATTAGGCCTGCTTGAAACTAGGATGATGGACCATGATTGGAAGTTTTAGTCAACTGTTTGATATAGTCTCAAAGTCCAGTTACGCTAACTGCCAAATCTGTGTTCACGTTGTTGACAAGGTCCAGCTGTTCCAGTTTCTGTCCAGTAACATGGAGACCTATGAGGTGAGGGATTCCCTGTCCCAGGTCCCCTCGACTCCATCAAGCAAGTCAAAGTCATGCAGCACACAGGTAAACGGATATGTCATAAGCATGTATGAACATGTCAGCATAGTGTAAGCAAACTGACTCCCATTCTCTCCTCACATAAGAGGAGGTGGTTTGGCCAGAATATTAAATGTTACATTGGCTCATATCGTTGTGCAACCAAGGTACTTTCTTTCCCTGTTCCCTCTCATTTTCCCAGTCAGCCTGGCAAGCCTTTCATTCTCTCTTAGCTTTTCCATTCTTTCTCAGGCACTGGAATCTGTCTCGCTCTTATTAACAGGAACTTTAAATCATATCACTCAGATTTAAGAGCGAAATGTGAATTAAATTACCGGGCAGATGTTTTAAAACGCAACAGACATTGTGGGCTAGGACATGCGCTGCTCTCTCCAGGCTGCTGCCCTGTCAACTGTCTGATTTATGAGTGGGTAGAATACGGGTTGCTACTGTAATACTGCCTGGGGATGACAAGGTTTTTGAAATGTTGGTTTGGGTTGAAGATGGTGTTCTGACTGTAAATTGGGCCGTGTGTGTGTAGTTTGTGGCATCGGCTGTTGTTTTTAAAGGCTGGTAAATCTCCAATAGGTAGGAAAAGTGGTGAGGAGGGTCTTCTGCTCCTATCTGGATCAGCTGGTCAACTCCAAGAATGACATGGCCCTAGTGCACACCATTGACACCTGTAGCAGATCGCTCGGACGCATAGCCTTTACTGACCTGACGCGTGAAGCACGGAGCAAGAACATGTCACTCTTCTTGGTAAGAATGACAAATTGGCCTCTACTCTTTCCATGTCTGTTTCCTATCATTACACTGACATATGGGTTTAGCCAATGAATGTTAACGACATGACAATCATATGGTCTCGTAATGTTAATCATCTATATATTGCAGTCTGTGACATCATTTGTGAGAGCGGTCCAGCTGGGAGGAAAGGGCTATGCCCCCACTGAGTCTGACCTGAGGAAACATGTTAAAGGCCTGTCAGACTTTGTCCATTTCACAGACAATCTGGAGGAGATATTGGGAGACAACCCTAACCCAAGGTACTCAACCAGCTGGGTTGTATTCATTAGTGCACATTGTAGCAAAATGTTTTGGAATGGAAGGTAAAAACCAACCTTTATTAATGGATATGTTTATGTACTGTAGTCCCTCCTGGTTTGTCTGTTTTCTTCTGCTTGGTGCCTAATGAATACCACCCTGGCCTGGCAGACTCCGTCTCTGCTTACCCTTGTCATCAAATCCCACCTGCCTATTGCTGTGTACAGATCTGATTTTCCCCTAATGACTTCTGCTCCAGGTTCTCATGATAACATGTGAATTACTAAAACATGTTTATCTCGGCTACATCAAAGGAAAATTGACTAAAAGTAAAAAGATAATATGTTCCTTCCTTTGTTTGATTACTTAGTTAAATTATCATCAAACTTTAAGATTTCCTTGATCACTTTCATGGCCTGTGTATAATTGCAGATTGATTCAGGTTTTCTCCATCAAGCGTTTGGCAGTGCCACAAATGTGGTTAAGAGATTGTTTGGTCATTTGATGAAAACGTGTGGACTGCACTTTGATCTAAAGCAATGGGAGAAGCCATGCTGTGTCACAACAAGGCCTCATTTCCCCTGAATTCCAGTAGCAACTACAGCGCTAGATGATTGACACCTTGGCACTCAGATATATAGCTGTAGAGTCCATGATATTGGATGTATTGTCCCAGTTCCCTCATAGCAGGGGCCTTCTGGGTGTTTATGACTGAGGATTTTCTCCCTGCTCTGCTGTGGTGCCTCTCTGATGGGACACTGGACTGATCTGATGCCAGAATGGCTCTTTCAACAGCCTGCACCCCTACCTCCCCCTTCACACCCTCAGTGGAGTACTGTATTTCCACACACAAACACCTTCTCTGAAGGGTTCGGGGCCTCTTGTTCAGCTAACATCTGGTATCCCAGATGATTCTCTTCCAGAGACTCACTCCCCTCATAATAGCTGGGTCAGGGAATCTAGCCTGCTCCTTCTCCACCCCACCTTGCTACAGTGTTGACACTTGCTGCTCTTTTCACACACCCCAATAATGTTGCAGTCACTTCATGGTCAGTGGTGAATGAATAAGTAAAGGTGAAATAAAAAAGTGATGAGTGAACCCTTAGAAAAAGGGAGCGTCTTTATCATCTTTCTACTCGAGGCCTATAAGTAGAAGGCTGCTTGACTTGTCTTCTTAATAGATTTGATAATTACATGTGTTTTATTATATTTTATGTACACCTGTTTTTCTCAGTATTGCTGGCATTCGTCTGGTGACCAGTATCAGGGCAGCTCTGTTGAAGGGGCGGGCCAGTGGAGACGTTGTGTATGCTGCAGCTGACGAGACCGCTCAGATCCACCTGTCCCACAGACTGCAGTCGGCTAGTGGGACAGGGATCAGCCCAGCCAGGGTATGACACCTTTCTGGGCCAACGGATCCAACCTCTCTCAGCCTACATGTGTATGTCAAGGCCCTTTTTGTTTGATCCACATTAACGCCATCATCTTAACACTATATGGTTTTGTGTATATCCTCTTCAGCCTAGATACCATGCTATTAACCACACCACTGCTTATGGAGGTCGGGAGACTGAAGGTCCTGATAGCATTGCTGGATGAAGATGCTTTGTCACCGCCCTGCAGGAACAAGGCTGTCTTACTCTGCGGATCAGGCTGTCCTCAGTGGGGAGGAGGGGACCTGCATACTCACACTGTTCCGGTAAGTCTCATCTCGTGCGCACACACACTAATCAAAGCTTAATATGCTAATAATTCATAGGTTTTCACAGCCTCTCTAACCCCTAACTCATAAACAGCTGCTTTCAGTCTGATTGCTTCTGTGTCCTCAGATCTCCTGAGGTTCCCACTGGCTCTTCTCCAAAACCCCTGCAGTCCCGCGTCCAGGAGCGACAAGATCAACTCAAACCCAAGGTACACACAGCCCGCCCACCCTCCAAGTAGGACCAGGAGACCCAAATACGAAACATCGAATCAGATGTCCGAACATTGAAAAATAATGTCTTTACGTTCTGTACTTTCTCCCCGGTATTGTATTATTTATTTGCTCAGTTGACGCCCCTCATCTTATAACTGGCTTCTACACATTCACATTTGTACAGCTGTGTTTTTGCTCCCAGCGTTAATCCAGTGTGTTGCTCTGAGTTGAGTCTGGGGTATAAAACTACTCCTCTACAATCAGGGATTCAACCCGGCAACCTTCCAGTGACACATTTTGTTATGCTTATCAACAGGGCTCCACCCTCTTGGTTTGATAAGTAGCTGGTCAGAAGATGCTCTACTCTTCTGTTTTTGTCAATCCCTCTGAGGGTTTGCCTGTTTACTGTGGTCATTGTATAGCATCCCTGTAACGGCTGTCTAATGCCTCCTCCTCGAATGAGGAGGAGGAGTAAGGGTTGGACCAAAACGCAGCGTTATATGCAGACATAATTTATATTTATTGAAGACAAGACGAACACGAAAAACACTTGGAAAATTACAAAACAACAAAACGACGTAGACAGACCTGAACTTGAGAACTTACATAAACACGAAGAACGCACGAACAGGTAAGACTAGCCGAACGAACAAACAAAACAGTCCCGTGTGGTGCAACAGACACAGACACAGGAAGAATCACCCACCAACAAACATTGAGAACAGCCTACCTTAATATGGTTCTCAATCAGAGGAAACGTCAAACACCTGCCTCTAATTGAGAACCATATCAGGCAACACATTTAACCCAACATAGAAACACATAACATAGACTACCCACCCAGCTCACGTCCTGACCAACTAAACAAAGTAAAACAAAGGCAAATAAGGTCAGGAACGTGACAGTACCCCCCCCCCCCCCCCAAGATGCGGACTCCGGCCGCAAAACTGAACCTCAAGGGGAGGGTCTGGGTGGGCATCTGTCCACGGTGGCGCAGGCCGAGGATACCACTCCACCATTGTCTTTGTCCCCCTCCTTAGCATCCTTTGAGTGGCGATCCTCGCCCCCGACCCTGGTCTAGGAACCTTAACACAGGTTCCCCCTAAATAGCTCAGGACAGAGAGGTAGCTCAGGACAGAGAGGTAGCTCAGGACAGAGGGGCAACTCTGGACTACTGGCAGCTCCGGGCTGAGGGGCAGCTCCGGGCTGAGGGGAAACTCATGACTGGAGGGCTCTGGCGGATCCTGGCTGGCTGGCTGGCTCTGGCGGATCCTAGCTGGCTGGCTCTAGCGGATCCTGGCTGGCTCTGGAAGATCCTGGCTGGCTCTGGCTGCTCATGGCTGGCTGGCAGCTCTGGCTGCTCATGGCTGGCGGCTCTGGCTGCTCATGGCTGGCTGGCGGCTCTGGCTGCTCCTGTCTGGCGGAAGGCTCTGGCTGCTCCTGTCTGGCGGAAGGCTCTGAAGGCTCATGACAGACGGGCGGCTTTGAAAGCTCAGTACAGACGGGCAGTTCATGCGGCGCTTGGCAGACGGACAGCTCAGACGGCGTTGAGCAGACGGGCAGTTCAGGCGCCGTTGGGCAGTTCAGGCGCCGTTGGGCAGGCGCGCAGTTCAGGCGCCGTTGGGCAGACTCTGGCCGGCTGAGGCGCACTGTAGGCCTGGTGCGTGGTGCCGGAACTGGAGGTACCGGGCTAAGGACACGCACCTTCAGGCTAGTGCGAGGAGCAGCAACAGGACGCACAGGACTCTGGAGGCTTAGTGCGTGGTGTAGGCACTGGTGGTACTGGGCTGGAGACACGCACCACAGGGCTAGTGCGTGGAGGAGGAACAGGGCTCTGGAGACGTACAGGAGGCTTGGTGTGTGGTGCCGGAACTGGTGGTACTGGGCTGGGGCGGGGACGTGGCGCCGGATATACCGGACCATGCAGGCGTACTGGCTACCTTGAGCACTGAGCCTGCCCAACCTTACCTGGTTGTATGCTCCCCGTAGCCCGCCCAATGCGGGGAGGTGGAATAACCCGCACTGGGCTGTGTATGCGAACCGGGGAAACCATGCGTAAGGCTGGTGCCATGTATGCCGGCCCGAGGAGACGCACTGGTGGCCAGATGCGTTGGGCCGGCTTCATGACATCCGGCTCAATACTCAATCTAGCCCTGCCTGTGCGGGGAGGTGGAATAACCCGCACCGGGCTATGCACACGTACAGGAGACACCGTGCGCTCTACCGCATAACACGGTGTCTGCCCGTACTCTCGCTCTCCCTGGTAAGCTCGGGGAGTTGGCGCAGGTCTCCTACCTGTCTTCGCCACACTCCCTTGTAGCCTCCCCCCAATAAATTTTTGGGCTTGACTCACAGGTTTCCAGCCTCGCTTCCGTGCTGCCTCCTCATACCACCGCCTCTCGGCTTTAGCTGCCTCCGGCTCTTCACGAGGACGGCGATATTCTCCTGGCTGTGCCCATGGATCTTTTCCGTCCAATATTTCCTCCCATGTCCATGAATCCTGCGATCGCTGTTGCTTTCTCCCACGCCGCTTGGTCCTTTGTTGGTGGGTGATTCTGTAACGGCTGTCTAATGCCTCCTCCTCAGATGAGGAGGAGGAGTAAGGGTTGGACTAAAACGCAGCGTTGTATGCAGACATAATTGATATTTATTGAAGACAAGACGAACACGAAAAACACTTGGAAAATTACAAAACAACAAAACGACGTAGACAGACCTGAACTTGAGAACTTACATAAACACGAAGAACGCACGAACAGGTAAGACTAGCCAAACGAACGAACAAACGAAACAGTCCCGTGTGGTGCAACAGACACAGGAACAATCACCCACCAACAAATAGTGAGAACAGCCTACCTTAATATGGTTCTCAATCAGAGGAAACGTCAAAGACCTGCCTCTAATTGAGAACCATATCAGGCAACACATTTAACCCAACACAGAAACACATAACATAGACTACCCACCCAGCTCACGTCCTGACCAACTGAACAAAGTAAAACAATGAAAACACAAAACAGAACTTTTTGGTCCTTTAAAAATACAGTTTTTTAAAGGATACAGGTTGTCTGCTGTAGCTTAGAGAAAAAAATAAATGTGACTCTGGATGACAACATGTTTGTTTCCAACATTGGGGCTCTTTTCCTGAAGTGAAATCCGCTTCATGTTTGTTTTTTTCCTTGCCACGATACTAACGAGTATCGTGATACTGGTATCGGCCCAAATTATCGGGATGTAAACGGATTGATATAACCAGCGGATGTGGATAGATTCTCAGTTCATAGTGTGGGCTTATCGACTTGCCTCAGTGTACATGTTTGCTGTTTTGACTATGCGCGTGTAGAATTGAGACCTGGTGCAAACATGCTGTGCTCGTCAATACCTCCCGGGTGGCGTAGTGGTCTAGGGCACTGCATCGCAGTGCTAGCTGCGCCACCAGAGTCTCTGGGTTCGCGCCCAGGCTCTGTCGCAGCCAGCCGCAACCGGGAGGTCCGTGGGGCGACGCACAATTGGCATAGCATCGTCCGGGTTAGGGAGGGTTTGGCCGGTAGGGATATCCTTGTCTCAGTATGTAAAATGTATGCACTCTACTGTAAGTCGCTCTGGATAAGAGCGTCTGCTAAATGACTAAAATGTAAATGTAAATAACAAGTATACCATTCCGCAAATACAACCTGGATGTAGAAACTGCTTACTCCTCTAAAACAATGACAGTTTGAGATTTAAAGGGGCTGGGTTGTTCTGTCTCTACATGAAAGACTGCTTGAACCCCTTTCAAACATGTGTGCTAAACACATTTTGTGGAAATGGGCTCCTTTATTTGATTGCGCTAGCAGATGTCACTTTAGCTCCCCACATTCTGGCCGTCTTCCTGTGAGTGCGCTGTAATGGTCCCTGGGCTGCTCACCGCTTCCTGAACTCGGCGGGCGGAAGCTTTCTGCATCCACTTCACTTTAAAGATGCCATATCAGTCACTTAACTCGACTAGTAAGGGAAACTTGAATGGTTGTTGTCTGCTGAATGTCTTTATCAACCCGGGCCCCTGTCCAATAGTTTCATCATACGCTGACGGCAGTCACCTGGCACACGTGCAGATAGTCACATTTTAGTTTTTGCATTGTGGTTCTTTTTTCCATGCTTTTGTGTCTGTTTCAGACAGATTAAACACAGCAAGTTAAGTGCGCTTAATGATGTATTGAATTGCATCATTTGGATGAATAGTATGATACATTATTGATTGACGTCTATGTGATAATTTGATCTCTGTAACAAGATGCCTTTCAATGCTTTGACTTATTCCTCTTCCCCATGAAATCAAAGCTGGCTCATCATAAGAGGAGCTGCCATAAGAACACAATGTGTCTGCCAACTTCTCACCTAATATCCTGATCTTGCAGGTGGGCTATTGGGCTTGTGTGCGTGCATTCAAAAACAAACACCAGACCCGAGAACAGAGCAATAGCTTGCACCTGCTGTTCCTTGAGGTCTCATCAGGATGGGCTTACCTTAGCCTGGCCAGGCCAACCAGTCTATAGAGGTTGTTTTAGGACAGCCTCAGAAGCGGTGCCCCCCCCCCCCCCTTATGTCATCCTCTCCCTGTAATAGAACTAGATGCTGCTCTTTCCACCTGCTATAATTGGATTACGTGTGAGCTGCATGTCAGGAGGACGTCATGTCAGTCTTTTACCTCTTTGCCTGCGTTATGTTCTCCCCTGTCTGTCATTATTTCTGGCTTTAGCGTGGTGTTTTTATTAGCATGTAACGACGGTACGTGTACATTTCATGCCTGGTGATCCAAGGGTTAAATGTTGTTTTAGGTGCTCTTTTGAGAAGTGATTTTGAGTTCTTTGAATAGCCTTCTCTCGGGGCTTTAATTTCCCCCCTTTGCTTTACAGTCCCACCCAGTTTTGCACACCGTTCTTTTTTCTCCACTGGATTCCTCCTTCCCTACTGCGGTTCTGCTGCTGGCCTGGAGGGAGAAATCCTTGAGTCGTGATAATCCCCAGCAGGCCTAGATCAAACAGGGGATAAAGGAGTGGATCAGCCAGGGCCCGGTTTCCCGATAGCGATGGAATTTAGGCTTACGGGTGTTTTTAACGATGCATCTTGCCTACAACGGCTAAATATGTAACATGCGTCTCCCAAAACACAACGCAGAGAGAAGGGTCGTGAAGTGCATCTTGGAGCATGTGTCGAGACTAATGGGAGCGCTGCTCTCGGATCCACTTTCAAATATTTCCTTTATTATAAAAAGTTATTTCACAATACTGACAACAGATCAGCTCTGAGAGATATTACCACCCACTGCTGCATAATTTGACGCGGCTTATTGTAATGCCTACCCAATAAAAATTCATTTAAATCGCAGATTTGGCACATTGTGCACATGATACAGTAGGCTACACACCATGCAATGTATTGCAATTATACAGAGTAGCCTACAAGTAGAAACATGTATATTTCAATGTTGTCTCGATTTTCATTTGTAGCATATTTTTATACATCGCTTGTTTGTCAATTGCAAAGACAACTTGGTATTTCTGTTATCCGTGGTCAGACGGATAAACCATGGGATTCTTTGTTTTGCGGGGATCTGTATATAAAGTGATGCGGGAGGGCAAAAAAGCATCTGACGCACTCAGCTTTTCTACGAGTGTGAGCCATGCGTTACATGCAGACCAGACCGCACACGTAGCGTCCGCGAGCGTCGCAAAATAAATTTAGAAACCCATGTTATTCAATTATTGCACCCACACTGCTTGCGTGCCCAAGGAGCGGCTGCAACACCAATGGCTAAAATAGATGTCGTTCCTATTTCTGACGCAGATCGCGCTGCAAATCCTGCCTCTCCCATCTCCTCATTGGTTTATAGAAGCAGGTATTAACGCTACTCCTACGAAGGTTCTAACGATGAATGTAGCCTTAAGATGCTTTTGAGAAACCGGTCCATGAGCCCTATACTACGTACGTGGTTTGAGACGTTAACGGGGTAACTTTGTTCAACTCGAGAGAGCCAGTTCCATTGCCAATTTTAGCATGTAAGTATTGGTGGGGCTAACTACCCCAATCGTTTTTTTAATGCATGCCAGCAAAGCCACCTCACAACACTAAACAATACATGAATTGCACTGTGACAAACGGTGCCCACAAACTGTTAGGGCCCACATAAAGCTTTCCCAACAGCAGAGCTTTCTTTTCAGCACCATGGAGTTAATCTTTACCACCACTACACCTGGATATCAGTGGAGCCTTGTCTGGCTGCGAAACAGTTCATTCAGCCTCATTTACTGCCTTTAAAAAAACATAGCTGATATGGCTGACTTGCTTAAACAAATGTGGTTTCTACTGACAATTGAGATGTTCAAACTATGGCATAAGGGAATGATGAGCGGATGAGGCAATCCGTAATTTTGAGTAAGACATTTAATGAGCGAGTTAAGACTGTAGTCTATTTCAGCACTTTTGAAAAGTACAGCGACACAATTCAGAACATGGGAAATTCTTACACTATTCACACTGTACACCATGACCTTTCCAAATATATTTTCCAAGTCAGAGTTTGTCTGAATTTCTCCCATTCTTCTCTCAAGCTCTGTCAGGTTGGATGGTGAGTGTCTCTGCACAGCTAGTTTCAGGTCTCTCCAGAGATGTTCGATCAGGTTCAAGTCCGGGCTCTGGCTGAGCCACTCGAGGACATTTAGAGACTTGTCATGAAGCCACTTCTGTGCTTTGCTCCGTTCATCTTTCCCTCAATCCTGACTAGTCTACCAGTCCCTGCTGCTGAAAAACATCCCCACGGCATGATGCTGCCACCACCATGCTTCACCGTACGGATTGTGCCAGGTTTCCTCCAGACATGACGCTTGGCATTCAGGCCAAAGAGTTTAATTTTGGTTTCATCAGACCAGAGAATCTTGTTTTTTTGTGGTCTGAGAGTCTTTAGGTGCCTTTTGGCAAACTCAAAGTGGGCTGTCCTGTGGCTTCTCCTGAGGAGTGGCTTCCACCTGGCCCCTCACCATAAAGGCCTGATTGGTGGAGTGCTGCAGAGATGGTTGTACTTCTGAACAACTTCTCCCATCTGCACAGAGGAACGCTGGAACTCTGTCAGAGTGACCATCAGGTTCTTGGTCACCTCCCAGACCAAGGTCTTTCTCCCCTGATTGCTCAGTTTGGTGGTTCCAAACTTCTTCCATTTAAAAATGATGGAGGCCACTGTGTTCTTGGGGACCTTCAATGCTTCAGAAATGTTTTGATACCCTTCCCCACATCTGTGCCTTGACGCAATCTTGTCTCTGAGCTCTATGGACAATTCCTTCAACCTCAGGGCTTGGTTTTAGCTCTGACGTGTGTGTGTGTCTTTCCAAATCATGTCCACAATCAATTGAATTTACCACAGGTGATGATCAATGGAAACAGGGTGCACCTGAGCTCAATGTTGAGTCTCATAGCAAAGGGTCTGAATACTTATGTAAACATGGTATTTGTTTTATTTTTTATAAATTTGCAAACATTTCTAAACCTGTTTTTTCGCTTTGTCATTATGGGGTATTGTGTGTAGATTGGTTAAAACTTTTTTTTTTATTAACTCTTAGAATAAGGCTGTAACAAAATGTGGAAAAAGTCGAGAGGTCATAATACTTTCCGAATGCACTGTATGGTTGATGAGTACCGATACGTTTTATCTTCGTATGACAAGGATTTGCCAGTAGATTGTCGACTTGATTCACGATTACTGCTTCCTAGCTAAGATTTTGAAAGTATGATTTTGACATGATCAGTCCAATCAAAGCTACGGTAGTTATGTCATTTTATCTGTGGCCAATGAACTTCAGCCTTCTTGGATGGGCACTTCTAATGCAAATCTATGGCAGCACCCAAGGTGCTTGAATTTTCGAGCTCTCCCGGTAGACTTTGATGTGGCTTTGATGTGGCATAGTGTCTCCATGAGTGACAACACTGAGCCTATCACGGCACAACCAGAGAAAATTACCAACACCTACGCTCTGTATTTTCCACTGGCCCAGCACCACAGAAAGCACTAGGCTGAAACGCCTGCATTTTGGAGCTGCCTTAATCAAGAAAGCAAAAAAGAGACTTCGTTTGTATGCGGCTTTAACTCCACGATACATTTTTTTTAAATATATATGTTTTTACATTGTTTGTGAACTGTTGTGACACTTATTGCCAAAATAACATGCAAAAAAACAAAATATTGTATTTTAGCTAACCAGGTGCAGCTCTGCCCCACCTGCCCTGAATGACAGGTCGCCACTGGCCAGTTTCACAAAAGTGCTCGCTCACCTTTAAGCCAGCTACATTTCTACAGCAACGAATACTTCAGAACTAACCTGATCCCAGGCAGGCAAACTCCATTTATCCTGAATGAAGCCACAGTTGAGGACCAATTAAATCAGATTCCCTCCCTCTCTCAAATATTGGGTCATCCCCTTAATTTGAGGAAGTCTACTGATTTAAAAATATTTGATTGATCAAATGTTTGTTAAAAGAATGCCTCAAATTACAGGTATCCTAGTGGTTAAGAGCGTTGGGCCAATAACCGAAAGGTCGCTAGTTTGACTCCCCGAGCCAACTTGGTGAAAAAGCTGTCGCGCCTTTGAGCAAGGCACCCTAATTGGGTCTGGATAAGAGCGTCTGCTAAATGACAAATGTTAAATTTCACATTAGTAATTACAATGCATTTGAAACTTCACGCAGAGTAAAACTTGTATATGATGTAATGCTATTTTATCAATAGGAGTGTGTGGGGGGGTGCTTGTGCATTGATAAGCACAGTAAAACTATATTTCAAAAACACTGCACTTCAAGCCTATTTCACACCATCGCCTGTGGAATTTGCAATGACTTTTCATTCATTTTGATTTCAGCAGAAATTAAAGTGTGGCACTGACTCGCCCATGGATTAAGGTTTCGGCATTGTCTCGATGAAGAGTTTGGCGTTTGACTAGCCATGTGCGACATGCATGTGCAGTTACGGCGGACAAGCAATATACACTGTTGTAGTATGGAGGAAACCTGAGAATGTGAAGTTAACTGAAGCTGGCTAGATTTAGAAAAACCTGAGTAGCTCTAGCTTCAATCATAGTATACTCCTGGGGCTGCTGCGATCGTGGGCCCTGGAGATCAGACTCACTACTTTTTAAAAATCTTTTTTTGTATTTTAATGGGCTTCTATGTTCATTGTCTAATGGCGGCTTGGCTGATAAATTGTGACGTAATGAAGTTTTTCCTCCAGAACATGCAACAAAATTGTTTAGATTAACAAGCCTGTTCCTGGAGAGCTACCATCTTGTATGTTCACTCCAACCCTAATCTAGCGCACCTGACCCTAATAATTAGCTGTTTTATAAGCTGAATCCGGTTGGTTAAAACTGGGGTTGGATCGAAAACCTACAGGAGGGTACCTCTCCAGGAACAGGGTTGGAGAGCCGTGACAGTTTCTCTTTATTTTTTTTTAGTCCAGAGAGCGAACCATCCGATCTCAGTTTGCCTGCACGTACCAGGACGACTTGGAGCTGCCCCTCAACCGAGTCCTGGACTTCCCCAGCATCGTCCAGGGCCCCACCTGTGTGCAACAGGCTCCCAAGCGGACCCTCACTACTGTGGAATCCACCTCTGCCCAGCTCCTCGACAGCAGAGGTAAAAAATGTCTAGTTGTGACATCATTCTCCCTTTTTCAGCAGAGACCTGTAACTGCATGTACTAATCTGCATGCATGCTGGTGAACTGCTCCAGATTTCCTCACATATAGTGCAGCGCAGCTACATACACACAACCCCCCCCCCCCCCCTTCAGGGATTGGCGTCTATTCCCTCTGACGCCACAGATTCGGATCGATGCCCAGACCCACCTTCCCAGCCCTGGCCTCGAACCCTGCCCAGTCCCAGCCCTGGGACTGGTACTTACGATCAACCTTTAAATGATTCCCCATTTTATAAAACCTGGCCGCCCCCACATCTGTAGTAAAAACCCAACATCCCCCCCCTCCCCCCTTCTTTCTGTGGGAATCCAGGCTCTGCGCCATCGGGTTACATGACAAATGTTCACTTTCAGCTCGCTAGAATAAACACTCTGGCTGTTAAACTGCAGGCTAACGTCAGCAATTTTATCAGGTTCTTTTTGTTTTTCCCCCCCACTTTTTCCTTCCTCTCTTATGTCAATTTTTTTCGCCCCCAATTGTTAAGCTCTATTTCTGTTTCCTCTCTCCAGTGGAGGTTTACCCAGAGGCTGGGAGGAAAGAGGCCCAGCGAGGAGGCACGACCCGGGGGGGTGCCACAGCGCTGGGGCCCAGGAGTGGAAATGATGCCCCGAGCAGCAGAGCAGGCGGGGGCGGTCTGAAGATCAACATCCAGACAGAAGGAAGCAGCAAGGCCTGTAAACGGAAGCTGGTGGATTGTAGCGAACATTGTGGGTTAGAGAACCAGCTCCCTCTGAAGAAACCCCCCACCACTGTAACATCAACCAAATTGTCAGGGAAGAATGGAGGGGCTAAAGCCCCAAGTAAGAAGAAACTGATTGCCGGACAGGGCAAGCTCACCAGCTTCTTCAGATTGTAAACTATTCATTATCGTGTTGAAGTAGAATGCAGTACTACTAATGTTGCTTTATTTAATCAACGGTCTGTCTTCTTTGAAGCTGAATGTTCCCGTAATCAATTGCACTTGTTTTTCCCCCAGTGGAGTTTGGCCTGATTTCAGAGGCTTTATTGTACTTTTTATTTATTTTTTGCCTCTGTTGTGCTTTCCAACAATTGACAGACATCATCATTTTGAAAGAAAGATCACCAGCTGTAGTGTGTCTGTGGGAGAGTGTAATGCAATGATGTAGAAGAGCTGTTGAGGCAATGTGGGAAGTCTGAGAGTGGTTGAAACCCAAGCAGATCTGTTTGATGGCCGATCTGCGGAGGCTTGGCCTGCAGTTTATCTCCCTCTAAGACAAAAGGCCCACCGCCAGACACTTCTCCTCTCTCACATGCATCTTCACTACTACTATCAGAAACAGTATAGAATGTCTTATTTTCTTCACCTGTACAATGGTGACTTTCCAAATGTAGCTATATTATGTGACCCAGAATTGACACGTACAATTGTTTTCAGGTTTTTCAAAACATTTTTAATAGTTTTATACATGTTTTGTGTTTTAAAACAATGCCACAGATGTAAGGAACAAATCAAGAAAGCGTATCGTGTTTTGCAGGAGATTGACAGACGGCAGTGTAGGATCCACCACACTCTTATGCTTGCGAACAGGGTCGGTACACTCGTCCTATCATGCATCGCAGCACTGGAGGGAATAAAATTGGAAGAATTGTAGTGATTTTTTTTTTTTAGCATTAACTGTTAATAGTGATGTCATAACCTTCAACAGTCTTCAGTTTGTTGCTTTTATGCGTCTGAAATGTAACACGTCTAGCTGATAAAACTCTTGTTCCAAGTAATGAATGGGATATCATGGTGAAAGTGTCAACACCCTCATTGATGGTTTTAATGCCAGTATCGTGTAATCAAGTCACCCATTTGACATGCTGAATGACGGTGACCTGGATCTTTCTAATGCGCACGATTGAACGGATACAGGAACCATAGAAGGAAAAATAACAAAAGGTTAGTCGCTGGTCGATACTTACTCTCAAGGTCGGCCTCCCTGCGCTCTACTTTCAGGCTATATTCAGCAGGAGAGTGATCTGTGCCTCGGTCGGGGAGGACAGGAAGGGCTCGGGAGAAAGCTGTGTTCATGCCACGTCTGGTGTGCCCTTTCAGTCCAATGTCCTGTGGGACAGAAGGCTAGGTCAATGTCTGGCAGGCTTCCATTAGTGGATCAGCCAGCCTCTACATTAGTATTCTCTGTCCACTGATGATTCTATTGCACAATCAGATTTGGTGAACCAAAGCCGAAGGTTATCTAGCTTGCATGATACAACAAAAATATAACAATACACATGAAAGGGCTATAGAATCCAATGTCAAAATTAATTGGACTTTGGGATGGTGTTTTTCTTTTCCATTCATTTGGGATTGATGCGTGCCATTTGCCAGATGGACATTTAAGAAGCGGCACAGATCTTCTGGGTCCCAAACCTCGGCCTCTGGAGGCTGGTCCTGAGCCAGGCCATATGAAACCTGTATCAGAGGGGCCCCAGTTATCCAGACATCTAATCTGCCAAAGTGGCTTTATAACCTCTCCTCATCGCTCTCTCCTTCTGTGCCATTACAGCAGAGATAACCATGTCCATGACTTGCATGACATACAGATGCCAGACAAACTGAATCACTCCACATGCCTGCCAAACCTTTGATGGAGCGGAGACAGTATCATAGATTTTCCCACTGTGGGAATCTAATCAAGATAAACACCTATCCTTTTCATCTTTGTTTGATGATGGCTCAAGTTTGAGCAAATGTAAAATGAGGAAGGTTAGTGTGATGATGGACATGGATGAAGGAAGATACTTACTGAAAGGATGATGATCTTTGTGTTGCCGTCGTCCTGTCCGTTGTCCAGGATGTGGTCCTGTCTGAACCTCGGGGCAGCCAGAGCGTCGTCGCTCATCATGTCTTCGCCTAGTATCGATCGCAGGCTCTCCTGCTCTGTCCTACCCTCGTCCAGCTTGCCTGTCGGTACAGCTAAGACAACCGAGCGGGTGTTAAACTCAGAGAACAGCACCAGTGTGAATATAACAGAGTATAGGGAGATCATGATTCCTACTATATTATCTTGGTCCTAACGGCCTTGCGAGGGTAATTGAGAGTGGACTTCAGTTGCGCTCACCTGTGATGACTGTTGATCAGCGGCTCATCAGGTCTTTTTATATCACGGAAAGCCAAAACAGTGGATTTTTTTTTACCATCATAACAAAGCCGTCAAATATGTGCGTAGAGGAGATTTGAAGTCTCCTGCTGAGCTTGCCCATGTCATCTTTGAAAAGGGTGACATGGCACAGGTCAAAGGTCATAGCCAATTTGTAAAGCAGCTTTGAATGCCCCTTTATGTAGTCTAATCAGAAGGGAGGGTAGGTGAATGATAGCTGGATTACTGTCAGGTGTAAGGACATGCTGGATTTGAAAGAGGGGGGCAACATCTTTTGCACAGTCATCTTCCCTCCTGTAGAGGGGTCTCCTCGGGCCCCTCAAAGATCATAGGTCTCAAATTGGTCTCACAAAGGTCTCACTTCTCAATGCTGTCCACTTTCAAAGGTGGAAAGTAAATGGTGGAACATATGCCTACTGTGCAATCTGAAAGAAACCAACAGATTGCCTACAGTGAGTTATCATCCCCGAACTACGTCAATGGCTACAGGCATCAATGCTCTGTGGGGAGAATATCATCCAGGGTGAACAGTCCTGGTATGAATAGAGGCTGGGTCACTAAGGTCATGTCATCAGACTTCAACAAGAGAATGAAAAGAGAATGAAAACAGAGACCCAGGTAGCATCAACCGAACTGGCCTATTGGTGATTGAGTATACACCCTTACCGGTTGGGTATTAGGTGGGAGGAAGTCCCTGACTTTTCTGACAACATAACCTAAAGGATACTCCAGGCGCTAGTTATAGGCTATGTAACAATAGTTTATTCTGTTCTGATCCCATGGTCACAGGTTAGGGAAAACTCTGGGTTCTAGTCATTAGAACCTTGAGTGATAGCTTCATTGCCCCAGGACTAGGCCCTGCCCACAATGAGAAGCCCACTGACTGCCATCTGTGGCTTACATGGCTGATCACCTCATGTTCACAAGGGTAATGGCTGTGAGTTTAGGGAAATGAGCATGGAAGAGTTTTACAAACCAATACTAAAGGCCTTGTTGACATAGCTCTCCCAAGCTCCTCTTCAGTTCAGTTAGGAAAACAGACAAGGGCTTACCTTATTAACATCACAGTAGCTACAGCAGAGGGATGGAGAAATGGGACATGAATAATAGGTATTGAACTCAGCTGAAGTGATTGTTCTTGGAGTTCACAACCTTTATTTTGTGAGTATTTTTGTTGGAGGCTGAGGGGCTCTAGTGAAGGACTGAACTGGTCCACAGGGGCCCGACTGTTCCAGGAGGAGCACAACTCACCCTGGGAGCTTCAAGATCTGTTGTTTTAACCTCGCTCTATCTATCTCTCTATCTCTCTCCCCTTTCTCCCCCTTTCACTCTCGCTCTCAATCTATCTCGCTCACTCCCTCACTCGCTATCTCCCTCTATCTCCCCCTCTCAATTCAATTTCCAATCGAAGGGGTTTTATTGGCATGGGAAACACATGTTTACATTGCCATATAAAGTGAAATCGATAATAAACCAAAGTGAAATAAACAATACAAAATTAACAGTAAACATTACACTCACAAAAGATACAAAATAATAAAGACATTTCAGATGTCATATTATGTCGATTTACAGTGTTGTAATAATGTGCAAATAGTGAAAGTACAAAGTCCAAAAATAAATATAGGTTGTATTTACAATGGTGTTTGTTCTTCACTGGTTGCCCTTTCTTGTGGCAACAGGTCACAAACCTTGCTGCTGCGATTGCTCACTGTGGTATTTCACCCAATAGATATGGAAGTTTACCAAAATTTTATTTTATTTTTAATTCTTTGTGGGTCTGTGTAATCTAAGGGAAATATGTGTCTCTAATATAGTCATACATTTGGTAGGAGGTTAGGAAGTGCAGCTCAGTTTCCGCCTAATTTTGTTGCCAGGTTAATTTCTCTATAGGTGATGGCTTTGTTATGGAAGGTTTGGGAATATTTTCTTTTTAGGTGGTTGTAGAACTTAACGGCTCTTTTCTGGATTTTGATAATTAGAGGGTATCGGCCTAATTCTGCTCTGCATGCATTATTTGGTGTTTTACATTGTACACAGAGGATATTTTTGGCTGAATTCTGCATGCATTGTCTCAATTTGGTTTTTGTCCCATTTTGTGGATTCTTGGTTGGTGAGCGGACCCCAGACCTCACAACCATAAAGGGCAATGGGATCTATAACTGATTCAAGTATTTTTAGCCAAATCCTAATTGGTATGTTAAATTTTATGTTCCTT
Source organism: Salvelinus fontinalis (assembly GCF_029448725.1). Classification (NCBI taxonomy): domain Eukaryota; kingdom Metazoa; phylum Chordata; class Actinopteri; order Salmoniformes; family Salmonidae; genus Salvelinus; species Salvelinus fontinalis. Next base: position 11,025,420 of record NC_074675.1, on the reverse strand, counting down.
TTAATGGCATAGAAGGTCCTTCTTGCCTTGTCTCTCAGATTGTTCACATCTTTGTGGAAGTTACCTGTGGCACTGATGTTTAGGCCGAGGTATGTATAGTTTTGTTTGTGCTCTAGGGCAACAGTGTCTAGATGGAATTTGTATTTATGGTCCTGGAAACTGGATCTTTTTTGGAACACCATTATTTTGGTCTTACTGAGATTTACTGTCAGGGCCCAGGTCTGACAGAATCTGTGTAGAAGATCTAGGTGCTGCTGTAGGACCTCCTTGGTTGGTGACAGAAGCACCAGATCGTCAGCAAAAAGTAGACATTTGACTTCAGATTCTAGTCGGGTGAGGCCGTGTGCTGCAGACTGTTCTAGTATCCTCACCAATTCGTTGATATATATGTTGAAGAGGGCTTAAGCTGCATCCCTTTCTCACTCCACGGCCATGTGGAAAGAAATGTGTGTGTTTTTTGCCAATTTAAACCATACACTTGTTGTTTGTGTGCATGGATTTTATATTTGTTGTATGTTTTTCCCCCCAACACCACTTTCCATCAATGTGTATAGCAGACCCTCATGCCAAATTGAGTCAAAAGCTTTTTTGAAATCAACAAAGCATGAGAAGACTTTCCCTTTGTTTGGGTTTGTTTGTTTGTTAATTATGGTGTGCAGGGTGAACTTGTGGTCTGTCGCACTGTAATTTGGTAAAAAAGCCAATTTGACATTTGCTCAGTACATTGTTTTCACTGAGGAAATGTATGATAATGCAGAGGATTTTCCCAAGGTTGCACTTGACGCATATCCCACGGTAGTTATTGGGGTCAAATTTGTCTCCACTTTTGTGGATTGGGGTGATCAGTCCTTGTTACCAAATATTGGGGAAGATGCCAGAGCTAAGGATGATGTTAAAGAGTTTAAGTGTAGCCAATTGGAATTTGGGGTCTGTATATTTGATCATTTCATTGAGGGTACCATCAACACCACAGGCCCTTTTGCGTTGGAGGGTTTGTAATTTGTCCTGTAGTTCATTCAATGTAATTGGAGAATCCAGTGGGTTCTGGTAGTCTTTAATCATTCATTCTAAGATTTGTATTTGATCATGTATTAGTTTTTGCTGTTTGTTCTTTGTTCTAGGGCCAAAAAGATTGGAGAAGTGGTTTACACAAACATCTCCATTTTGGATAGATAGCTCTTCATGTTGTTGTTTGTTTTCCAAATTTCCCAGAAGTGGTTAGAGTCTATGGATTCTTCAATTACATTGAGCTGATTTCTGACGTGCTGTTCCTTCTTTTTCCGCAGTGTATTTCTATATTGTTTTAGTGATTCATCATAGTGAAGGCGTAGGCTCAGGTTTTCTGGGTTTCTATGTTTTTGGTTGGATAGGTTTCTCAATTTCTTTCTTAGGATTTTGCATTCTTCATCAAACCTTTTTTCATTGTTGTTGTCACGTTCCTGACCTATTGTTCCTTTTTCTTTTATTTATTTAGTTGGTCAGGGCGTGAGTTGGGGTGGGTTGTCTTTGTGTGTTTTTGTATTGTCTAGGGTGTTGTATGGTTTAGGGGGTTAAGTAGAGTAGATGGGTTAGTGTTTAGTATAGGTGTCTAGGAAAGTCTATGGTTGCCTGAATTGGTTCTCAATCAGAGACAGCTGGTTATTGTTGTCTCTGATTGGGAGCCATATTTAAGGCAGCCATAGGCTTTAGCTGTTTGTGGGTAATTGTCTATGTGTAGTGTTTGTGTCAGCACGATCTGTCTTTATAGCTTCACGGTTGTTAGTTTGTGTATAGTTGTTCATTTCTTGTTTTTTCTCTCTTCTTTAATAAAAGAAGATGTATTTTGCACACGCTGCGCCTTGGTCCAATCTCTCACAGCAAGACGATCGTGACAGTTGTTATTGTTCTTCGGTTTACTGTTTGACATTTTTTGATTTGATAGGGAAGCTTGTAGGTCAAATATACTGTTTAGTAGGTTTCCACAGCACTTTCCTTCCATCTATAGCATTTCTTAATTTTATTCAGTTCCTTTGGCTTTGATGCCTCATTATTGAGTATTGCTCTGTTCAAGAAGACTGATTTTGCTGTGATCTGATACGGGTGTCAGTGGGCTGACTGTGAACGCTCTGAGAGACTCTGGGTTGAGGTCAATGTTAAAGTATTCTACAGCAATACTGTCAAGAGATGAGCTGTAGGTGTACCTACTATAGGAGTCCCCTCGAAGCCTACATTGACTATGTACATACTCAGCGTGTGACAGATCGTGTCTATTGATCAGTTGCTATTTTTTGAGGTGTTTGCTCCGGATTGGGGCTGCGTTTGAGGGCAATGTCCTTTAGGGTCCGGGCAAAAGGGGGCACTGCTGCCTTTAATAGGTGGACCTGGTCGTAAAGGCTGTTCAAGTCCAGGGTGGAGTAGTGGGCCAGGTAAACATTTGGTTTTGAGGCAGAATCACGGGAAATACTTGTGTTAACCCGCTGTATGGTAGCAAGGTAGAAGTATTTTTGTGAAAGCAGGGTGGAGATAACCACTTGTGCGTTGGGAAAAGTAGAAGAATCTTTTTCAATCAGTATCTTGAGTGCTGTGGCTACCCTTTCCTGCTATGCTCAGGTCATTTGTGCCCGTGCGTATTGTTATGTGGCTGGGTGTTTGGACACCAGAGTTTAGACATTGTGTGTTCGGGAAAAAGTTTATTTTCTTGTATATATTTCCAGTTTGAGACTCTCACTTCACACCTCAGTGCTAATTGAAGTTGAAGTCTGATATGTTCTGTCCTAGCAAGCTTGGTAGCCTTAGCAATCAGTCCAAATAAAGTAAAATACACTGCTCAAAAAAATAAAGGGAACACTTAAACAACACAATGTAACTCCAAGTCAATCACACTTCTGTGAAATCAAACTGTCCACTTAGGAAGCAACACTGATTGACAATACATTTCACATGCTGTTGTGCAAATGGAATAGACAAAAGGTGGAAATTATAGGCAATTAGCAAGACACCCCCAAAAAAGGAGTGATTCTGCAGATGGTGACCACAGACCACTTCTCAGTTCCTATGCTTACTGGCTGATGTTTTGGTCACTTTTGAATGCTGGCGGTGCTCTCACTCTAGTGGTAGCATGAGACGGAGTCTACAACCCGCACAAGTGGCTCAGGTAGTGCAATTCATCCAGGATGGCACATCAATGCGAGCTGTGGCAAAAAGGTTTAATGTGTCTGTCAGCGTAGTGTCCAGAGCATGGAGGCGCTACCAGGAGACAGGCCAGTACATCAGGAGACGTGGAGGAGGCCGTAGGAGGGCAACAACCCAGCAGCAGGACCGCTACCTCCGCCTTTGTGCAAGCAGGTGCACTGCCAGCGCCCTGCAAAATGACCTCCAGCAGGCCACAAATGTGCATGTGTCTGCTCAAACGGTCAGAAACAGACTCCATGAGGGTGGTATGAGGGCCCGACGTCCACAGGTGGGGGTTGTGCTTACAGCCCAACACCGTGCAGGACGTTTGGCATTTGCCAGAGAACACCAAGATTGGCAAATTTGCCACTGGCGCCCTGTGCTCTTCACAGATGAAAGCAGGTTCACACTGAGCACATGAGCACATGTGACAGACGTGACAGAGTCTGGAGACGCCGTGGAGAACGTTCTGCTGCCTGCAACATCCTCCAGCATGACCCGTTTGGCGATGGGTCAGTCATGGTGTGGGGTGGCATTTCTTTATGGGGCCGCACAGCCCTCCATGTGCTCGCCAGAGGTAGCCTGACTGCCATTAGGTACCGAGATGAGATCCTCAGGCCCCTTGTGAGACCATATGCTGACACATGCACATTTGTGGCCTGCTGGAGGTCATTTTGCAGGGCTCTGGCAGTGCACCTCCTTGCACAAAGGCGGAGGTAGCGGTCCTGCTACTGGGTTGTTGCCCTCCTACGGCCTCCTCCACGTCTCCTGATGTACTGGCCTGTCTCCTGGTAGCGCCTCCATGCTCTGGGCACTACGCTGACAGACACAGCAAACCTTTTTGCCACAGCTCGCATTGATGTGCCATCCTGGATGAACTGCACTACCTGAGCCACTTGTGTGGGTTGTAGACTCCGTCTCATGCTACCACTAGAGTGAGAGCACCGCCAGCATTCAAAAGTGACCAAAACATCAGCCAGGAAGCATAGGAACTGAGAAGTGGTCTGTGGTCACCACCTGCAGAATCACTCCTTTTTTGGGGGTGTCTTGCTAATTGCCTATAATTTCCATCTTTTGTCTATTCCATTTGCACAACAGCATGTGAAATGTATTGTCAATCAGTGTTGCTTCCTAAGTGGACAGTTTGATTTCACAGAAGTGTGATTGACTTGGAGTTACATTGTGTTGTTTAAGTGTTCCCTTTATTTTTTTGAGCAGTGTATATCATTGTAATGTGTTTTTCTTCTTGACTTTAAAAGTAGCTTCAGACTAAACATTAATAACTCTGTTCCAGGTTGGATGGTGTTTCAGGTTTCTGTTTGTTTGTCAGAGCATTTGCTGTATAGCTTGGAAATAAGAATCTTTGGTAGTAGGAATCCTTCCAGGTAATCTTTTTCCAAAATCAGGTTGTAGGTTTGGAGTTTTGATTTGGAGTGAAGGTTATGTTTTGGAGTGTAGGACCCATGCCAAATCTTTTCAGTCTCCTGAGGAGGAATAGGCGTTGTCGTGTCCTCTTCACGACTGTCTTGGTGTGTTTGGACCATGATAGTTGGTTGGTGATGTGGACACCAAGGAACTTGAAGTTCTCAATCTGCTCCACTACAGCCCTGTCGATGAGAATGGGGTGCGTGCTCGGTCCTCCTTTTCCTGTTGCCGACAATCATCTCCTTTGTCTTGATCACGTTGAGGGATAGGTTGTTATCCTGGCACCACACTGCCAGGTCTCTGACCTCCACGCTATAAGCTGTCTCATCGTTGTTGGTGATCAGTTCTACCACTGCTGTGCTATCGCCAAACTTAATGATGGTGTTGGCCATGCAGTCATGGGTGAAGGAGGGGACTGAGCACGCACCCCTGAGGGGTCTCTGTGTTGATAATCATCGTGGCAGATGTGTTGTTACCTACCCTTACCACCTGGGGGAGGCCCGTCAGGAAGTCCAGGATCCAGATGCAGAGGGGGGTGTTTAGTCCCAGGGTCCTTAGCTTATTGATGAGCTTTGAGAGCACGATGGTGTTGAACGTTGAGCTGTAATCAATGAATAGCATTCTCATATAGGTGTTCCTTTTGTCCTTTTGGAGTGGGTCTAAGGTTTCTGGGATAATGTTGTTGATGTGAGCCATGACCAGCCTTTCAAAGAACTTTGTGGCTATCGACGTGAGTGCTACGGGTTGGTAGCCATTTAGGCAGGTTACCTTGGTGTTCTTGGGCACAGGGACTATGGTGGTCTGATTGAAACATGTTGGTATTACAGACTCGGTCAGGGACAGGTCGAGGATGTCAGTGAAGACATTTGCCAGCATGCTCAGACTACACGTAATGGTAATCCGTCTGGCCCTGCGGCCTTGTGAATGTTGACCTGTTTAAAGATGTTACCGAATGTATTTAACTCTAAATCCATATTTTTGTAAAAGCTTGCTGAAAAATGCAGGAGCTCATCTGCTCTGTCTCTCGCTCTCTCTCTCTGTGTCTCTCAAAATGTGAACAGCTCAGTCCTGTGGTATTTTTTGTATTTTAGCACGCAAAAACACAATTGATGTCAATTTGTCTTACATCAGCCTTGCTTGTTCATCTTGGAAGACCCTGTAGTTAAAGCATATGTGGATGAACCTCCTTTCTTCAATGACCTTTGAGATGGTGAGGCTCAGGCTCTTTATCTGGGGGTTTTGCTGTTTTCCCCTGAGTTACATTTCTAGGAAAACGTCACCATAATTCTACAACTAAAGTACATGAACATAAAAGGGAATAGCTAAATAATCTTAAAGGAGCAAGATGTCCATTGTGTTCTCAGGTCATATTTGTTTGATCTCCTTTGAAGGAGAGTTGAACATGAGCGTTTCCAATCTTCAGTTGTTGGATCAGAGAATCTGTGCACCATGTTCTGCTGATTTTTATTGGCTCAACCAATACATCATGAAACATTTCAATTGGGTAGTAAACAACTCAAACATAGGGATCAGGAGAGGTAAATAAGTGTGTATGTTATGCGGAACAAAAACAGGACACTGGTGATATCTTTATTTTCGGGAATAATGACTTCTAATAATGACATGTATGCCAAAATATATCAGATATATGAAACTTTGATTGACTTGTCACAGTATGCCGCTACTGCCTTAATGTTTGCTGTCTTGGTTCAAAGTTTCCCTCTGGTTTTGACAGCTTAATTGCCCTTCAAAACTTGGAGAGATGGCTGGCTGTGGGACAGTTTTCCCATCATCTCTCCCTGCTGCTTGCGTCACCTGTCAGGAGGCGGTGTTGTAATTCGGTCAAATACATCTTTCAGTCAGAACCGAAACCCTCTGAAGACCTCGCCAGATGACATCAGCAGCAGCATCATGTTATGGTTCTCTGTGGAGCAACATATTATTTCCTTGTCCTGTTTTAACACGCTGCTTTTCAACATGCTGCTTTTCATCGCCAACCCTCAACTCCTATAGTAAAAACAGTACAGAGCTGGGAGAGGTGTACGTAATGCTGGGAGCTCCAGGATGCTCACTATGTACAGATTTCTGTTGTTGTTGTGAAGATAAAGGTGGGGGCCTAGGCCTCCCGGGTGGCGCAGTGGTCTAGGGCACTGCATCGCAGTGCTAGCTGCGCCACCAGAGTCTCTGGGTTCGCGCCCAGGCTCTGTCGCAGCCGGCCGCAACCGGGAGGTCCGTGGGGCGACGCACAATTGGCATAGCGTCGTCCGGGTTAGGGAGGGTTTGGCCGGTAGGGATATCCTTGTCTCAGTATGTAAAAAAAAATGTAATAAAATGTATGCACTCTACTGTAAGTCGCTCTGGATAAGAGCGTCTGCTAAATGACTAAAATGTAAATGATGTAAATGTAAGTCTGTCTGGTGTGAGGGTGGATGCTTGGAGGTGGGGGCCTTTAGGACTGTCTTGCAGCAGACAGAGTTGTGGGTGTAAGGGGCTACGATTGGGCAGGCCTCTTTGTTGCCCAGAGAACAGACCATGGTTTCCTGGAACAATGCAGCTGATGAGAGGCTCTCCAAGGAAAATATGGGTCTGACATCATGGGTTCTTAAAGCACACAGCTGAGCCAACACTCTCCTGCCATAATCAGTACTCAGTGAATTTCCACTGCTGAGGGAAATGGAGGAAAAATAAGACAGAGAAGCCCCTATGGGCATGGGTCCCTTCCCCTTCTACACCCAGGTATGGCTAGAAGTTCAAATTGAGAGTTTCAGTTTGAAATGGAAATGCATAATCCAATGATATACAAAGTTACTGTCAAATTGGCTGGTGTCCTAATGAGAGAAGAAAGCCAGGAAACAGTAGTGATGGGGAAAGATGCTGAGTTGAAGGACTAATATACAGTGAGAACAATAAATGCAATTGCCAGTCCTTCGTACTACTGTAAAAGTAATTGATACCCAGTATTTATTATTAAAAGAAATCTACGTAGAATTTTGCCAGACTAACACAAATCATCCCTCCCCCTAAAACAACCAAGAGGAAAAATAGTGAAATTGGAGTGTATTAAAATAAACCACAAGGTCATTTAAAAGACAATAGCGTATGTAGTTGTAGTAGGGTTTTGGAGCTTCCACTTCAGGGCTGGTCCAAAATTGGTGTCCTTAGGTGCACTCAGCCCAGAGCACATAGAGTCCATCTGATAAATTTGGGAAATAGATACATGAGACTGCTCCTTCCAGAATCTTTCTGCTGGTGTAGCAGAGGTGCAATGGAGAAATTCATGATTAGTTATGATATTACAGAATTACAAATCAGGAATTAGACCGCAGATGTTAAATAGATTCAATTATTTTTATTTTTTTTACATAATACAGCATTGAGGAAAATTTCATTTAGTAAGGAATCAGTAGTTTACTATGAAGTATAAAAGTTAATTATGATGATAAACTGATTTGTTATGGTGTGGTCATTGTGGTCCAAACCACTCCATGCAGTTACCCCAATACCCAGCCTCTTGTATCCAGCAGAGGTTTCTTGGAGATTTATTTAAACTCTAAATCCTGCAAGCTTGCAAACTGCAATTTGTCTATTCGGGCCTAATAATTGATCTTGTATTAGTCATTGAGAGGCTTGGATGAAATACCATCCAGGATCGCCGGGCCAGACACTTGCCAACTCCCTGCTCCACACTTGAAACTGTTATGTCTGCTGAATGGAAGCCAGAAGGCCAATTTATCTGTGAAAATGACTTAAATGTTTGGTTATATATTCATAAAAAAGTGCTGACAGCGAATGAAAGCTTTGTCCTGTCACTGCAGAGCCGTCCGTCCTGTAAAAAGCTGAACACGCAGGCGCAGCTCTCCCCTCAGTGAACCCACACCGACTCTGTTTGCCTTGGCGGTACATGCCATCTTTTAGGAAGTATCACTTTGTCACCCAGTGTGTATTCAGTTTCAGACTGATGGTGAAATGATCTCCAATCTGAATCGTGTGTTGACATACAGCCGACGGACATAATTGATTTTTTATAGTTTTTGCACATGCTCAGACAGACAGAAGTGAGCTTTGTTAGAATGCAACACTAATGTCTATGTCAGTGACACCAAGGTTTATTTTGCAGGTCTGACCTTGCTGTGGATAGCTTACTGTGCTATAATTACATAATAGGGAGAATTGTGTGTTAATAAGAAGCATTGCTGTAGAAAGTCTCCTGGACCTCTCAGTTTCATTACATCCGTTGGATATTCATACTTGACGTTCATTGGTTGGTTTTCCCTTGCATCAAGCGAGAGGGACATGGTGATCAATTATACTCCAAATACTGATACAAGAAAGAAAACCGTTCACCTGGCTGTTTATGTTTTTCTTCTTATGTTTGGTTGCCAAGTAACAGTGGTAAAAATATCTTCATGTTCTTTTATTAATGGAGGATATTCAAATGTTTCTCAAACGTGCCTGCAGAACCTTCTGACATGAGCATGACAAATGATATGAAATAAGTGCCCAGACGTTGTCATAATGTTGATAAGTGGTTTATTCAGCAGGAATGGTGAACAATCTGTCGGTATTTAAACATTTTCTACAGAAGGCAATCGAGCACCAGAAATAACAGTGCTGTAATTAAACAGTTTCTTAGATGATGGTGAGCTTTGGAATCCCATGGCAATCAATTCAAATGTTTTCCTATTCTAGAGCGCTTGATAGAGTCAAGTTCCTATATGTAATTCAAAATACAGTTTTCATTCCTGTTTGTGACATTGTATCTGCTAATTGTGAGATAAATGGTGACAAAGAATCAGTCAAAATAGTGTTTTGGGAGTCAGATAACTGGATTAAAAATCTAGATTCTATCATGCTCATAGCTTTCCTCTGTCGCTGCCTCTCAAGAGGCCACCATTATTATCCTTTATGCCTGCACATTGACAGTCCCACAAAGTCCCACATGATAAACTTCCATCTTCAGCTTTGTTTCAGGGAGAACTACACTCTTAGAAAAAAAGGTGCTATCTAGAACCTAAAAGAGTTCTCCAGCTGTCTCCATAGGTTAACCCAATGAAGAACCCTTTTTGTTTCCAGGTAGAACCCTTTTGTTTCCACGAAAAACCCTTTTCACAGAGGGTTCTACCTGGAACCAAAAAGGGTTCTCCTATGGGGACAGCCGAAGCCTAAGAGTGTAGAACTGAACTGGGGTCAGTCTGACCAGCGTATGCTTCAGAGGATGAATGAAACCTACACTTGTATTACTCAAGCAGCATTAGCATAGCTGAACAGCTGATCAGATGGATGGAGACATCGATCAAATGTGATAGCAGTTTACCTAAACTGTCTTTCATTAAATACAAAGCTGACAATGCAAGTTGAATTAGATTGTGTCTTAATTTAGCTGAGATCTTTGGTATCAGTCTGGTGATATGGTACTGAAGGACAATCGTGCTGATAATAGGTTTTAAAACCACATACATGCATCTCACGGAGGGTCAAATGGGATGCGGCCATAGAGGTCATCCTGGCTTTCAATTCACCTGGCAATATCGTCCGTAGCTATATGTGAATGGACAAGATGGAGTACTAATCTTAACCACTACACAACAACTACATTGTATTGTATGTTGTGATGATTATAGCTGTGGGTTGCTGATAGATGTAAGGATATAAGTACCACATTAATACTTTAAGTCAGACTGTCATTTGAATACTTTTTTGATAATTTCTATCCCATTTTATTGATGTCCAAATGCATCAACAGCCCAAAATTGTAAAAGGTTGTAATAAATATAACATGTCTTTGTGGGGAGCTGAGAACCAGATCTGATTCACTGTGTCACTTAAGCTCTTTAACACATGGGCATGGTTTTACAAAACAAATCATTCAACCTTAATCATACATATTCGTAAGCGTTAATGCCTTGGCTTTCTGATCATCAATGTGGTGCGTTTACATACATTTCGTTCAGGACAAACAAAAGTACACTATGACTTTTAACACCTTAATATTATTGAAGGATCACAGTTCACAGTGCTTTTTGTCAAGTTATTTGGCATAGGGATCTATATTGAGTAACAATAATTTAAAAACAGTAGAAAAAATAGCGTTTTGCCTTCTTGGGACCACAACATGATACTTTGTTTTCATGCATTCACAGATTTCACACAAAGACATTTGCTCGCTTATACTACTACCTTATTGAAATCGCTTACAAATAAAAACACTATTAATAAAATGGTGGCCACAAGGCTGTGCAAAAGGGACGACCTCCAACGATAAGCTTTGCCATCTCTCTTTCTCTTCCTGTTTTAGCCCACCGTTGCAAGTAACAAACTACAAAATAGCACCATTATACAGTGGATAGGATTTTCTTAATACGGTTTTGCTATATGATACCATCATGTACAATAATAGTAGAAGAATGCATAGGATAACATAAATGGGAGTATTGGTTGATTATACACTGACAGAGGAGGAAGAGATGTGATGGGTTGTCAGGTTGCTGAAATGGTACAGTAAGACTGTCAGGCATCCAGATTGTGCAAACAGCCATTACTCTCTGTAATCCTGACACAAACACAGGAATTCTCAGAACATGGTCTGATGGAACCAGTGTGTGAACCTTGCTCACAGTAGCAGAGCTCTGAGTGGCTTAGCCACAAAACGGACTGTGTTTGTGTGTGTGAAACAGCATTTTTCAACTGCAGTCCTGTTTATTTGTAGGTGTGTTTCTGTGTTTCTAACAGTATTTGAGTTGCATATCATTCACTTGAGTGAACTATATGTGTTGCTGTTCATTTTATCGCTTTTTTATGAAAAATCCATGCAGTCCATGTTCATACAGAAGAAGCAAAGTTCCCTCCCTAAGCTAACAAAATAAAATAATGCAGGCCAAGTGAAATCAATCATTAATCGTCTTCCTGTAGCTGGCTATTTTTAGCGCCCCTCTGTCCTGTCCTCTGCATTAGAATCCATTTTTAATCAGACCACATATTAGACCCAGAGAATCTACGGTGAGTCTTTACAAATTAAATATAAATTGAATCTCCTCAAAACTTAATGTTTACAGTACAGAATATAATATTACTGTCAGTTTCACTAGAATGGCTTAGCAGTACAAGAAGATTGTATCATCAGAATAGGTCTCTGGTCATGTTGTTGCCTCAAAGCCAGGTTCTTATGGTATGGTTGCATGTAATACGCTTATTGTCTGTTGAAGCAGACAATAGTAAATAAATAGCCTTAATGAAACACGTGACAACTGTGAAATCATCTTTTGGCCAGAACTGACTGAAGCTGAAATAACATTCTTATTGAGGTTCTAATATATTATCAAAGCAGTGGTTGTTAGATGAGAATGGGGGGATTACTTATCCAATAGCCCGACTACTTTGCATGGCCCAACCTCTCAGTGTAAAGCTTGAACTCTTTCAGAGTTCAGGTAAAGAGGATGGACCATTGGCTCCCATAGACAGACAGGTAAAACTGCTGGCTGCCCTCCTATTGGCTGTATGTAGCACAGAGCCTATCAGAGGCCACCAGGGACACTATAGCTCAGCTCACACATGGAGGTATAAGAAGAAGAAGCTCTTTGATGTGTAAGCAGCTAAACTAGTCTGTTACATTGGTTTGACATGGAATATAATTCCTTCCAATATGAAATGGTGCAGTGTATAAAATAATCAAAATACCTCTCATATAACCCCAGCACTTTAACTCTCAGCTAGAGACATTACACACAAAGCTTATTACCATTAGCATTGTACCATTATCCACCTTTTGTTGTTTTACAGTGAACCATTCCACAGGGGCACCAGGTATGGGCACACCCTTCTCTCATCCTTGTCCGTCTGTCCGTTAGCTTCTGTCTTCTTCTACATTCGGTAGTTCCTTCCCCCTGTGTTTCCTCGACTTGAGTTCTTCTGATGTACCTCCTGAAAAGGGTGGAGGGGGAACAGATTTTTAGGAGGAGAAACATTAGATAAGTGGATTAGGAGAGTGGGAAAAAAACAGCTTTGGGTCCAAACCCAGTACCTGTGCCTAGAACAACACAGCTGTACAATTAATGGGTGATGATTTCATAACCTTTTGCTATATTGAAAGATCCACAAACAGTACAGTATCGAGTATCCTCCCTACCAGAGCTGATAGGTCATATTTAAACCACAAGCCACCAGAGCGGCACTGACATTCAACACACTGTCCCTCTGCACATGAATAAATCAATGTGATTATATGCATGCCGTTACCCTCTGTAACTAGCATGCCACAAATCTGTTGCAATCTGAGGACCAGGGTTTCAGCACAAAATGTACAGTATGAAAGTATAATCTGTCTGGGAGAGAGAGTGCCCATGGGTCTACCACAAAAACCACTTAGTCCTCCACCTCTTTGCTAATGGCTTTCTTTTTTTGAGGAGAGTTGTAAAATGCACCAAGTCCAAGCTTAAAAGGACGACATGGACACACAGGTGGAATTGGGAAACTAAGGGAGAGGAAAGAAACGTTTCTTCTGGTTGGGTTGACTCCTTCGTTTGGACTGGGATTTATTACTAATTAAATTCTGTGCCTGTATTTCCTTCCCTCTCACAAAGACGTCAATATATGCTGACTGTATTCTGTTGTAACCTGGCCAAGGAGTCATTGACTTTGTATCTACAAAACGAAGGTATAAACAGCTACTTATAACAAAGACAAGTATGTATCACATATGATGGTAGTCATGGTACCAATCATAGCATGCTATATTCTACACTGAACAAAAATATAAACACAACATGTAAGTGTTGGTCAGGAGCTGAAAGTATAGATCCCAGACATTTTCCATATGCACAAAAAGCTTATTTCTCTCAAATTTGGTCCACAAATTTGTTTACACCCCTGTCAGTGATCATTTCTCCTTTGCCAAGATAATCCATCCACCTGACAGGTGTGGCATATCAATAAGATGATTAAACAGCATGATCATTACACAGGTACACCTTGTGCTGGGGACAATAAAAGGCAACTCTAAAATGTGCAGTTTTGTCACACAACACAATTCTACAGATGTCGGAAGTTTTGAAGGAGCATGCAATTGGCATGCTGACTGCAGGAATGTTCACCAGAGCTGTTGCCAGAGAGCTGAATGTTAATTTCTCAAATTATTCCTCTTTAGAGAATTTGGCAGTGTGTCCAACCGACCTCACAACCGCAGACCACGTGTAACCACGCCAGCCCAGGACATCCATATCTGGCTTCTTCACCTGTGGCCACCCGGACAGCTGATGAAACTGTGGGTTTGCACAACCAAAGAATTTCTGCACAACTGTCAGAAACCGTTTCAGGGAAGCTCATCTGCGTGCTCTTCGTCCTCACCAGGGTCTTGACCTGACTGCAGTTTGGCATCGTAACCGACCTCAGTGGTCAAATTGTCACCTATGATGGTCATTGGCTGGAAAAGTGTGCTCTTCACGGATGAATCCCGGTTTCAACTGTACTGGGAAGAAGTGTGGGTGAGCCCCATGACACAAGGATCTGTACACAATTCCTGGAAGCTGAAAATGTCCCAGTTTTTCCATGGCCTGCATACTCACAAGACATGTCACCCATTGAGCATGTTTGGGATGCTCTGGATTGACGTGTACCACAGCATGTTCCAGTTCACGCCAATATCCAGCAACTTCGCACAGCCATTGAAGAGGAGTGGGACAACATTCCACAGGCCACAATCACAAGCATGAACAACTCTATGCGAAGGAGATGTGTCGCGCTGCATGAGGCAAATAGTGGTCACACCAGATACTGACTGGTTTTCTGATCCACACCCCTACCTTTTCTTTAGGATATCTGTATTCCCAGTCATATGATATCCATAGACTAGGGCCTAATTTATTTATTTCAATTGACCTATTTCCTTATATGAATTGTAACTCTTGAGTTAAGTCTTAGAAATTGTTGCATGTTGCATTTATATTTTTGTTCTGTGTAGTTATAGTAGGAAAGTACCACTGCAGTAGTGAAGGACAAACAGCCTACCTTGCAAGATGTGTGACTATGCCCAGATAAAGGTTTCTGTCAGGAAAAATAATAAAACCGTTCAGATATGACACATTTGCTTTCCACTGTGGTAGTTTATTGTCCACAATGGAATAGTTAGCCACTCTCTAAGGGGTAAAAGTCAGTTATTGGTGTTTTCTGTCCTCATCAGCAGCCTTAGCCTTAACATCTTAACTTGGAGTGCATGCTCTGGAAAAAGCCTGACACACAGTGTCTTCGGAAAGTATTCAGACACCTTGACTTTTTCCACATTTTGTTACATTACAATCTTATTCTAAAATGGATTAAATAAACAAAAATCTCCACAATCTATACACAATACCCCATAATGCCAAAGCAAAAACAGGCTTTCAGAAATGTTTGCAAATGTATCCAAAATTAAAAACAGAAATACCTTGTAAGTATTCATACCCTTTGCTATGAGACTCGAAATTGTGCTCAGGTGCATCCTGTTTCCATTGATTATCCTTGAGATGTTTCTACAACTTGATTGGAGTCCACCTGTGGTAAATTCATTTGATTGGACATGATTTGGAAAAGCACACACCTGTCTATATAAGGTCCCACAGTTGACAGTACATGTCAGAACAAAAACCAAGCCATGAGGTCGAAGGAATTGTCCGTAGAGCTCTGAGACAGGGTTGCTTTGAGGCACAGATCTGGGGAAGGGTACCAAAAAATGTCTGTAGCATTGAAGGTCCCCAAGAACCTTCAAAACTCCAAAGTGTGCTGTATCACAACCAACCGTGATCGAGAGTCCCATAGGGCGGCGCACAATTGGCCCAGCGTCGTCCGGGTTAGGGGAGGGTTTGGCCAGGGTAGGCCGTCATTGTAAAATAACTATTTGTTCTTAACTGACTTGCCTAGTTAAACAAAGATAAAATTAAATAATTGTAAAATAACACATTGGCCTCCATCCTTCTTAAATGGAAGAAGTTTGGAACCAGCAAGACTCTTATTAGAGCTGGTCGCCCGGCCAAACTGAGTAATAGGGGAGAAGGGCCATACGGTGAAGTATCATACTTCATACGGTGAAGTATGATGGTGGCAGCATCATGCTGTGGAGATGTTTTTCAGCGACATGGACTGGGAGACTAGTCAGGATCGAGGCAAAGATGAATGGAACAAAGTACAGAAAGATCCCTGATGAAAACCTGCATCAGAGCGCTCAGGACCTCAGACTGGGGCGAAGGTTCATCTTCCAACAGGACAACGACCCTAAGCACACAGCCAATACAAAGCAGGAGTGGCTTTGAGACAAGTCTCTAAATGTCATTGAGTGGCATAGCCAGAGCCCAGACTTCAACCCGATCAAACATCTCTGAAGAGACCTGAAAATAACTGTGCAGCAATGCTCCCCATCCAACCTGACAGAGCTTGAGAGGACGTGCTGAGAGGAATGGGAGAATCTCTCCAAATACAGGTGTGCCAAGCTTGTAGCGTCATACCCAATCGTCATACCCATATTTCATTATGAGGTATTGTGTGTACATTAATGAGAGAAAACAATTTTATTAATTTTATAATGTGTCTGTAACGTAACAAAATGTAGAAAAAGTCAAGTGGTCTGAATACTTTCTGAATGCACTGTATGATCTAAAAATCAAATATACTGAAAGACCCACTACAATGTTCTATATCTATGTCCATTCTGTTTCGCTGATGTCAACTGTGCATCCTCTTATAATGTATATCTGTTTGGTGCTGTGCTCACCTTCTTGGTTTTTGTCTTGTCTGGGTGCTGTGCTGTCCTACGCTCTGTGCCTCTGTCCACGTTTTGCACTGCAGTACTAACCTTAGGTGTCCTTGGCATGTCTGTGTGGCGCTGTGCGCGCACAGAGCGAGCTGCCTTGCCAGACTTGACAGGGGCACAGTACATTTCGAGCCGCCGCAGCTCGCAACTCTGGAAGCAGCACTCGTCCACAATACCACGGTTATGTGACCGCCGTGAACTGGGTCCATAGCCCGTTGGTTTACCTGAGGGACAGAAAGGAAGAAGAATTTGTGTTACTACATGTGAAGACGTAAATAGCATGTAGAGAGCATGCAGAGAGCATGTAAAGAGCATGCAGAGAGCATGTAAAGAGCAAGGATAGCTGTCGTTCCAGTTTGTTCTGTAAGTAAATAAAAAAGTTAACTGAAGACAGCTTGTTGCTTAGGATTATAATTTTTGGACCTCCGTGTATGTTTGTCTTCGTGTTATAGGTCGAAGTTAAACGTTGACGTTAAAGTAGAGGTCATAGGCATGTTAAGTGTTGTGTCACGGGTGTGTTAAGTCACCCACAGGTGCTTTAAAAGAGCCAATGGAATCATATACAACATAACCCATTACAGTCTTGGATATGGACCAACTTCTTTAGTGCAGATGTCCTGGAAGGTTTTATATCTTTGAGCCGAATTAATCCAAAAAGCTGTAATCATTTGTGGCTGTGCGCCAGACCCTGGGCCCTGTAATAGCTGAGTGCTAACGGTATGGTTGTGGACTTGATTATTCTGATATATGGACAGTGTTAATGACATTGATTTCTTCACTGCAAAATTTACAGGGTATCGCATTGTACTGTGCGAACCCTTTTTGGCAGCCGTGAGGCAGTAAAAAAGGTCACGGTCACCGTAACATTGAGAATATCACGTTCGGACATTTTATACCCATTAGGCCAAACCTCAACCCCTCGGGGCCCAATCAGCCTGCAGAGAAAGTAGGCCCAGGCCTAAGTCACACTCTCTGGCAGACGGGCTGGTCGTTTCATTCACATTTTCACATGGCAACCCAGCAGCCCTTTATTGCTGACAATCTCAGAGCCAGTTGAACTCTGGATACTGTGGATGCTGTTACAATGCAGCCATGCTGTTGTTTACTAACAACTATATGGCTTTCCTGAACCATGACTAGACCCATAGTTCCCATACGTGCAAAAAACAGGCAGTTGTTGGCACCTAAATTGTGTGTGTGTGTGTGGGGGGGGGGTCATACTAATGGCAGGAAGAGAATAAATGAAATGGTTATCAAACGCATTCCACACATGGAAACCATGTGTTCGAAATCAGTTCATTCACTCCATTCTAGCCATTATTATGAGTCGTCCTACCCTCACCAGCCTCCAGTGGTGAAAAGCCAGAGAGGCTCACTTGGAGGTCTGGTGCTCTTCAGTATGAATCGGAATCTGAGCACTTTTCTGAGAACCCAAGTCACCTTCTACAGTGATGTGAGTGGTAGGGAGGAGGAAGTTAGGAGTTGCTTTGACACCTGAATGCCAACAGCTTTCGACTCCCTCTCTCCAAACCCACTTTCTTTCAGTGGCCTTTAAAAAAATATCCCACTCTCCATTTACAATTCCCCGCTCACCTCGGGCAATATAGCCTTGATAGGCTTTTCCCTGTTACCAAATGAAATAATAATAATGTAATATGGCATTTACAAGGAGGAAATGCCTTTCCCTTTCAGAGTTAATAGCTCTTGGCCCGGGAGCCTGCCAGTGCTGACAAAGTGCATTAACTTCTGCTCTATGCCTTCCTTATCTTGACAATGTTGTTTTGGACAGAGAGGAGCTCCAATTCAGAAACAGATGCATCTCTTCACAGTTCTCAGTCAGGACCCTGGGTACAATGTGAAGAAAGATTATGGAGGGAGTTGTACTGTGTGAGAGAAAACACTGATCTCAAGTCAGATGATGAGATATAGTGTGTGTTCATGGATAGTTGAAGGTGAGAGGGTTCTATACTGGCTAAAAGGATTAAAGTAAGAGGGTTCTATACTAGTTAAAATGTTGAAGGTGAGAGAGAGGGTTCTATACTGGCTAAAAGGTTGAAGTTGCTACACTGGACAGCAAGAATAGTTGATTCAGCAGGCAAGGTGCTCTAAGTCTAAGAGTACAAAGAGCTAGTTCTCACCCAAGGTCTATAGTTATAGACCCCAGACATCCCCTGTATGATGAGCTTCAACTATGTCCAGGTCAACAAGGTCAATCATTGTTTTGAGGATTTGACCACCACAATGAAGCTATAAGTAATCAGGCCATGTTATAGCCTCTTTACAATGAGAACTGCATGTGGAATACACCAGTTTTCACCTTGAGAATGAAAGGTAGCAGGTCTCATTGTTTGAAGACTATTTTAGGACTCTTTGTGTCCTCAGCTGGGCCCAGTTAAAGATGCACTCTCTAACTTTTGTATAATTTCAGCAAGTAGTTTTGATAGTGGCGCTCACGAGCCAAAACGGGTCCCTGCTTTTTGTGTACTACGTCACTCCATTGTGTAGGGCGGCAGGTAGCCTAGCGGTTAGAGTATTTTTATCAGTAACCGAAAGGTCGCTGTTTTGAATACCTAAGCCGACAATGTAAAAAATCTGTCGATGTGCCCTTGAGCAGGGCACTTAACCCAAATTTGACTGACCCTCTAAAACAACAAATTTCACTGAACTTATCCAGTGTATGTGACAATACATTTTTTTTTAAATGTACTATGTCATCCATTTTGTTTGATATGTTACAAATCCAATTCATGCAATTTTTTGTGCTTAAGATCCCGGAGTGCATCTTTAACCCCCGCTTACTGAATGGCATCTTGTAATTAAGACAGAATAAACCATGATAAATTTGTCCCTTAACCATTGTTGCTGACGTATAACAAGGAATTTTCATGACGAGGGAAGCCTTCTTGCGAGGCCAAGCTTGTGATTATTCAATCAGACAGGTTGTATTGTGAGCCAGGAGTCGACTGTGCTGTCCCTGTTTTCCAATCCCTCCCAATAAAGCCCTCCAAATGAACATCCGCTATTATTCTCAAAATAACCTGTAACCTTCTAAACAAACAGCTGGAGAGGAGAGAAAAATCAGCTGGATGCAGATTTGAACATGTAAAAGAATCAGCTGTAGCTGGTTGTAAAAAGCAGAAAGCATCAGTAATCAGGTAGAATAGGTTTTGGAAGGTTTTAAGTGCCACGTTTCAAGGGATAACTGACTGTAATCCCCCATGAACAAAGAGTTGGCGTCCTGTGTGCTGTTGTCGTCAACAAACTCAGATAAACCACCTTCTCCTGCCTGCCGTGTGGTGTGGCCATCCAGCCCGGTGGACAGTGTGAGAAACAGAGGCTGTTTGAGAAGGGGGATCCGTGGTGATTGGTAAAGGCTATTGTTTTGGAGTTTGGTCGCAGCCATTCAGGGCACGGCAGATTAGTGGTAGGCTACACGTCTTTTGTTTGTGTCCCGGTGTCATAGACAGACACCCACTACTACAGATTAGGGTGCAGTTTTGTTTTTGTGTTGTGTGTTGTTGCATGAATCTATTGGATGGAAGGGGGCCCATGTGCCCTTTTTGTAGGGTGAATGAGTTTGAATAGATTAGATTTAGATCTAAGCACTGCATAACAATTGTTTGGCTGCGTAGAGAGAGGCTCCATCATGACTTGAAAGAAGGAATGTCTACAACTCTGTAATGCTCCCCAGTGGTTTATTAAGATGCACACAAGACAAGGTTTTGATCCCACTTGGATCCTTGTCAGGTCAGTCGACAATGTCTTAGCTGAAGAGCAAGGCAGCCTGTTAAGATCAACCTGTCTGAGATGCACACAAGCTAGAGGGATCTTTTCATCAAGCAGCATTGACCTTTTGGCAGTCAATTTTTTTTTATAACCTTTATTTAACTAGGCAAGTCAGTTAAGAACACATTTTTATTTACAATGACGGCCTAGGAACAGTGGGTTAACTGCCTTGTTCAGGGGCAGAACGACAGATTCTTGTCAGCTCGGGGATTCGATCTAGCAACCTTTCGGTTACTGGCCCAACACCCTAACCACTAGGCTACCTGCCGCCCACAGCATGATGGTAGTGCCACAACAGCAGAGAGGCATGGGTTGAAATATAAACCGTACCTTTAACTACCATTATTGGGCTCATGATCATGCTGAAGTTGCTATGAGATTTTATTTGTTATGTTCAGTGCATTCGTGAAGTATTCAGACCCCTTCCCTTTTTCCACATTTTGTTACGTTGCAGCCTTATTCTAAAATGGATTAAATTAATACAAATCCTCATCAATTTACACACAATACCCCATAAAGACAAAGCGAAAATAGTGTTTTAGAAAATTTTGCAAATGTACAAAGAATTTAAAACATAAATAGCTTATTAACATAAGTATTCAGACCCTTTGCTATGAGACTCAAAATTGAGCTCAGGTACATCCTGTTTCCATTGATTATCCTTGAGATGTTTCTACAACTTGATTGGAGTCCACCTGTGGTAAATTTAAATTGATTGGACATGATTTGGAAAGGCACACACCTGTCTATATAAGGTCTCACAGTTGACAGTGCATGTCAGAGCAAAAACCAAGCCATGAGGTCGAAGGTATTGTTCGTAGAGTACTGAGACAGGATTGTGTCGAGGCACAGATCTGGGGAAGGGTCCCAAAACATTTCTGCAGCATTGAAGGTCCCCAAGAACACAGTGGCCACCATCATTCTTAAATGGAAGAAGTTTGTAACCACCTCAAGAGTTCCGCTGTGGAGATGGGAGAACCTTCCAGAAGGACAACCATCTCTGCAGCACTCCACCAATCATGCCTTCATGGTAAAGTGGCCAGACGCAAGCCACTCCTCAGTAAAAGGCACATAACAGCTCGCTTGGAGTTTGCCAAAAGGCACCTAAAGGACTCTCAGACAATAAGAAATAAGATTCTCTGGTCTGATGAAACCAATATTGAACTCTTTGTCCTGAATACCAAGCGTCACATCTGGAAGAAACCTGGCACCATGCCTACTGTGAAGCATGGTGGTGGCAGCATCATGATGTGGGGATGTTTTCAGCAGCAGGGACTGGGAGACTAGTCAGGATCGAGGCAAAGATAAACAGTGCAAAGTACAGAGAGATCCTTGATGAAAACCTGCTCCAGAGCGCTCAGGACCTCAGACTAGGGCGAAGGTTCACCTTCCAACAGGACAACGACCCTAAACACAAAGCCAAGACAACGTAGGAATGGCTTCTGAACAAGTCTCTGAATGTCCTTGAGCCAGAGCCCGGATTGAACCCAATCTGACATTTCTGGAGACCTGAAAATAGCTGTGCAGCAACGCTCCCCATCTAAACTGACAGAGGTTGAGAGGATCTCCGGAGAAGAATGGGAGAAACTCCCCAAATACAGGTGTGCCAAGCTTGTAGCGCCATACCCAAGACTCAAGGCTGTAATCGCTGCCAAAGGTGTTTCACCAAAGCACTGAGTAAAGGGTCTGAATACTTATGTAAATGGGATATTTCAGTTTTTAATTTATAATAAATTTGCAAACATTTCTAAAAAAACAGTTTTTGCTTTGTCATAATGGGGTATTGTGTGTAGATTGATTAGGAAAAAAACCAATTTAATCAATTTTATAATAAGGCTGTAATGTAACAAAATGTAGAAAAAGTCAAGGGGTCTGAATACTTTCCGAAGTAAAGAATATAAACGCAACATGCAACAATTTCAATGATTTTACTGAATTACAGTTCATATAAGGAAATCAGTCAATTGAAGTAAATTCATTAGGATCTAATCTATGGATTTTATGACTGGGCAGGTGGCGCAGTCATGGGTGGGCCTGGGAGCGGATAAGCCGGCCAATAAGAATGAGTTTTTCCCCAAAAAAGGGCTATATTACAGACAGAAATACTCCTCGATTTCATCAGCTGTCTGGGTGGCTGGTGTCAGTCGATCCCGCAGGTGAAGAAGGCCCTAGGCTGGCGTGGTTAGGCGGCTTATGGTAGAGAAATTACCATTAAATTATCTGGCAACAGCTCTGATGGACATTCCTACAGTCAGCATGCCAATTGCACGCTCCCTCAAAACTTGAGACATCTCTGGCATTGTCTTGTGTGACAAAACTGCACATTTCAGAGTGGCCTTTTATTGTCCCCAGCACAAGGTGCACCTTTGTAATGAACATGCTGTTTAATCAGCTTCTTGATATGCCACACCTGTCAGGTGGATGGATTATCTTGGCAAGGAGTGATGCTCTCTAACAGGGATGTAAACGAATTTGTGCACAAAATTGGAGAAATAAGCTTTTTGTGCTTATGGAAAATGTCTGTGATCTTTTATTACAGTTCATGAAACATGGGACCAAAACTTTACATGTTGCGTTTATATTTTTGTTCAGTATATTTGAACGACTTCTGAGACAAAAGTCAAAGAGGCAGGCCACTCACTGCTCCATCCTGCTACTTGGATAAAGCTATGCTGGAGACACTGCAGCACATAGCTCACATTCCTCAAACGAGTAAGGCTGGAAAGACAAGGCTCTCCTCCAGAGTGGGCACAGAAAGGATCTAAGTTTTACAGCCTCGCTGTGGATAGTAAAAAACAGTGAATTCTTGGAACCGGTGCAGCGCACTGCTTGTGGAGTGTCAGGGAGTTTATGGATTGTCGGGGTCTACGAAAGCTGCTATACACCTGGAAACTACCTCTTTATCACTGGTACCACAAAGAGTTTATAGCCTAGCTAAATTTCCCTCACATTTTCAACTGTGGTTTTGTCTGCTTTTGTTAGGTAATTAAATGCCAGTATGTAAGGGCATTTAGGATCCTAACTCAGTGAGTTAGGGTCTCGTGGTATGGGATAGACTGGATGGGGCAGGCAGTTCAAAATGATGTGACATAGCAAGCTTGGCTAGCTCTGGCTAGTTACAGTCTAGGAACCATTTACCAAGGTTTAAGTTTCAGTTTTAGACCTAAGTAGAGGCCTCAGATGAAACTGTAGGCTATAATAATGTGGGCACAATGTGGACAATATCTGTACGAGTTCTTTATGGTCGAGCCTGGCCAACATCTCCAATAGAACAGGTTTATTTCATCTCAAACCTTTGTGTCTTGACTCCAAACTGACAGAACTCAAATCTAACATCCCCATCCTGTCCTTTTCCTGAGATGTCTCTTTGTTCTGCAGAGTAGTTCTTTAGTGAGGATGGTCAACGTTCTCATTTCAGCACTCCATGGAAAAAACAACACCTTTTCACATTGACAAAGTGCACACAAAGTGCAAGCAGGAGGCCTTTCTTTCTTTAGTGCTGAGTGCCTTCTGCTGAGTGTGTGTGTTCAGGTCCAGTGTGTAAAACTAGAGAGGTGGGGAGGTGGCGGGGAGGGGGGCATCCTGATCATCCTGTAATCCCCCATAATCCCCTGCTGCTCCGGGACAAGGCCTAGCTGTGTGTGTAGTGAGGCTGATGTGCTGTTTACACGTTCTCCACTCTCCTACTCCAGCTGCTTCAAATAGAATAGACACAGAGAGACAAACAAGGCTGAGAAAGGATAGGATGGCTCATCAATGGCTGCTTAAAAGCAATTTACTCCCCTCCTCTGTTCCTCGTTCTGTTTAAACTACATGCTGTTGGGAGGGCGATGGCACAGTGCCAATCTGAATTCGTTTTCATCTCGACTGTAAATGTATCTCATGTACAACTCTCTCTGAGCTAGTGGCTTATGACATGGCATTATGAGACAAAAAGGACAAGACTGGTTTGTCTATTGCCCTGTGTGGCTGAATCTCTGTGCCGTTTGCTGAATAGGTTTATCTCTGACCCTGACATGGTTCCTTCTGACTAAAATGTATATGACTAATACATTTACGAATACTCGCAGCATCATCCACATTAGAGATTTGGTATATGCCATGACATTGTATTTATGGAGTTACTAAGAGAAAGGTGGTGTGCCATAGAAGTCCTTTTTCATTTTAGTCATGTCACGCCCTGGCCTTAGTATTCTTTGTTTTCTTTATTATTTTAGTTAGGTCAGGGTGTGACATGGGGAATGTTTGTGTTTTGTTGGTTTTGGGTGTTTCTATGGTAAAGGGGTTGTTGGTGTAGTATATGGGTTTGTGTTGAGTACATGTGTCTAGCGTTGTCTATGTATGTTTAGTTGTCTAGGAGAGTCTATGGTTACCTGAATGAGTTCCCAATTAGAGACAGCTGATTTCGGTTGTCTCTGATTGGGAGCCTTATTTAGGGTAGCCATGGGCTTTCATTTGTTGTGAGTAGTTGTCTATGTCAGAACGTTTGTAGCCTGTGTATGTGCACGACGTTTATTAGCTTCACGATCGGTTGTTGTTTTGTTAGTTTGTATTAAGTGTTTCGTGTGTATTCTTCGTCGTCTTTCAAATAAAAGAAGATGGCTTATTTTCCAAATGCTGCGTTTTGGTCCGTCAATCCTCCACACGATCGTGACAAGTCAGTTGTAATTTTCCACATCCTAGTCCTCTGGAGTGTAGGTGCATCATAGGGGTTCACTATTAGACTGTGAGAGGAAATTCTTCATAATAGAATAACCAGCTTCATCCAGAGTAGATTACAGGAAGTGGGTGTGATATAGCATAAAAGCTCAGGAAGAGTTGTTTCATGTCTTCCAGAGAATCTACAGTACCCCACTGATCAGAGAATGTTCCTACCGATTTTCCTCACAATTTTCCTGTCGTCCAGTGTTCCTGTTTGCAAACTGGGGTTACCCAGATTCTGTTCAAAAGACCCCCACGAAGACCAGATTCATGGTATGTCTGTATATCCACTCTACTCCACTCAACCCGGGAGGGGTTTGCCTGCTAAAGCATTACTAAGACAACTGAGGATTTCTAGGTCAGGCTAATAATTGGAAAAACTGACTACGGTTGTGGATTTAGTTTTTCTTCTTCAGACCACATTTTGTTTCAATAAAATATTTTTCCACCGAGTAGTATTTCACATTTCTGTCAAGGTAATGAAATCTGAAGTCTTGAAATGCAAGTGAGGCTACTTTAGCAGTGACATGGTGGGTAAGGTGGATTGGCCCTGCATCTCAGCCCGCAGAAAGCCCAGTGTCGCTGCAACACTCTGGGGACACATCATCCCTATGGTGGCTACCAAGTTCAACATGGTGCAACAGACTGGAGGAGAAGAGTTCAGGTCGGGAGCAGACCAGACCTGACGACCGCACGGAGCTGTCACACTTCCCAGTGCAAGAGACGACAGAGACGAAAATGGATAACCCAGATATCTCACTTAAAGACTCATTGTTATACATGTGGTTCCATCTGACAGCAGGAGAGAGAGACATACTGTCCACACAGCGAGCCACCTGCTGTACATACCTCAATGTTCATTTCCAGAAAGAATGGAGTGTGCCTGAAATGTCCTCGACTCAATGTACCTTTTTTAACACGAGAACAAGGCATTGATGGATGGGCACTTTGCAGCTCAATGATCGCACAGTACAGTATATAGTCACATGGAGGTATGCTGTCTAGTTCCGAACCTTGACAGATTGAATTCCTAGAGCCAAATAAGGTCTATCTGAGGTCTGTGAGTTCATGATAGGAATGATTTGCTATTTCTGTCCATTGTTCGGTTCATCAATTATTCATCATAGAATAATCTTGTTGAAGATACAGTTCTATTCCAAATACAAGGCAATGCAGCAAGTTCTGGCAACTCAAGATTATATTACATAGGCCATGTGAAGTAGCCTGATTGATAAAAAAGGTGCAGAAATCCCTTAAACACTCAGAGAACACATAAACCCCTTTCACAGTCTCACATCATCACATCTCCCAGATCGTCTCCCACCTCATCAAAAGTCTTTACACATTAAATATTTCATCAAGTTCCCAGAATAATTGTTATCACGCAAATATTCTCAACTCTGTCACAACTAGTCAAAACCCCCCACCCCCTCAAGAGAAATGTCAATTAAGTCTGATTAAGTTGGAGCATAGAGCCTCTTTCAAGATGATTGACATCTCTGAGCTGTATTGATATGTCAATGTCAGCGATACAAAAAGATGGTGCACAATAATTGTTTAGCCTTGGAGAGGTGGTAAAGAGAGACTTGACACTTGTATGTGCAGTGATTTCATTCAACACCAGCTAGGGACCCTCAAGGCACCACATTCAGTATATGGCACTAATGAGCCAAACCACAACCTTTCTGAGTCCATGGTTCTAATGGGAAGAAGTAGTCCCCTGAGGGAAGGATCAGGGTCCATATCATAGGAACACTGGCTACTGATGAGTGGGAGAACGCAACACCTTGACACAGCTCAGCACTGCCATATAATTGCATGTTGTTCTGGCCTTTGTGCCTCCAATGGAAAATAGGAGATTTAAGTCCTGGATTCTTAGCGGATGGTTTTCTTTGGGTAGCTTTCCCCATTTCTGGTGGAAAAAAAGTTCACAGCAACATTTATGTCTTTCCCTTCTCCTTCTAACAGATAGTCGGCCTCAATTCCACTTAAAACCCCATCTCCATAGACCCGGCAGCTGTTTCAATGAGAATAATATACATATAGCTGTTTAACATCATTCTACACTTCATTTACCTCTCAGCAACCCCCAGAACCCCATTCCTGCTTCAAGATTCTATATATTCCATTAGTCTAAGTCAGTAGTCCATCACAATCAGGGATAGAGACTAAATATACATAGGCATCTATACTCATCAACTCTTTCAAATCTGATAAGTCTACAGCTGAAATGTTTAATAGGAGCGAGGAAAAAGACAGAGGGAATGATTATTAGAAAGTAAAGGCCAGATGAGAGAGATCTTATACTGTTTAATTTATGAGGTTGCGCATTAGCGCTTTGGGAGAATGGAGCAGCAGCACTCCTTTATGAATAAATAAAAGGTGCACTTACTGAAATAAAAGCCTCTCTCTCCACACACAAACTGCAGCGTGTCCACCAGCTCCGCCCCACACAGGGTCTCGGGCCCCGCCCCTGTTGCCGCCGAAGTCAGGGTTAGGATGCACAGCAGCAGTGAGAGGGTGTGGGTACAGGAGACACAGCACATCGCACTCTGCGTTCAATGGGGAGAAGGGCACAGTTAGTAGGGCATGGCAGGCAGAGAATGTCGTCAGTCTCACCTTCCATATCCTATTTCACCAGTGTCAGTTTAACTTGATGGCAGTGATTTCATATGCCTTCACCAGCCTATTTCAACACCATCGTCATTTTGATTACTATACATTTGCGAAATATATAGCTAGGTTTTCTAATAGGTTCACAATAAGTGAAGGAACAGGTGTCCATGGAACCGTGACGTCCAAAACAATCGCACAATCATAATACAAAGAGCCTACAATAATACCAGTCTATGAGTTTTGGTCAGGATTTACGCACGACTTACGTACGTATGGCCCTTGAAGTGTATTAACCCTTACAGGCATATTAGGATGTATGGAGCGGTGACTGCACGAGCCGCTTCCTGAGGAGAGAGTGCTTTCCCGGTTCGAAGATCATACACATCATTATCTTGTCGGTAGGCTATTTCACTGATAATATTCCTGCAGCCATCAGACAGTGATGTTTCACAACCCGATAATTAAACTTTTGGGGTGTCCTAATAAAGAACAGTTGCATAGGAATTAGTCACAGAGAGTGAAAGGTATGCATAAAACGAATGCAGAAATCAATCAATGCGATAAGATATCTTTAAAATCGATTGTTCCCAAACAGTGGTTTATCTTCTTTAAGTAGGCTTAGTTTTAAGATAATGCAATGATGCCCTTGGTTTCTCTCATTCTCAGCTCCAAAAACGATCGCTCAGGACAGGAGCCACAGAGCCAAGGATCTTGCCTATCCAAACATGAGATGGAAAACGGTTCACGCGCCAAACCCAGCAGATGAAGCATAACGGGACAAATTTACATAATAAAGAGAATATACACAGGATTCGTATACATCACAACCGCTACCACATAGTTATCCTGCCCAAAGGGCGCCTTCTTAAACGCCTTAAGCCCTTCCTTATTGTTTGTTTTCATACAATCCAATGTGGTATCCAAATGCGGAGTCAGCAGAAATTACTTTGAAAGTTCAGTAACGTATGCAGCAACATTAGTGGTTTATATTCATGGAAACGGCACCGGTCAGCGCGCACTGCGCAAACGTGTCGAAACTCATGTTGGAAACGCATTGAAACATCCACACGAGTGTGTTAACTCATGCACGCAGACATGCCAACATAACCTTATTTTCGTAAAGTCAATTAAAGTAAATGTTATAGCTAGGCTACAAAGAATGTCTATGTGAAAACAGTCAAACGTGCACTCACAGAAAATGCATGCACATCTACCTGCTGACATGTTCTGATAGACATTTTGAAATAGTCTATAATAAAACCGATTTGTACCTTAAATCCCTGAACTAAAATCACCTGCTATAATCAAACATGGGTCTTTATTAATTTGTGTTTTGATACTGCAAATAAATCAGTTTGGTTCTTGCAACAAAAAAAACAAAAAAAAGAGTAAGTAAGGTGACAATCTGATGTCAAAGGAAATGATTTAAAGTTACCTTGAAGACATCACATAAATGCCACTGAAAGAAATGACCGCTAGACATCCCCACGGGTCTCCGCACGACAAAGCCCAGCAAAAATGAACTTGTTTGAAGTCATTAAAAACAGTGAGAAAGAAGATAAGATGCAGGCAATGTCACATCTCAATATTCCGACTTTGTTCCATTGCGCAGGATCGTTTTGGAGAAGTGAGATTTAGCGAACAGGAGACGGATTTAGAGAGAAAATCCCTCACATGTATCTACATTACACAGACATTTTCAACAGGAAACAGCTGGGGCAGCATTTGCCTTCTCCTCATCCTAAGTTATTCATTAAGGATTTTGGGCACATATTCAAATAACGTCATCATTGATACTTTTCTTAGAATGGGATTGAATTTTGATCTCTTTAAGGCTTGGTTAATAGTTCAAGATAGAACAAGACCCATACCAACCGCTCTTCTCAAAGCGTGTTATGTGTAGAAATCTCATGGATGAGTTGTTACAGGCGTTGGAAAATATAATTATTGTCCATGAAGCGCTCGTGCGTAATTTATGTGGCACATGTAGGCTATGTGTCTTCATATTCATCATCTATTACATACATATCTATCTCCAACTTTTGATTTAGTGGGCTTATTCATCATCTATTACATACATATCTATCTCCAACTTTTGATTTAGTGGGCTGGTTCATCATCATGATTTAAATATTTTCATAAACTACAATATTTGAGTGCTTATGTACAGTGCACACACAGTCAACAGTTTTAATGGATAGCCTGCACATTGATCTCTTTTTTCATACAATCATATACGTTTATATTCATATATGTGAATATCATCCCTGTCCTCAGGTCATCAGAATTAAAATCCTTCATCTAACCACATGATTATTCATGTAGTTTTATACATGTAGTTTTAAATGTCCTCTTGTCAGGTCTATCTGTGCACACCATGGCAATAAATCATATTTTACAATGCAAATATTATGACCACCTCAGTGTTTGTCACTGAACAATGTATTGCCACTTGACAGCCCAAATGTGGGCTTTTTCCCAATCTGTGAATCTGCACCTTGATGTCCCTTTGAATTGACATGTGTCCCAGTATCTGTTGACAACACTCTTTCCATGGAAAATATGTATGCCCTTGAATAGGACAATCCTCTTTTTCCCAATAAAGGACAGTGTTTTGAAAGACCACTACCTAATTGTCCCAGGGCTTAAAGAGGGTTGATTTCGCCAGCACTGATCCAATCACTAAACAGGAGATCAGTGCTGACCCAATCATAAAGCAGTACATCAGCAGCACAGCTCCAGTTAGCTCAGACAGTGTCAGCGCATCACATAAACAAGGACGTATCTAGAGAGGGCAGTGCGTAGACACAAACAGGAAAACATGACACCTTATAATGCCACCAAAGTGGGTCACAACATGCAAGCATATTCAAAGACGTCACAGGGTGTATGAGGACATTCAATTCACCTATTTAAACCTAATATGGGCAGATAGTGCCTGCATTCATATACCGTTTTCACTCATTGCAATATGTTATGCATAACACTA
Organism: Salvelinus fontinalis; assembly: GCF_029448725.1. Classification (NCBI taxonomy): domain Eukaryota; kingdom Metazoa; phylum Chordata; class Actinopteri; order Salmoniformes; family Salmonidae; genus Salvelinus; species Salvelinus fontinalis. Next base: position 10,994,980 of record NC_074675.1, on the reverse strand, counting down.
TTACCAGTGTTAAGTGGATGAGCACAGCAGGGAATATAAAAGGTTTCAAGATGCCTTGATAACTATGATCAAGCCCAACATCCTATCCACCCCAAAGCCTACTGCCTCCAAAGGTCCTCCCTGCCCCTGGCTTAGCCACAGCTCCAGCAGATTGGGTGTATTGTCATAACCATTAAGTCATTGTCTCTCTCTTCAGTTCAGAACATTGGGGCATTATCATCCAAAATGCTGAATGGCACAAAACAGGAGCACAATGCACCATACACATTTTCACTCCCTGCTGTGTCTTGTGTCATGGTAACGAGTAACCATATAATAGTAAACAATGATGCACCCCTGATTAAAGACAAAGCTGCTTGAGCTGACTTTGTCAAATCAGGGAAATCAAAATAAAATTCCTCTGGTTCCAAGAAACTTACAGAAACCTTGCTATCAATCCGTGTTTTCTGATGAAAAGCTCATCTAATTTGGCAACCATCTTCTCAGGTGATTATAAGTCCCACTACCATGAATTATGACAAATATGACTGTTATCATTACTACTGGGGTATGGCTATAATGATGGCCTGTTCTTGTCTGATTATCCCCCAATGCAGTAGTAGACTGACCTTTCTTTCCTTCTCCTGCCCACTCCAATATGCAGCATTCAGGGTTGTACCTCTGCCAGCTCTCTCTCTCTCTCGCTCTCTCTCTCTCTCTCTCCCTCTCTCTCCTCTCTCTCTCTCTCTCCCTCTCTTGCCCTGTCTCTCTCTCTCTCCCTCGCTCTCCTCTCTCTCTCTCTCTCTCTCTCTCTCTCTCTCTCGCTCTCTCTCTCTAACTTTCTCTGTCTCTCTCTCTCTGTCTCTTCCGCCCCCTTGAACTCATTGACCAGGAAAAGGCTTGTTTTCACTCACAGGGATTCTGGACAGGGAAGACGTGCTGACAGCGTCCTCTGTCTGGACTGACCTGCCAAACAGCCAGGCCAGAGGTAAAGACAATGGTCTAGCATACAGATGAGTATATGAGAAAGATAAGCATTTTAAGTTCACATGAGGACACACAGGGGGCTGAGGGAGCAGTTAGACTCTGTGCTCTCAACCCTGTTTCAATCTTTTCCTTCATAGCATTGATCTTAATTGGGGTGAACTATTCCCTCTTGATTAGTTTGAGATGGCTCTTGTGAGTTAGGCTGTTCTTTTCTGATCAGTGATTTCAACCCAAAAATCTTCATATGAACTAAGCAAACTAAGCTATTCATTGTGTGAGAGAGGGGGTAAGTTCGTTTTTCCCCCCAGTATTTAATCTACTCAGTGATGTGGAGTGGGTTTCATTGAAAAAGAGGGGTGTGGTGCTGATGTGTGTGCATGGGATATCAAAATGATATTTCGGTGCCATACCATGTCTGTTCATATGGAAGAAATAAAGGTGCGTCATGGAGCAGCAGAGCGAGAGGGGTGCTTGTTTTGATACTTGCCGTTGCCGCAGCAACATGTAGGGGTCACAAATGTTTCGGTGAAGTGGGCAGGAAATTCCATGGCGCCTGTTGATGATCAAATCCCAATTTAAATACTGTTCTATGATAGTTTAACTATCTGTGTCAGATTGATGAACATGCTGGATTCCAGTAAGAGAACGTTTGCAGAAATAGCCTAGTGTGCTCAGAAGTAGGGTTGCCAAATTCCACGAACTTTCAATAAATTCCCTGGTTTTCTGAAAATTCTGGTCGGAGGATTCCTGGAGTCAGGAGGGAATAAGCAGGAAGTCCGTAATCCTCGAACCAGGATTTCTGAAAAACCAAGGAATTTATTGAAAGTTCCTGGAATTATAAAACCCTACTCAGAAGACATTCAGAAATGTTGTTAACAAAGCAAATATTACCCAGCTACCAGGGTATCAGGTCAATATCTATGGAAATTGTGATACAGGAGAAAGCTATTCCTCAACTTGCAGGATTGCAGTTCTATTATTAAGAGCCATGTATTTATTATCAATGGTTAATAATGCTGTCATTATTTAATCATTGTCAAAATTCCCAAACTCTCTCTTTTACGGCACATAGGAAAGTTCCTCTGAGACTATTCATCCTATCCATGTCAACTTGCTTACAGACACAGGATTCTGTCAAAACAGTGAACACTATGCAAATCATGGGTGATGCAATCATACCAATACAATTCAAGTATGCACAAGTTGCCAGTAGTTCAACGAGTGCTCTTGATGTAGGAAAAACCCTGAGAAACATAACTTTTTAATTACCGTATGCTGTCTATGCCCCACCACACTACACTCTCAGAGGACCCCCTCTAAGTAAGAAACCTGTTAATTCTGTAAGTATCCCTATAGAGAAGTACTCCCTCCTGCAGAAAGCCCTGTCAGCAGAGTGAATGTGTGTTTGTTAAACATGTATGGGAAGCTCTCAATCAAATGTATTTATAAAGCCCTTTTAACATCAACCGATGTCACAAAGTGCTATACAGAAAACCAGCCTAAAACCCCAAACAGCAAGCAATGCAGATGTAGAAGCACAGTAGCTAGGAAAAACTCCCTAGAAAGGCAGGAACCTAGGAAGAAACCTAGAGAGGAACCAGGCTCTGAGGGGTGGCCAGTCCTCTTCTTGCTGTGCCGGGTTGAGAAAATAAAAGTACATGGCCAAGACGTTCAAACGTTCATAGATGACCAGCAGGGTCAAATAATAATAATAATCACAGTGGTTGTAGAGGATGCAACAGGTCAGTACCTCAGGAGTAAATGCCAGTTGGCTTTTCATAGCCGAGCATTCAGAGTTAGAGACAGCAGGTGCGGTAGAGAGAGAGAGTCGAAAACAGCAGTTCCGGGACAAGGTAGCACGTCCGGTGAACAGGTCAGGGTTCTGTAGCCGCAGGCAGAACAGTTGAAACTGGAGCAGCAGCACGACCAGGTGGACTGGGGACAGCAAGGAGTCATCAGGCCAGGTAGTCCTGAGGCATGGTCCCAGGGCTCAGGTCCTCTGGGAGGGGGAAGAGGGAGTGAGAGAGAATTAGCATACTTAAATTCACACAGGACACCGGATAAGACAGGAGAAATACTCCAGACATAACAGACTGACCCTAGCCCCCCAAGACATAAACTATAAATACTGGAGGCTGAGACAAGAGGGGTCGGGAGACACTGTGGCCCCGCCCCGCCCGACAATACCCCCGGACAGGGCCAACCAGGCAGGATATAACCCCACCCACTTTGCCAAAGTACAGCCCCCACACCACAAGAGGGATATCTTCAAACCACCAACTTACTACCCTGAGACAAGGCTGAGTATAGCCCACGAAGATCTCCCCCACGGCACGAACCCGAGGGGGGCGCCAAACCCGTACAGGAAGATCACTTCAGTGACTCAACCCACTCAAGTGACGCACCCTTCCTAGGGAAGAGATGGAACAGCACCAGTAAGCCAGTGACTCAGTCCCCATAATAGGGTTAGAGGCAGAGAATCCTGGTGGAGAGAGGGGAACCTGCCAGGCAGAGACAGCAAGAGCGGTTCGTTGCTCCAATGTCTTTCCGTTCACCTTTACACCCCTGGGCCAGACTACACTCAGTCATAGGACCTACTGAAGAGATGAGTCTTCAATAAAGACTTAAAGGTTGAGACCGAGTCTGCGTCTCTCACATGGATAGGCAGACCATTCCATAAAAATTGAGCTCTATAGGAGAAAGCCCAGCCTCCAGCTGTTTGCTTAGAAATTCTAGGGACAATAAGGAGGCCTGCGTCTTGTGACCATAGTGTACGTGTAGGTATGTACGGCAGGGCCAAATCTGAGAGATAGGTAGGAGCAAGCCCATGTAATGCTTTGTAGATTAGCAGTAAAACCTTGAAATCAGCCCTAGCCTATACAGGAAGTCAGTGTAAAGACACTAGCATTGGAGTAATATCAAATTTTTTGGTTCTAGTCAAGATTCTAGCAGCCATGTTTAGCACTAACTGAAGTTTATTTAGTGCTTTATCCGGGTAGCCGGAAAGTAGAGCATTGCAGAAGTCTAATCTAGAAGTGACAAAAGCATGGATTAACTTTTCTGCATCATTTTTGGACAGAACATTTCTGATTTTTGCAATGTTACGAAGATGGAATAAAGCTGTCCTTGAAAAAGTCTTGATATGTTCATCAAAAGAAAGATCAGGGTCCAGAGTAACGCCAAGGTCCTTCACAGTTTTATTTGAGACGACTGTACAACCATCAAGATTAATTGTCAGATCCAACAGAATATCTCTTTGTTTCTTGGGACCTAGAACTAGCATCTCTGTTTTGTCCGAGTTTAAAAGTAAAACATTTGCCGCCATCCACTTCCTTATGTCTGAAACACAGGCTTCCAGGGAGGGCAATTTTGGGGCTTCAACATGTTTCATCGAATTGTACAGCTGTGTGTGGTCCACATAGCAGTGAAGGTTAACATTATGTTTCTGAATTACATCACCAAGAGGTAAAATATATAGTGAACTATAGTAGTCCTAAAACGGAACCTTGAGGAACACCAAAACATACAGTTGATTTGTCAGAGGACAAACCATCCACAGAAACAAACTGATATCTTTCCAACGGATAAGATCTAAACCAGGCCAGAACTTGTCCGTGTAGGCCAATTTGGGTTTCCAATCTCACCAAAAGAATGTAATGATCGATGGTGTCAAAAACAGCACTAAGGTCTAGGAGCACGAGGACAGATGCAGAGCCTTGGTCTGACGCCATTAAAAGGTAATTTACCCACTTCACGAGTGCAGTCTCAGGGCTATGATTGGGTCTAAAACCAGACTGAAGCGTTTTGTACACATTGTTTGTCTTCAGGAAGGCAGTGAGTTGCTGTGCAACAGCTTTTTCTAAAATTTTTGAGAGGAATGGGAGATTCAATATAGGCAGATAGTTTTTATATTTTCTGGGTCAAGGTTTGGCTTTTTCAAGAGAGGCTTTATTACTGCCACTTTTCGTAAGTTTGGTACACATCCGGTGGATAGGAAGCCGTTTATTATGTTCAACATAGGAGGGCCAAGCACAGGAAGCTCTGACAGAGCAGTTCACTCCTCACGATATGATAGAGTGGCTTGGGGGTAAGGGGGTAACCATCCACTGCTCACTCCCTGGCGGAGGTTAGGGTAGGGGAGGGGAGGGGAGTGGGTGCGGTACTCCTCTGCCAGCTGCCTGGCTCAGAGTATGTCCAGGGAAGAGGCTCTGCCAGGCCTCAATTATGGGGGAGTCATCCAGGACACACTGAAGCAATTACAGTCCCATATAAATCAATATGCTGCTGGTTTAAAAAGTGATCTGCTCCCAACACTCTCTGGATAGGGTCTGACTCAGGAGGTCAGCTTAGATTTTTTTGTTGAGTTGTTCATAAATCAAATCAAATCAAATGTATTTATAAAGCCCTTCTTACATCAGCTGATATCTCAAAGTGCTGTACAGAAACTCAGCCTAAAACCACAAACAGCAAGCAATGCAGGTGTAGAAGCATCATAACAATTTTGTTTGAAACTGGGCAGAGACTCTTCCTGTCTGTTGAACTAGGTTGAATTGGCATGGACTGGGCTTTCAGACTTGTTTACGATCAGATGGGAAGTACTAGGCATGGACTATGGCTTCAGTTTGCTCTTAGGTCAGGTTAGAGGGTTTCATTTCTGGCTGACATCAGGTTTAAGGGGCTCTTATTTCAGACAAGTCCATTCAAATCAAATGGTTGGAATCGTTTTAGAGTTCAGATTGAGGTCGTTGGACAGCATTTCGGTTTCCTTTGTTTTGTTTTTCATTGGTTCTGCTGCTTTCCTATGTAGTAATAGTTCACAACTAATCAGGCATGATCCAATGCAACACATGTACACTCACATTGTGGGTTGTCTCCAAAATACTATAGCATCTGAGGCATCATCAAAATTAAGTTATCAAATAATTTGTGTTGATGGCTTTATCCATTAACTCATCATCTCTGCAAACCATATTACAGTAACTAAGTCCTCCTTGCCTGGATCAACATAATTGGGGCTTGTTTTGAGACGCTGCACATTTATTAACCATTATACTGTACTCCCTCCTTGTGGTGTATTGAACACACTGCATTTGTGGCAATGAACTGTTAACCCTCCAGTTCAGGTGATGGAGGTATGCACCTTCAGCCTTGGGTTAATTTTGATTTCCAATAAAGAAGAAGAAAAACTAAGCACCTCATTGGCTGATATACCCGGAAGAGCAGAATAATAATGACGTCCGTTTTGGATCACAGTGAAGTCACATGAAGCGTATTACAATTCCCATCTCTCTTTTGCAGATTGTCAGTAAAATATTACTATTAAACAAAGTAATAGCGAGTTGACCGATAGTTTGCCAAAACCATAAAATCATGGACGAGGACGGTTTACCGATTGTGGGATCGGGAATAGATCTGACCAAGGTGAGTGTTTTCCGTAGCCGAAGATATCTTGGTGGCTACTGTAGCTAAATTAGCTTTAGCTTGTTTTGTAAACAAGCTGAATGACTCTTAGCCAAATAATGTAATCAAGTAAATGTATCTAATGAGTATGTGTAGTAAATGTTTTTGAACTCCCCATCTCTGTAAGTAAATAAACATTGCAGTTTTTCCATGATACTGAATGATATGGTCACAGGTCCCAGCCATACAACAGAGGAGAGTCGTTGCCTATCTCAACCAGTTCATTGTGCACACTGTTCGGTTCCTCAATCGTTTTTCGACAGTTTGCGAAGAGAAACTTGCATGCATATCTCTTCGGATACAGCAGATTGAAACTACCCTCAGCATTTTGGAAGCAAAGGTATGTGTTTTGTATACAGTACGATAGGACTTCACTCTCTTTGATGTTGTTATACTGTTATGTGCTTTGCTGCTCTGGGCATACCAATATGATAATGTCAGTACTGGTGATTTTGTTCTATGTAGCTATCCTCTATTCCTGGTTTGGAGGATGTCAGGGTGGCGGGTGTTGGTCAGCGGCCAGCTACGGAGGTCAACTGTCCAGCCGTGGTCCCAAGTCAACCAGAGACCCCTATAGCTTTGCCTGTGCCATTGCCACCTCCTGAGGTACCCCACCCCACCCCACCCCACCCCACCCCACACCACACTCACACACATACATTGCCTTAAAGTATTCCTACATCTTGACTTATTCCACATTTTGTGTTACAGCTTGAATTCCAAATGGATTAAATAAAAAAAATTCTCATGCACCTACACACTACTCCATAATGACAAAGTGAAAACATGTTTTTAGAAATGTTTGCTAATTTAATACAGAAATATCTAATTTACGTAAGTATTCTCACCCTTTTGCTATGACACTTCAAATTGAGCTCAGGTGCAGCCAATCCTTGAGATGTCAGTAACTTGATTGGAGTCCACCTGTGGCCAATTGAATTGTTTGGACATGATTTAGAAAGAAACACACCTGTCTATGTAAGGTCCAACATTTGACAGTGCATGTCAGAGCAGGAACTGTACCATGAAGTCCATAGAGCTCCAAGATATAATTGTGATGAGGCATATATCTGGGGAAGGGTTTGAAACTATTTCTAGAGTGTCAAAAGTTTTCAACAGTACAGTGGTTTCCATAACTGGGAAATTGAAAAAATATGGAACTACCAAGACTCTGCCTAGAGCTGGTCGTCCTACCTAACGGGCAAGAAGGACCTTGGCCAGGGAGGTCACAGGAACCAAATGACCACTCTGATAGAACTGCATAGTTCCTTGGTTGAGATGGGAGAACTTGTCAGAAGGACAACAGTCTCTACGGCACTTCACCAATCTGGCCAGACGGAAGCCACTCCTGAGAAAAAGGCACATGACAGCACACCTTGAGTTTGCAAAAAGGCACCTGAAAGACTGCGATCATAAGATAAAAGATTGTGATCTGAGACAAAAATGTAACACTTTGGCCTAAATGCAAAGCGCTATATCTGGAGAGAACCAGGCACAGCTCATCACCCGTCTAACACCATCCCTACTGTGAAGCATGGTGGATGACCTACAAAAGGCCTTAGACTGGGGCAATGATTTACGTTCCAACAGGTCAATGACCCTAAGCATACAGTCAAAGTACTTGAGTGGCCCAGCCAAAGACGAGACTTGAATACCATTACATCTGTGGAAAGACGTGAAGATTGCTGTTCACCGCCGTCCCCATCAAACTTGAGCTTGAGAAAATCTGCAAGGGAGACTGGGAGAAAATGGAACGGCATCAAACACCTGGAAATCATGTTTGATGTATTTCATACCATTCCACTGATTTCGCTCCAGCCGTTACCACAAGCCTGTCCTCCCCAGTTAAGGTGCCACCAACCTCCTGGGATTTCAACATATCCATTTTGATGGAACATTAACTTAAAGACTTGGTATATTTGTGCATGATGGAAATACTGAATTGCGGTATTGACTCTCTTGTAGGCCTCTCCAAACATACCAGACCCAAGAGCAGCAGATGCAGCAGGAGACAATAGGATGACTGTGGCCAAGGACCCACGCTATGCCAGATATCTCAAGATGGTGCAAGTGGTGGGTCTCTATACATTTTCACATTTCTACAGAATATGACATCTGTTCAATTAAATCAGTGATGTAGAAAACTATCCAAAAACAGGGTGTTCCAGTTATGGCGATAAAGAATAAAATGGTCCAGGAAGGTTTGGATCCAAACCTGCTTGAGTGAGTGTGCTTACATTACGTCTTTGAAATATCTGTATTCTCATACCTCGTAATCCAATACGTTTTGTTTTATACCCCACATCTGAATCTTTCTGATGACATAAAATGGTGGTCCTACATGTATTCGAAGTAACAATGGTGATTCCTCCATGTTTCTGTTTGCAGCACACCAGATGCACCTGTGCCTGATGCCGTCAAAAAGAACACACTAGATCAAGATGATGACAGCAACGATGGCAGTGACTCATCTTTCAGCGATTGATCTGCTGTTTTAGCCATGAAGCTGCCAATAGGGAACTTCCTTCCCTGTCATCTGTGCTCCAGGCCTTTTCCACTGTGCTGCTGCAGGGGCACAGAAGGACTAGATGCCAGTGTGTGCTTGACAGGCAGAACTGCAGTGCTACCAGACAAAGTCCCACTTCTGCGGATGATCTCCAGGGAGGCATGAGACTTACAAAAGCAGGCAGATTAAGTATCTGAAATGCATTGTAGATTGAGTGAATGTAAACGAGAAAGAGTTGATCATGTTTGTCTCCAGGTCAGCCACTGATCTTGTGGATGTTATATTTTTGTTTCCATTTCTTCTCCTGAAACATTTGATTGGACATGGTGTGTCTATGTAGTTTAGCAGTAAAACAGATGGAATGACAACCATGGAAAGTATCTACCAGATAATCGATTAGTAATTGATCATTCTTTCCTTTAGACTGCACCTGGGCAAACATGCCTCTGCCCCTTTTGTCAATATCATGTGAACAGTGTAATGCCTTTGAAAGAGATTGTGTGGCAGCAGGTAGCCTAGCGGTTGAGAGAGTTGAGCCAGTAACCGGAATGTTGCTGGTTGGAATCCCCGAGTCAACAATCTGTCTGCCCTTGAGCAAGGCACTTATTGCTACTGTAAGTCGCTCTGGATAAGAGTGTCTGCTAAAAGACAAAAATGTAATTGTGCTTTGTTTTATTTTGACAGTGATGTCTGCATGTTACACTTGTGAGAGGGGGATATGTTGTATCATTTCCATAATAATGTTTGTGACAACATTTGATGGGTACTGCTTTACACTCCAACTGCTGTATGAAGAATGTCATGCAGAAATGTTGACTGTTCTCTGGCCGATTCGTCATTTTTAATTTAGACATTAAGCTGCGAAATGTAACTGTTCCTGGAGTGAACAATGTGAAGAACAAATTAAGGAAATTGCACTTTTGGGTAAATCTATCATGGGAAAAAACACCACTAGTTGTGAGCAATGTGTCAATTGCAATGGTACTGTGTAGACTAAATTAACAGTAGTACCTAATGTGAATTCACCTCAATCTTCTAAAATGATGCAACTTAATCCCAGATCTAACCATGGCCCTTGGATCCCACTGTTGTGAAGGCATTATGCCTTGGCCTTTAAGTCAAGAGAGTTTTATACAAAATCCCTTTTATCCAAACAAATGCTCAGAGATCCAAATCATCTTCACATTGTTTGTAGTCGTCTCTGGACAGAACACTGCAGTGATGGGAGTTTTTCAATTGATTATGAAAGAGGGTAGATTGAGAGGTGTTAGACTGGAAAGCACTTTGTTCACAAGCGCAAGGCAAGCAGCATTAAGATCTGTGTGTTTATGCAGTTTAGCCTGAAAAATAAAGAACACATTTTGCCTAAAAATGTGGACATCATTTTATTCAAACATTATTTGGGTTTTGTGTTTGGGACATAGAAATATTTCACACATAAAGTAGCCCTGTATGCATTTTGAGTTACTTTATTACAAAGGTATACCATAGATACGCCTCCTCAATACCATGAGAAACAAGAGTTTTTCTTGAGCAAAATACCTAACTAGAAAAATATTTACATTCTAATATAAAACAATTAACATTGGAGTAGGTAAGTGTATATACAGCCTCTATCCATAAACTGGTCATGTGTGAAATTAAGTTTCTAGATGAACTTGATCTTGTGATTTTTTTGCGCAATGCTTACCTTTGTCATAATTTGTTGTCAAATTAGTTGTCATAATTACTGTGTAAGTCTATGGAAGGGGGTGAGAACCATGAACCTCTTAGGTTTTGTATTGAAGTCAATGTACCCAGAGGAGAACGGAAGCTAGCTGTCCTCTGGCTACACCATGATGCCAACCTACAGAGTGCTGTTGAGGCTACTGTAGACCTTTGCAAAATAGTGTGTTTCAATCAATTATTTGGTGATGTGATTATATTTAGTAGTTTTATCTAAAAATTATAACTTTTTAAATGGACCCCTCTCTTCCTCCTCTGAGGAGCCTCCACTGCTACACATGTATGTAATATAGCCTATACCAGGGGCGCAACATTGGTTTTAGAAGTGGAGGGGGACATAATATATATTGTGGTGTACAGCAGGTCAGCCACCAGGGGGAGACTCGTCGAGGCCTGGTGACAGACGGTGTATACTTCACGAGGCGATGGCTCCATCTGCTGGACATGCCAGGTCTCGATGGGTTTTCCGGCCAAGACTAATTGGGGCTGATTGGGAGTTGGTGAGTAATCAAGGGCTGATTGCGCACCAGCTGTGCAAGGCCCATAAAGCTGCCAGAAGGGCAGCACACAGGGAGAGAGTGGGTGGAAGAAAGGACTCCCGTATAGTTGGGGATGGTTACAGAGGTAACAGGAGTGAGTACAGTTTTGATCCCGACAGGATACACCAAGACCCGGAGCCCAGAAGACGGTATCCCGGAGAGGGTCTCTTGGGGGAGACCTTTTCTTTTTGAATTATTATTTAATAAACACCCTTGAAACCGAGCTAATCCTACTCTGTCCGTGTCTGATCTGTGTAAACGTCTTGACCAAACCCCCTGGTCTGCCACAATATATATTTTATTATCCATAAAGACTCCAAACAGCTTAGCCGACCGCTCTGCGGCGTCCGCATGGTCCTAAAGCACACCGTTGCATTGTTTTGTATCACATTCCAACTATAAAAATGAGGGGGACAAAAATGAAATTTCCGAATGTGGGGGATACATGTCCATCCCCCCGTCGCCAGTGAAGGTTGCGCCACTAGCCTATACTATAGTAGTGATGATTATGTATGTAGCAGTGCCAGTAGCCTATGTGCCTGTCTGCATTTTTACATTGAATTCATTGATTTCACAAATAGCCTATCGCAAACATTGTCGAATTGAAGTATACCATACAAAGTTACATGTGCATTAATAGTTTATATAGCAAAAGGCGGACACTACCTGATGTGAATGAATGTAGGCTATAGCTATATTATTGAGTTCCTATAGTACATAAAATGCTAACCAGAGAGTTAGATGACCTTTTCAAATATAAATAATTCACAATCTGATACTGATACAGTCAAGTGTCTTCCTCCATTAATTAAAGACTAAGCGTGGGCTCGAGTCCGGACTCATGACAAACTTCTTTAAAGTAACTGCAATACAGCCACCTGTAGGATGATAACGAGACTGCAAACTACAATCATGAATTATTAATTATTGTTATTAATCTTCCTTTTCAAGCTGTTGGCTGTAGGCTATGTCCATTCTCAACACACTAACACAGTAAATGTAATGCTACATTTCAAAGGCGGACAAAAACTTGAGTGAGATTTGAACCCTTGCCACAAATCTACAAAGAGAGCAATTTGACCAGTCAGTCAAACACTTGTGATGTAGGTTCTTTGATTATCAGTAAGCGCTGTTGTACTACAGTTAAGTACGCTTCCATGAACAAGTGTTGGAACACGTCCAACTACATCAACGATTTGAATTGGCTGATAGGGAATTTCCTACAGGAAATTATCACAGCCACCTGGTGAGGTTAGCATAGTGCAAAATGTGCAAACAAACTGTATGTAATGGGAACAGCTAATATGTAGACTTTGATCACTTGCCACTATGTCAACGATTTTAATTGGCTGATGCTTAAACTTAACCTTGAACTTAAACTTGTTCTAATGTTCACAAGTATGGCCTGTAGTGTTTATGCAGTTTAGCCTGAAAAATAAATAAAACATTTTGGCTAAAGATATGTGGCCGCCTTATCATTCAAACATACATAGAAACATAGAAATACGTAGAAATACGTCACACATAGCCCTGTATGTATTTTGAGTTACTTTATTACAAAGGTATACCATAGATATGCCTCCTCAATACCCTTGAGCAAAATACCTAACTAGAAAAATATTTACATAGTAGTATCAAACGATTAACCTTGGAGTAGGTAAGAGTACATACAGCCTCTATCCATAAACTGGTGATGGGTTAAATTAAGTTTCTATATTAACTTGATCTTGTGATTTTCTTGCATAATACTGACCTTTGTACCACCAGATGATGAACAATGGGTTAACGCTTTCAATAATCTAGGATGTCACAGGATGTCACAGGATGTCACAGGATGTGTTTGTTTTGTGGTTAACCGTTAAGACTGAGGTTATGTTGCAATGGATACAGTATAAAGAAATAAATCATACCATTCAGATAATCTCATATACATTTGCTTTATAAAAGTAGAAAAAATACATTTGATTTAGTAAATATTCAGATTAAAAGGTTCAAATCAATGCTTCATCAGGAATAGTCCACAAACTCTGTTCTCAGCTTCAGAGTGAACTTCTGTAAGAAACAGGACAAAGAGAAATAAAAACACTCAAATAAAGGAAAAGAAAAATCATTCCCACCACAATGACAGAGCGGTGACTGAAAACTCACTTTAAAGTCGTGGATGTAGGTGAAGAAGAAGAAGATGAAGCTGAAGGCCACGATCCACTCACTCACAGCACTCACCAGATGGAACACATAGTCCTGCAATGACAGGAAGAGTCGGATAGAGACTGATATTGGCACGTATAGCTTCTCTGGCCTATAAAGCCTATATGGATCCAGAACACCGTCCATCTTTGTTGTTACGTGAGTGGTGTTCTTGGTAAGGATGTGCTCATACTGTACCTCGTCTTTTGTTTCTCTATGCATTGTGGTTTGTGTCACAAAGACAGCACAGACAACAGCTGGATGGAAAATGAAGGAGATATTTTCTTTGATAAAACAATGATCATTCATGATTAAAATCATTTAGACACCAGGGGTTACTATTGTTTTCAAGGATACTGGGGAAAACTGCCAGGAAGGCAATGGTTGCAATTCCTGTGCGCATACGACACAAGGCCAAGGAACACCCATAGGGGAAGGCCTTATAGGATATGATGGACTGGAGGACGGTGTACAACACACCAGAAACGAAGAAGAGTAATGCACCTGCATCATGAACTGCCGTAATCGTTGTCTCCTGGGGAAAAAGAACACGCCAGAGAGATCATGTATGGAATATCACACTGTCACTTGGTAATGGTACAAAACCCCTCCATCTTCAAACTAAAGGGGTGACAACCCACTGGGCAAAAACTGGTTTAATCAATGTTGTTTCCATATCATTTCAAAGAAAGAAATTCAATGTGATGATATTGAATAAACATGGAAAACTGATTGGATTTCACCCAACTTTTATCTTAAATCCAATTACATCCTACTGGGCACACACTGGTTGAATCAAAGTTGAATAGGCACATTGAATTGACTTCTGTGCCCAATGGAATGGTGAATTTGTTTTGTTGAATTCAAGTTAGTTTACAACTCAGCCAAATGTGAATCAAAACTAGTTGTTGAACTGATGTTTGTGCTTCGTGGCAACCTACCTGGAAAGTAGCGACAAAACACATCCCCAAACAAGAGAGCATTCCAATCCATAAAGCAGCCTGGTTCAGCACTGGGGGCACACCACCTGCTGTCTTATTGAGCTTCTCCACAAACTTGTATCTGGCATACATGGTGGCCGTACCTGTAGAGGAATTGTCATGGAACATGGAGTGAACGTTTTTATTAGCACTTTTCACATTTAGACAGTATACGCTCACAGTAGACTATTGTAGCATATGTGAAACCTGCTGTAATATTTATTTATTTATTTGCAACTTAAAAAAGAGGTAACAAAGAAAAACAAACATATTGAAGTGAAACGTAATAATACAATATCATACCATTTATCCCAGCCCCGTTTAACCATGAATTTCTGCTTTCATTTTCAAAAAATGGGAAGTGTGAATAAAGCTCTTGGCACTGTGTCTGACCTGGAAAAACCCATGGAGTTTCTCACAGGGATTGTTCACCCAAATGACAAAATAACACATTGGTTTCCGTACCCTGTAAGCAGTCTATGGACAAGGTGTGACAGCAAATCATGCTTTGGTTTAGTTTCTCTAGCACCGTTTCCACATGCTAATGTTTTAGCATTTGTGGCACAAATCCCATTTAAATCATGGGACCAATATTAGTATTTTTCAGGTGTCATGTCCAAATCATCCAGAAGTATCTAAAGTTAAGTGTGAAGCTCAACAAATTCACTTATAGATGATTTGAACATGATACATGAAAAAATGCTAATATTGTCCCATGACATTAGCATGTGGAAACAGTACCAAGGAAACTAAACTAAAGCATGGATTGCTGTCATATATGGTTCATAGACTGCTTACAGGGTAAGGAAACCAAATATGTAATTTGGCTGAACTATCCCGTTACACTAAGACAAAAAGCCCTTTCATGGTTTTAGTGTCTTTCTGTGCTCACTTGTAAATGCAGTGATGACCGTCATCAAGCCAAAGACACAGCTCTCTGGGGGTTCAGCCCCAGTGTCACTAAAGAAAGAATAGTTCAGGGTTAATGTGTGTATTAATGCCATGTCTGGAAGTCCTTTTAAATAATCTGGATTTAATTTAAACAATACATTATATAAAAAATCATTATACACATAAAATTATAACTGAACAGAAAGTGATATAATTTGTTATTAAATTAAATCAAAAAAATGTAATCAAAGCAAAATCATACCATTGGCATAATCTATTAACCAAACAGAAAATTGCATTTCAATTGTGAAACCATACCATTTGATGACAAACAAATAATTCAGGTATATCTACAGAGAATATTACTGAATAGAGGGCTTTAATCGTTTGAATAGAGCGCTAATTAGTAAAACCATTATTCTTTATCTATGCCTAGTAATGTTTAGTTTGCATATGTATTAAATGTCTATCTGCTCAATAACCAAAGCTGTTTAAATGTCAAGTGAGGACACACACCAGACATTACAGGCCTCTACGCTGTAGACTACACAGCTGTGCACTGGGAACCAGCCAAGTACAGCGTTCAATTGTGGTGGGGAAAACGAAACTGATTTATTTTTGTTGCAAAATAAAATGCGATATGATTTCCGTTAATATCGCCGGTTTCTATGAGTGGAAATAAAGAAACATTATTTCCAATACCCCCACTGATTTAAATAATAATAAGTAAACGCTATTATTACGGTTTAATGAAGAACGGCAAATTCGTGGGAAATAATAATGCTCAGGCTGCTGATAAATATTCATAATCTTACCTTATATACGGGAAGATAACATCCACATCATGCTCGAACAATGCAATTAGGTAGGAAACAATAAACGTGCTAGATGACCAGATTACCAAAAAAGTTGGTAAAAAGCATATTCCCTCCATGAACCAAAACATTTTGTCAGCAATAAGGAAAAGTTACCATGCAGACAGACCGACCTTGGTGGAAGTATGTTATAGAGACTAAATACGATGCAGAATACTGACAGGTAAAATCCCTCTGTCAATATTTCTCAGAGTTTAGATTTTAAGTAATATTAGAATTTGTCTAATCGGCCACCTAAAAAGTGACATCTCTTACTGTAAACTATACTGTAAACTGTTATTTTGCAATCACGTGGTCTAGACAGTATTGAACTTCAGTCATGTTGAGTGTGGGCTGACTTCGGTACCTCTTCAGATCATTTCCGCATGTAACAGAAAATAAGACGCACAGCTTTACATAAAATGGCTACACACACGAACACCATTTTTTTTGTCATCCTCTTCTGAACCAAAATGGATTTCTTTCTTTCTTTCTTTCTTTCTTTCTTTCTTTCTTTCTTTCTTTCTTTCTTTCTTTCTTTCTTTCTTTCTTTCTTTCTTTCTTTCTTTCTTTCTTTCTTTCTTTCTTTCTTCATTATTCATTCTAATCTGAGTGGGTAGGCCTGCAGAGGGATGCATACGTTCTACACTGAGTATACAAACATTAAGGACACCTGCTCTTTCCATGACATAGACTGACCAGGTGAATCCAGGTGAAAGCTATGATCCCTTACTGATGTCACTTGTTAAATCCTCTCCAATCAGTGTAGATGAAGGGGAGGAGACAGGTTAAAGAAGGATGTTTTAGCATTCAGACAATTGAGGCATCAATTGTGTTTGGGTGCCATTCAGAGGGTGAATGGGCAAGACAAAAGATTGTGCCTTTGAACGGGATATGGTAGTAGGTGCCAGGCACACCGGTTTGAGTCAAGACCTGCAACGCTGCTGGGTGTTTCACGCTCAACAGTGTTCTGTGTGTATCAAGAATGGTCCACCACCCAAAGGACATCCAGCCAACTTGACACAACTGTGGGAGGCAATCGAGTCAAAATGGGCCAACATTCCTTCAGAATGCTTTCATCTCCTTGTAAAATCAAATCAAATCGTATTGGTTGCATACACATATTTAGCAGATGTTATTATGGGTGTAGCAAAATGCTTGTGTTCCTTGCTCCAACAGTGCAGTAATATCTAACTATACACAACAATACACACACATCTACAAGTAAAAGATTGGAATGAAGAAATATAGAAATATTAGGATGAGCAATGTCGGAGTCCGGAGTATAGACATTATGGACAGTATGTGAAGAGAATATGTAGTATATCTGAAGAATATGTGGATAGAATAGTATATGTACAACACTAGTTGAATAGGATGGCCTTGACTAGAACACAGTATATACAGTACATATGAAATGTGTAAAACAGTATGTAAACATTATTAAAGGGAGCGGTATTCCATGTCTATGTACATAGGGCAGCAACCTCTAAGGTGTAGGGTTGAGTAACTGGGTGGTAGCATACTAGTGACAGTGACTAAGTTCAGGTCAGGGTACTGGGTGGAGGCCGGCTTGTGATGGCTATTTAACAGTCTGATGGCCTTGAGATAGAAGCTGTTTTTCATTCTCTCGGTCCCAGCTTTGATGCACCACTACTGAATTCGCTGGATGCTAGCGGGGTGAACAGGCCGTGGCTCGGGTGGCTGAGGTCCTTGATGATCTTCTTGGCCTTCCTGTTACACCGGGTGCTATAGATGTCCTGATAGTCAGGCAGTGTACTCCCGGTGATGCGTTGGGCTGACAGCACCACCCTCTGGAGAGCCCTGCGGTTGCGGGCGGTGCAGATTGTCAGTGACGTGTACGCCGAGGAACTTGAAGCTTTTCACCTTCTCCAATGCGGTCCCATTGATGTGGATGGGGGCGTGCTCCTTCTGCTGTCTGCTGAAGTCCATGATCAGCTCCTTTGTGTTGTTGATGTTGTAGAAGCTAAGCAGGGTTGGTCCTGGATGGGAGACCAGATGCTGCTTGAAGTGGTGTTGGAGAACCAGTAGGATACACTCTTTCCTTTGTCTAAGATAATATCCCAATGCCCCATGGCAGTGATTGGGGACATTGCCCTGTGTAGGGTGCCGTCTTTCGGGTTGGGACATTAAACGGGTGTCCTGACTCTCTGTGGCTGCTAAATTCCCCTCTCTAGCCCTCGTACCATCATGGCCACCTAATCATCGCAGCTTTCAATTGGCTCATTCATCCCCACTCCTCTCCCCTGTTACATACCCCAGGTTGTTGCTGTGAATGAGAATGTGTTCTCAGTCAACTTAAACTGATAAAATAAATAACAATAAATAAAATAGTCCATGCCCTGATTAATTGAGGTTGTTCTGAGGGCAAATGGGGAAAGAAACTCAATATTAGGAAGGTGTTCCTAATGTTTGGTATATTCAGTGTATTTCTATGCATAGGACAATGTATAGCACAACTCCTCCTAGTCGATAGAGGGCGCTTTAGAGTTTTTTTTAAAGCAGCACCCGGAACATTT
Source organism: Salvelinus fontinalis (assembly GCF_029448725.1). Taxonomy (NCBI): domain Eukaryota; kingdom Metazoa; phylum Chordata; class Actinopteri; order Salmoniformes; family Salmonidae; genus Salvelinus; species Salvelinus fontinalis. Next base: position 10,976,332 of record NC_074675.1, on the reverse strand, counting down.
GAGTCAAGGCGCATCATCACCATAAAGGAAGTGCAATGTTTGGTTATGTGCTTTGACAATTTTGCTAGGTGTCATGTGACAAAGAAGACATCTTTCGTTTTGTATTGTTTATTTTATATTAACTCCGATATGCTCCTGCGTCTTCGGTGAATGACTGAAGAGATATGGATTGCAAAGGAGAACCATGGTGATAATCAATTCAGTACTGAAACTCTTGCAGAGACAGACCTACACCTGTCTGTCCCATCGCTATGGACTGTACCTCTGCTTTGGAGGGATAGTCCTCATGATGGTCTCTGCCTTCCAGTTTGGAGAAGTAAGTAGCTTAGCTAGCTAACAAGCTAACCCTTGTCAAACGCAATGATGCAGCAGTTAACGTGTGTGGTGTGTGTGTGTGTGTGTGTGTGTGTGTGTGTGTGTGTGTGTGTGTGTGTGTGTGGTGTGTGGTGTGTGGTGTGTGGTGTGTGGTGTGTGAGACGTTACACTAAGTTAAGTAAGGCACGGCCTGTTCTGGCTGGTTATGTTGAAGTATACAATACATTCAGTGGTTAATAATATCATCCCCCTCCCTGTGTGTAGGTGGTGGTAGAGTGGAGTAGGGATCAGTACCATGTACTGTTTGACTCGTATAGAGACAATGTAGCTGGGAAATCATTCCAGACTCGGTGAGTAACCCTCCCTGCCCATGTTCTATCCACTACAGGGATAACCAGTGTTTCACTGTCTCAATTCACTACTCCATATCCTTCCTTTTGTCTGTTTACTGATTTGAAATGGATGTGTACCTTCTCTATGGTGTTGTGCCGCTGTAGGCTGTGCCAGCCCATGCCCATAGATGTGGTGTACACCTGGGTGAATGGCACGGACACCGACCTGATGAAGCAGCTACGTGGTGTGAGAGAGCAGCTGAAGGAAGAGCAGAGAACACTGAGGTACTGCACATGGTCACCGGGACTTCAGTTACACGTCACACACGTTCGGCTACAGAAATAGTATTGCGTGAATGCAAGCTGAACATATTTGTTTTGGTAAATGGATGACGGAGAGAGGGTTACTGTGGTCCGCTGAATGTCTTTAGCACGTAAAGAAAGCGGGTACTTATTCACATTAGATGATTTAATCGTTCCCATTCGCCCTGTTGTGTAGATTAGGGGACCAAATATGTAGTTTACTAATATTGCCAGAGGGAGATTCTGTTAGCTCAAAGGTCGATTTCCAATCACAGTACTAGAACATTCCCCAACAAAACATTCCATGCGTTAATGGATGGTTAATGGATCAGTGACTTTCTGGACTGTTTATCACCATAGGGAACGGCTGGGGAAGAATGCAAGTGATCCGACTGAATTGCCGAAGGACCGGTGAGTGATAAGATAGAAACACCTGTACATTACTGTAGATTTACTGTGGTTTTCACACAGGTTCTTTACATATCTAGCTCAATATGGATGCTTCCAAACTCTAAGGGCAGGGAGTTGATGATGAACCATCTTATTGAGACACAAACTACGGTTGTCTTAGATCAAGGGTTTTGACATCATTGCTGGTATTTCCTGTTTGTCTCTCAACTGAGTGTTTGTGAGAATGGGTCTCAGTGTTGTCGACCAATCTGCAACAACAGGTGGCTTATGACCACAGACATTAAGGCGTGAGATGCAACCACAGCACAAAGGAAGCCTTGTGCAAGTGGTACAAACTGCAGCAAGACAGAGGAGGGTTTTGCACGAGCCATAGTGGTTTGATAGAAGTAGTGATGTTGGATTGGAGTTGTGGACACCATCTTGATGTTTTGTGACCTTTTGTCTTTCTCTTTCTATGTCTGTGTTTCTGTTTGCAGTGTGAAGCCAGAATGTCTGCTGTCCCATTGTATCATAGCGCCCATGCTAGCCCTGGACCCGGCTCTGCCAGCCAACGTCACTCTGAAGGAGCTGCCATCGCTCTCGCCCTCCTTTTCCGCCGCCAAGCTGCTGCTGCAAGTGGCCAAGCCCCTCCACCCCTCCACCACAGTGTCTGTGGTCATCTTTCACTCTCAGGCTGATGGTAAAGAGTCATTGAAAGAAACACTCCCAACTGGCACTCTACACACATGCTATTTCACTTCACAATTCTGCTTCCCACTCAGTACGAGAACACCAATCATGTCATCACAGCAAAATCTCTCGCTCTCTCTGTATGGCTCTCTCTGTATGGCTCTCTCTGTATGGGTCTCTCTGTATGGCTCTCTGTTCTCCCCCTCCCTCCCTCCCATAGCGGACAAGGCCTACACAGACGCACCCCGTGAGGCTCTGAAGCGCTCTGTCTCTAGATGTTACCTGGTGAGTTACCTGACTCTGTAGTCTGCTATTAGAAGTTCTATTGCACCAGACGCAATTAACACTTCTAAGACCTTTCTGTTTCCAGCACAGTTATATGATTGAGCATTTACCCCACTTGGATGCACTGGTCCTTACTTAAGGATGAATAAGCAAATGGACACACAGTCATATGGTAACGATTAGCTACTGTGCTGTTGTTCCTCCTGTAGACCACAGATAAGGAAGCACCAGGTCTGGTCCGCATGCAGAGCCTGGCCTACCTCAGTGGCTTCCCAGCATCCTTCAAGGAGACAGAGCAGCTCAGAGTCAAACTGCCATCTGTTGTCACTGGCAAGATCAAACAGGTAAGACTAACCTGGATGGAAAAAGGAAAACAAATGGCATAATCTATCAAGAAAACACAGTGCTAAGTCAAATTCTGTATTTATTTTAGACAGGGAGCTGTATCTGTTATTTCACTAGAGGGCAGTGTTTCACAAAATACTGTATGGCATTTTATCATATGAACACATTTGTTGTTTTCTTAACCAGGCACAGATATGCCACAACATATTTTATTTACATTTAAAGAGAAATGCAGATTTTAGTAAAAAAGAGTATACAATTCCAGGATATATTAATATAAGATACAATATGTAACTATATTCATATAGCCACAAGATGTCACCCTTGCTGTACCTCAGAATCAGGACTTGAAAGTTAGGCTAGTCATTGCCGTGCTCCAACCGTTTGTATATCAGACAGGATCCAGACAGAATCTATTGTGTTCAAACTGAACATAGACACTGTCTGTCTGCCATAACCACAGACCTTAAACAATATAATTATACCGAATTAAATAAGTAATAACACTTAAGCAGAAGAGGTCTCCATCTATTTTAAACAGATATTATGGTAGTAAAGAGCCCTGGTTCAGTTTGGCCACGGATTGTCTATCTAATCATTTTCTCTAATCAGAACTCTGAGATATTTCGGGAAGAGGAATGCCAGTAACAAGCCAGATTACTCTGAGATAATAAAATAAAACAATGCAGTGATGGTTAACTGTACTTTAAAAAAAGACTGTACTGTAGTTCTGTCTCACTGCAGGCATTGTTAGACTATATCCATACAAAGCTACACTGAGTGTACAAAACATTAGGAACACCTTCCAAATGTTGAGTTGCACTTCCCTTTGCACTCAGAACAGCCTATCAGTTGGGGCATGGACTCGACATGGACTCAACAGTGCTTCCCACAGTTGTCAAGTTGGCTGGATGTTCTTTGGGTGGTGAACTATTGTTGATACACATGGGAAACTGTTGAGCGTGAAACACCCAGCAGCATTGCAGTTCTTGACACTCTCAAACTGGTGCGCATGGCACCTACTACCATACCCTGTTCAAAGGCACTTAAATCTTTTGTTGAGACAATTCAATGTCTCAATTGTCTCGAGGCTTAAAAATCCTTTAACCTGTCTTCTCCCCTTCATCTACACTGATTGAAGTGGATTTAAGAAGTGACATCAATAAGGGATCATAGCTTTCACCTGGATTCACCTGGTCAGTCTCTCATGGAAAGAGCAGATGTTCCTAATGTTTTTGTACCCTCAGTGTATATTAGCCTTTTCTAATAACACTGGGCCCACATGTCACATTCTATCCATAAAAGTACTTTTGTCTGTATGGAATTGAACAGCCTAATGCACATCCGAAATGGTCACTCTGGTGCTGCTGGGACAATAATAAACAGTATGAATACAAAAGGTCTTGGTCAACCTACACTACAACAGAAAGTGTCTGTGATCTGCAGACTCCTCATGACTACAGTGAGCTCTCCTTATCCACCTCCTACTGCCTCTCTCCTTCTCTTTTCTGTTTCTCTCTCTCTCTGTCTCGTCGGGGGTCATGTGACAACAGAAGGGTATTAGGGTGAAACCTTATCTTGGGGAGCAGCCAAGGGGGTTAACATTAGAACAACTGTTTTGGGTGGCGTGGTGGCAGGCAGCATACTGAAAGGTCACCAGGATTTTACTGACCTTCCCTTCTCTATCCCCCTCTGTTTTCTCTTTATATTCCACCCACTCACTCCCTCTGTCTCACATAGACCTTTCTACAGCCCTCACAGGTGAGGTAGCCTTTATAAGCAGAGTGTATGGGGACAGGAGGTTCCGGAAGGCTGGGTGGGTGGTGGGGATGGGGTCCATCCGTCTGTCAGTAGCACAATGCAGGGATCCAGTTTCAGAGGTCTTGCTGGTGCTGTCGGGCCGATTCTGTGAAGAGGGATGAGCAGAATGCAGAGAGAGAGAGGGAGAGGGGGATGGGTAGAATGCAGAGATGGAGGGAGAGGGATGGGCAGAATGCAGAGAGAGAGAGCGAGAGAGGGGGATGGGTAGAATGCAGAGATGGAGGGAGAGGGATGGGCAGAATGCAGAGAGACTGAGGGGGAGAGAGGGATGGGCAGGGTGGTGGTGCTGAGAGACAGACAGTATTTATAGACGGTGTTAAACTGAGTGCAATGGTGATGAAAGCTGCCCCACGACCCCCATCTGCTCACACTGTCACCTAGAAAATACTGCCCTCCGTTTGTGTGTTCCTCTAACTGGCATGTTGTCATTCACACGTGTTGTGTGTTATTAATTTAAAGCTAACTTGTATAGGATAGCCTATTGTTTATGTCCTCGAGGTTAGAATGCGCAGCTAGTGTGTCTGTAGGGAATAGACTAAAATAGTAAATAAATAGAAGCAGTAAAGTATAGCTACATTCAAAGCCATGATAGTCACACAGTAGTACTATTTTGGTGGGAAATCCTTACATTTTTTGTTTATGTATATCCTTTTTAGGTATTTCAGATTTGTATTGAACAGATAGTGCAAGATAATGACCGTGGGGAAAGATGGAGAGGGATTGTATCAAAGGGCAGTAGACTGGATTCAAACCCATGCTGATATTGAAGACGTGTGTCAGGAGCTAGCGGCATTATCGCTAGACGAGCCAGGCCACGAGGAATCCATAGACGCATCATTTCCCTGTTCACCTCACTGGCCTCCATCATATGACTGGAATGACCCCTGGTTATATTGTAGACCAGTGTTTCCCAACTGACGGCCTCCAAAATATTATATATTTTTAAAGAATTTTTTGGACAGAAAATACTGTTAAAACACCAGGAAATGAACTCCAAGTGTTTTTAATTTGGGAAAACTTGTTCCCAAGTATTCCCATGCTTAATAGAGACACGTGATCGTATACAAACGCAAGCAAGGTTTATAATGATGTTTTAGTCAAATATTACATCTGTTTGGGCTTCTTCAATTTGCAGTCTACAAATAATTTGTAATTATGTTTTGGCCCGCCAGCCATCCTCCCAAGAACAAAATCAGCTGAATCTAGTTGATGATCCCTGCTGTAGAGTCTGAGACCTGGGGGGTGATGGATCGATGATCCTATGACATTATGAAGCCTCCCCCCTCACTCAACACTACTGTGACGTCTTGCTCGGACTCTTTTTAGTTGTGTGGAAATATTTTACCATGTGTTCACGCACATGGTAAAATATTTACTAGGCTCTGGTGTGTGTTAGACTCTTGTGATACACACAATATTTGGTTTGGGCTACCCAGATTAGCTATATTTAGGCTTCAGCTTTTTGCTTCCAGAGCATGTGGTTCAAGGTTTTAGTGTATTTGTGGTTTGTACGTATACACCTTTGTCTCAACTGACTAATGACGTTTTTAAACGGTAATAAAATAGTTTAAAATGTCAGGAGTAGGAAGAACAGCTGATGTTTGGATCCTCTGGTCACTATTGACATTGGCTCATGATAACGGGTATGACGTGACCTTAAATACTTCAACTAAACGCCTGCGTCTTTTGATGGGCTGCTGACAGGCAGATGTGGACGAGAATGTTGATGTTACCGCCAATAGCCAATGCCTTTCCTAGTAAAGCTATATAAAGCCATGTTTACTATTGTTTTTGTGTTACCGTGACATGGAGGTGTGTGCGTGCACTTGTACAAACACATGGCGCTGTGTGTTAACAGCTCCTATAAAAGGGGCTAATAAAAATGGAAATGTGATCTCCAGTTGGCTGTCCCTGCCTCATCTTAGGGATTTATATAACAACAGGAGCAGAGAAAAAGCATGTCAATGGCTGAGAGGGAGACTTGCAGTAGTAAGGTGTTTGGGTTCTGGCTCAGTGGTTTGTGGGTTGTCTGGAAGGCTAGGGACTAAGGAGATGAGGGAGTCGGGATCGATGGTCATGAGGCAACGACTGAGATGACACGTACACAACGACTGAGATGACACGTACACAACGACTGAGATGACACGTACACAACGACTGAGATGACACGTACACAACGACTGAGATGACACATGCACATGCAAGGATACCGAGCCATGCCTTCCATTCCAACCCTGAGATCAATACCAGCTCCCCCACACAGAAATGACACCACAGAACTTTCCAAGACCCCCCCCCCCCACACTCTTTCCTTCCTTCGAACCCTCCCTCCCTCCCTGCCACACACGCACACTCGCTCACACTCACTCTCGTTCCCATATCCACACAGTTATGGCTGTGGGATATTATCCACACAGGCATGACAGTGGGGTATTCTCTCTTGAAGGGTACAGTGGTTGGTGGTGACGAGTCCTCTGCTTTGATGTGGTCCATCCTTTTAACTGGCCACGGGTCAGAGGTTATAGGTCAACATCAAAATCAAATTGCTTTGAACCCAGCTCACGTTCAGCCTAGTAGTCTGTGTATGCACCTGTCGTGTGGTGGCTTTGTCATACCTGTCACACGGAATTCTTCCCAGGGACAGGAGCGGTGACCGAAGTCACAATAATAGATTTTAGGCCCCGCGTCATATAACCTTTGACATGGCCACTATGTCCAAAGTGGTTCATAAAAATATATCTGGCTTGATGTCTGTTTGTCTTGTTGTGGAGGTTGTGTCCTTGGCTCCAGATAAAGGCTGTGATATTTGAATTGTTTTCTCATGGCGCTGCTATGCTGAGTAGCATCTGCTGTCTCTGGTGCCACACTGCCATGTTTGTGTTTCTGTCTCTCTCTCTCTCTCTCCCATAGTTCCAGCTGTATACGGAGGCCAGTATCGCCCTGCTCCATCTGAACAGCCCTCAGGACTTTACTGACCTGACCCAGCAGGCCAAAAAGAACCTGACCCTGGATGGGAAAGAGCTGACCATCAGCGCTGCTTATCTTTTCTGGGACCTGACTGCCATCACACAGGTAAAACCTCACTCTGCCTCTGTCCCGTCACTCACTATCTATCAGGGAAGATCAACAGTGTATGTCAAGGTAAAGAGGAGCTCTAACTCTTGTTTAATGCAGTTCCACTGTCCATTCATGGTGTAGTAGGTATCACTGAGTGAAACTAAACTGCTGGACGGAGAACTTCCATTGTTTTCTACCTATTCGACCGTGAGGATAAAATACAATGACTTTGTAGTGCTAACATTTTGGATTGGTCTCTTTTCAGAGCATAGTAAAAGCATGTCTCAGACCACTCTGCTCTGCTCTCTGCCCCCCCTAGTCCAAACAGGACGAGGATGTCTCGGCCAGTCGCTTCGAGGACAACGAGGAGCTGCGCTATTCGTTGCGCTCGGTGGAGAGACACGCCCCCTGGGTGCGGCACATCTTCATCGTGACCAATGGGCAGATCCCCTCCTGGCTGAACCTGGACAACCCCCGCATCACTGTGGTAACACACCAGGTACACCTGAGACCTACAGTACTACTCTCACATGATTGTTGACAATAACAGAAAATAAGGGATGTTGTGACCGGAACAGAAATAATTCTGGGCCTTTAGTTAGGAAATATGATGGTCTCTCCTGTGTAGGATGTCTTCCAGAACCACACCCACCTGCCCACCTTCAGTTCCCCTGCCATTGAGACCCACATCCACCGAATCCCAGGCCTGTCTCAGAAGTTCATCTACCTCAATGACGATGTCATGTTCGGGAAGGACGTGTGGCCTGACGACTTCTTCAGTCACTCCAATGGACAGAAGGTCCGGGTCTAACTTCAAGTGTTACTAGATGCACGGTCTTGAATTTAGCTCACTAGCTCAAGTTTGTGCTAATGTAGACTCTTAATCATTTCATATAAATATCTCGCTAGCATGAGATTGAGTTATGTTTTGGTGAATAGTTCTGCTATTTTGTGTATTGTAATATTGTCTTAACATCCCTACTGTAGCTCACCTGTCCTCTCTCCCTACAGGTGTACCTCACCTGGCCGGTCCCTAACTGTGCTGAAGGTTGTCCAGGCTCCTGGATCAAAGATGGCTACTGTGACAAGGCCTGCAACAACTCCGCCTGTGACTGGGATGGTGGCGACTGCCTGGGTGACAATCACTCCTTATCTCTCCCTGTACCAGTCTGCCTCTTCTCCTTCTCCCCTTCTCTCCTCCGTGACAACTCGTCGTTCACTGAGCTTGATATTCTTCCTCTTCTCCATCCCACCACACAGGAGCTGGGGGCAGCCGGTTTGGGACCGGTGTGGGTGGAGTGGGCAATCAGCCCTGGCAGTTTGCAGGAGGTCTAGGTGGCATCGGGGGCGTGTCCAGCTGTAACCAAGGCTGTGCCAACTCCTGGCTGGCAGACAAGTTCTGCGACCAGGCCTGCAACGTGCTCTCCTGTGGCTTCGACGTGGGCGACTGTGGACAAGGTGAGTGTGATCTGAAGTAGGGCCAGGAGTTTTTCTTTATCACCTGACCTCAAACTCTGTGCTTTATTTATAGCAAAGATATTGATAACTAACCCAAGATACGTTATGTGCCGTTTACAATGGGAGAAAATGAGCACAGTGGGCAGAACAAGCAAAGAGATGGGCAGTGCCAAGCACGAGCTAGCCAGATCCTATTTGCGTGTTTTAACATGTATTTACATATTTTCCATGATGGAACGCCTACTCTGTGAAGTGTGCATGTACAATAACTCAATTCGCCCTTGCACTCCTTTTAAACAACGTAATAAATAAAAAAACTTTGGCACAGTGTCAAGTCTACAAAACTTATTGCAATTTGTTCGTAACAGATTCTACTTTTGTGAAGAGAAGACTCTAAGATCTAATGTTTCATTGATGAGAAAATGTGCAGAATGTCGGCCAAGTGTTTTTCCTGGACTGGTCACGTTAGCTCATCCAGTGAGGTGGAAGAGCAGTGATAATCCTGCATCGTGTGTGTGTTGTAGATCACTTTAACCAGCTCTACAGCGTCACCCTGCTGAAGAACAGGACCTTGTACACCCTGCCGGTGGGTGTGACCAGGCCATACATCAGCTTTGCAGGCGTGGCTCGCCGGGTGACCGAGGCCCAGGTCAGCGACAATCCGGCCGTGCGCCATACCTCGGTGGCCAATAAATGGAAGACGGTCCACCTGCTCCTCCACTCGGGCCACAATGCCTCACTGATCCACTACAACCTCACTGTCCGAGGGGATGACGACAAGGAGTTCTTCCTGACCTTCAGCGTGGCTGTGGACACCCGCCAGCTCCCCCAGCCCAATGTGTCCGTGTCCGACCCACTCCACAAAGATGGATCCAAAGAGGCCAAGCCCACCACCGCCACCGCAGAGCCTGAGGTCCCTTTCGATGATGTCCCTCTGGAGAAACAAGGTCCCCGAGTCCTGAAGATGCCACCTGGGGAAAATGAGGTGATCGTGGAGGTGCCTGCGCTGAACGTGTCCCTGCTACCGGCGGCCTTGCAGAGTGAGCTTCAGAGGCTGCAAGGAAAGCTCCTGGTGGGTGACATCACTATGAAAGGTTATAACCTCACCAAGGCTATACTGCTGGGGCCGTACAAGGCTCTGGCCAATCGGGGCCCCAGGTTAACACCAGCTGACCAGATCAAACCCCAGGACAACCCTTTTAAAAACCTAGTAGGACATGTGGTGAGGAGAGAGGCAGACGCACCACAGCTAGTGAAGGCTAACTCAGTAGCACAACACAGTCCAGAAAGAAACGGCGCAGAGAAGACCAAAGAGCCAGAGGGAACCGAGGCACCAGAGGTGCCCAAGTCGAGCATCGTTGGTGAGAAACAGAAAGCACAAAAGACTCCATCAACCCCCATCCCAGTTCTAGTGGATGGTGAGTTTCCGAAAGCCGCTAAAGCCCAGGACACCACCCACACAGAGAAACCTCCACCGTCCTCCAAGCTGCTGAGCACCCTGGTGGGCAGCATGTCCAAAGCCAAGGGCTCAGAGGGTCAATCGCAGCAGGCAGGGGCCGAGAAGGGGCCGAAGGAAGGAGCAGAGGGCTCCCGGGGGGTTCCTGTGGGCAGGAAGCTGCAGCACTACACCTCCTCAGACAGAGGCTTCCTGCCCTGGGAGAGACGGAATTACTTCCAGGACCTACTGGAGGTGAGCTGGGCTTGGGTTGTAATAATGTCAGAATCGAGAACAACCGTGCATTGGATTGAATCGCAAACACTTTACTCAGAAACGGTTAAACTTTTAATATTCCAAATGGGAATCTGAATGTTATCTGAATTTGATCAGAATGTTAATTGTGTATTCGCTTATTGCTTTCTGGCTCTTTCTATGGCTCCTATAGGAGGAGGAGCGTCTGGAGGGAGAGCTGGCGTACCAGGCAGACAGCGCCGCCGCTGGCCGGAAGCTGCAGGACACCTTCGCCGACTCCCTCCGCTACGTCAACAAGCTACTCAACGGCCAGTTTGGCTTCACCTCCCGCAAGGTCCCTGCCCACATGCCCCACATGATCGACAGGCTCATCATGCAGGAGCTCCAGGACATGTGAGTAGCAGGAAATTATGTCATATGGGAAATACTGGGTTAGTAATATAGAAGACCGAAGTATCTGTTGTGAGTGCTTGTCTAACAGGAGCACTCATTTATTTACCTCGTTAAAGTGAATTTGTTTTTTTATTTTACTAGGCAAGTCAGTTAAGAACAAATTCTTATTTTCAATGACGGTCTAGGAGCAGTGGGTTAACTGCCTTGTTCAGGGGCAGAACGACAGATTTTTACCTTGTGAGCTCGGAGATTCGATCTTGCAACCTTTTGGTTACTAGTCCAACGCTCTAACCACTAGGCTACCTGGCGTTGCTGAACAAACTGATATGTGAATGTCTCCATCTTTCAGATTCCCACAGGCGTTTGACCTGACGTCGTCCCACCGCGTGCGTCACCCAGAGGACATGCAGTTTTCATTCTCCTACTTCTACTTCCTGATGTCGGCCCTGCAGCCGCTCAACGTCTCGCAGGTGTTCGACGAGATCGACACGGACCACTCCGGCGTTCTCTCTGACCGCGAGATCCGAACGCTGGCCACTCGCATCCATGAGCTCCCCCTCAACCTACAGGTCAGTAGAGAAGTCTGGGTGTAGAAGATCAGGTCCCCGTGTGTCCATGTTGTCTATCATCTAAGGCCAAAGGGATCATAGATTGGCACGTCTACTCTGAGACACTTTATGAATACCGACCCTGGTTACTCCTGTTTTTAAACGCTGATCTCAAACCAGTGGTACCGTGAGGTTAATGTGTTAGTGTGTGGCGTGTTGCAGGATCTGACAGGTCTGGAGCAGCTGCTGATCAACTGTTCTAAGACGCTGCCAACCAACCTGACCCAGCTACATATCGTTAGCCCTACACAGGAGGCATACTACGAAGCCAGCATGGTGACTACTCTACACGGCCTCTGTGCTGTGGCCAAACAACATTTATAAGCTGTAGTAGACTTGAGGTGCAGAGACTGATTCATGTGTTTGACTCCACAGCCTCCCGTCACTAAAGGTCTGGTGGTCCACTGTAACGCCGTCACAGAGCGCATCCACAAGGCCTTCAAAGACCAGAACAAGTACAAGTAAGTCCTGTTCTAAAATTATTATTATTTTTTAAATCTATGTATGTCAAATCTGTGTAACAGCAAATGAAAATGCTGTAAAAACATTTATTTTTGTCCTATGAAGAGGGGGTGGTTGGGTCTATAAAGATATAATCAAGTCCTGTTCTCTACCATCATCCACTGTACTTAATCTATATATATCACCCATCCTACATTTTCTCCGGATATCCTGATCCTATTTAAGATCACAGTAAACATGGAAACCTCTCCTTTGACAGGTTTGAGATAATGGGCGAGGAGGAGATAGCCTTTAAGATGGTGCGGACCAACGTGTCCCATGTGGTGGGCCAGCTGGATGACATCAGGAAGAACCCCAGGTGAGGTTCGAGCGTTGGGCCAGTAACTGAAAGATCACTGGTTCGAATACCGGAGCGGCTGAGGTGAAAGATCTGTCCAGGGGCGCTGTACAATCGTGACCCTGGCCTTGACACCACTCCCTACCGGTGTCTCGGGGAGTTGGGATATAAAGACACATTTCCATTACACACTTGTGTGTAACAGAACAAAGATGAGCACCCCCCCCAATTTTTTTACATTATCATTATCTCTGTACTTTCTGTAGGTGTCCAGCCTAGTGCCTGCATAATTAATATGTACTACTTCTTCCTGTTTTATTGTTATACTACCTTTTCATATGACCATTTGACCATGATGTTGTTGATTATGATTTGACCACATCACTGTGTTTCCTCACAGGAAGTTCATATGTCTAAACGACAACATTGACCACAGCCATAAAGACGCAGGGACTGTTAAGGCGGTACTGAGGGACTTCTATGAGTCCATGTTCCCCCTGACCTCCCAGTTCGAGTTGCCCAGAGAATACCGCAACCGCTTCCTCCACATGGGAGAGCTCCAGGAATGGTAGGACTGGGGTGGTTTATACTAGAGAGGGGAATGGTAGGACTGGGGTGGTTTATACTAGAGAGAGGGGAATGGTAGGACTGGAGTGGTTTATACTAGAGAGGGGAATGGTAGGACTGGGGTGGTTTATACTAGAGAGAGGGGAATGGTAGGACTGGGGTGGTTTATACTAGAGGGGAATGGTAGTACCGGGGTGGTTTATACTAGAGAGAGGGGAATGGTAGTACCGGGGTGGTTTATACTAGAGAGAGGGGAATGGTAGTACCGGGGTGGTTTATACTAGAGAGAGGGGAATTGTAGTACCGGGGTGGTTTATACTAGAGAGAGGGGAATGGTAGGACTGGGGTGGTTTATACTAGAGAGAGGGGAATGGTAGTACCGGGGTGGTTTATACTAGAGAGAGGGGAATGGTAGGACCGGGGTGGTTTATACTAGAGGGGAATGGTAGGACTGGGGGGGGGGTTATACTAGAGAGAGAGGGGAATGGTAGGACTGGGGTGGTTTATACTAGAGAGAGAGGGGAATGGTAGGACTGGGGTGGTTTATACTAGAGAGAGGGGAATGGTAGGACTGGGGTGGTTTATACTAGAGAGAGAGGGGAATGGTAGGACTGGGGTGGTTTATACTAGAGAGAGGGGAATGGTAGGACTGGGGTGGTTTATACTAGAGGGGAATGGTAGGACTGGGGTGGTTTATTCTAGAGAGAGGGGAATGGTAGTACCGGGGTGGTTTATACTAGAGGGGAATGGTAGGACTGGGGTGGTTTATTCTAGAGAGGGGAATGGTAGGACCGGGGTGGTTTATACTAGAGGGGAATGGTAGGACTGGGGTGGTTTATACTAGAGAGAGAGAGAGGAATGGTAGGACTGGGGTGGTTTATACTAGAGAGAGAGAGAGGAATGGTAGGACTGGGGTGGTTTATACTACAGAGAGAGAGAGAGAGAGGGGAATGGTAGGACTGGGGTGGTTTATACTAGAGAGAGAGGGGAATGGTAGGACTGGGGTGGTTTATACTAGAGAGAGAGGGGAATGGTAGGACTGGGGGGGGGGTTATACTAGAGAGAGAGGGGAATGGTAGGACTGGGGTGGTTTATACTAGAGAGAGAGGGGAATGGTAGGACTGGGGTGGTTTATACTAGAGAGAGAGGGGAATGGTAGGACTGGGGTGGTTTATACTAGAGAGAGAGGGGAATGGTAGGACTGGGGAGGTTTATACTAGAGAGAGAGGGGAATGGTAGGACTGGGGGGGTTTATACTAGAGAGAGAGGGGAATGGTAGGACTGGGGGGGTTTATACTAGAGAGAGAGGGGAATGGTAGGACTGGGGGGGGTTTATACTAGAGAGAGAGGGGAATGGTAGGACTGGGGTGGTTTATACTAGAGAGAGAGGGGAATGGTAGGACTGGGGTGGTTTATACTAGAGAGAGAGGGGAATGGTAGGACTGGGGTGGTTTATACTAGAGAGAGAGGGGAATGGTAGGACTGGGGGGGTTTATACTAGAGAGAGAGGGGAATGGTAGGACTGGGGGGGGTTATACTAGAGAGAGAGGGGAATGGTAGGACTGGGGGGGTTTATACTAGAGAGAGAGGTAGAATGGTAGGACTGGGGGGGGTTTATACTAGAGAGAGAGGGGAATGGTAGGACTGGGGGTGTTTATACTAGAGAGAGAGGGGAATGGTAGGACTGGGGGGGGTTATACTAGAGAGAGAGGGGAATGGTAGGACTGGGGGGGGTTTATACTAGAGAGAGAGGGGAATGGTAGGACTGGGGTGGTTTATACTAGAGAGAGAGGGGAATGGTAGGACTGGGGTGGTTTATACTAGAGAGAGAGGGGAATGGTAGGACTGGGGTGGTTTATACTAGAGAGAGAGGGGAATGGTAGGACTGGGGTGGTTTATACTAGAGAGAGAGGGGAATGGTAGGACTGGGGTGGTTTATACTAGAGAGAGAGGGGAATGGTAGGACTGGGGTGGTTTATACTAGAGAGAGAGGGGAATGGTAGGACTGGGGTGGTTTATACTAGAGAGAGAGGGGAATGGTAGGACTGGGGGGGTTTATACTAGAGAGAGAGGGGAATGGTAGGACTGGGGGGGGTTATACTAGAGAGAGAGGGGAATGGTAGGACTGGGGGGGTTTATACTAGAGAGAGAGGTAGAATGGTAGGACTGGGGGGGGTTTATACTAGAGAGAGAGGGGAATGGTAGGACTGGGGGTGTTTATACTAGAGAGAGAGGGGAATGGTAGGACTGGGGGGGGGTTATACTAGAGAGAGAGGGGAATGGTAGGACTGGGGGGGGTTTATACTAGAGAGAGAGGGGAATGGTAGGACTGGGGTGGTTTATACTAGAGAGAGAGGGGAATGGTAGGACTGGGGTGGTTTATACTAGAGAGAGAGGGGAATGGTAGGACTGGGGTGGTTTATACTAGAGAGAGAGGGGAATGGTAGGACTGGGGTGGTTTATACTAGAGAGAGAGGGGAATGGTAGGACTGGGGTGGTTTATACTAGAGAGAGAGGGGAATGGTAGGACTGGGGTGGTTTATACTAGAGAGAGAGGGGAATGGTAGGACTGGGGTGGTTTATACTAGAGAGAGAGGGGAATGGTAGGACTGGGGTGGTTTATACTAGAGAGAGAGGGGAATGGTAGGACTGGGGTGGTTTATACTAGAGAGAGAGGGGAATGGTAGGACTGGGGTGGTTTATACTAGAGAGAGAGGGGAATGGTAGGACTGGGGTGGTTTATACTAGAGAGAGAGGGGAATGGTAGGACTGGGGGGGTTTATACTAGAGAGAGAGGGGAATGGTAGGACTGGGGGGGGTTATACTAGAGAGAGAGGGGAATGGTAGGACTGGGGGGGTTTATACTAGAGAGAGAGGTAGAATGGTAGGACTGGGGGGGGTTTATACTAGAGAGAGAGGGGAATGGTAGGACTGGGGGTGTTTATACTAGAGAGAGAGGGGAATGGTAGGACTGGGGGGGGGTTATACTAGAGAGAGAGGGGAATGGTAGGACTGGGGGGGGTTTATACTAGAGAGAGAGGGGAATGGTAGGACTGGGGTGGTTTATACTAGAGAGAGAGGGGAATGGTAGGACTGGGGTGGTTTATACTAGAGAGAGAGGGGAATGGTAGGACTGGGGTGGTTTATACTAGAGAGAGAGGGGAATGGTAGGACTGGGGTGGTTTATACTAGAGAGAGAGGGGAATGGTAGGACTGGGGTGGTTTATACTAGAGAGAGAGGGGAATGGTAGGACTGGGGTGGTTTATACTAGAGAGAGAGGGGAATGGTAGGACTGGGGTGGTTTATACTAGAGAGAGAGGGGAATGGTAGGACTGGGGTGGTTTATACTAGAGTTGAAAGGATATATTCGAGTGTATCAGTTGAATATGTGATCTGCATTTAGTTACATTCTTTTTTCATTATACCATTAATTGGTAGGAGTGCAGAAGCACAATGTGCACACAATACAAGATGCCTGTACAGATACTTTGTCAATCGTAATATCTGTCCTAAATGATCGATGGACAGATACGTTATCTTACTGTATCAGGGCCATGTGAGACAGAGGTCTCTCCCCAATTCTCCAAGAGAAGAATGAAGGATCCTAGCTGTCAGCCCCTCCGAGTGCTCAGCATTGCCATAAATGATCGCTGGGAATCCAAGGGGGTTATAGTGGGATCCTGCTCTTATAGCGCCAGGTCTGAGCTGGAGGAATCTATCCAGATACCGAGACTTTAAAATTAGACCCGTATGAGCCACACACATGCCACTCCAAGAGTCACAAGGGTGTTAGTGAAGTGACAGGCGGGTGGTAGCAGAGGTCCCCTGATGCCTGTCGATGTCACATTGTCACCCTGTCGCCCTCTCGTCCTCTCCCCTGGAACCACAGGCATTTCATCAGGACCTTTAACCCTGTCACCCAAGCCTAAAATATTTCATAATTGAGACTGGACTCTGAATATGGTAGTCGTGACCTTCGTCGAGTTTCTGTTTTGTATTCATTGATACTCCCCAAAAACATTTCACCCTGTCAATCACCCAATCAAATGTCATGTTGGAGACTGGGATCAGAATATGAGAGTGATGACTTTCAGAGAGTTATCTGCTTTGTCATGCGTTCATTGATGGCCCAAAAATTGTTTGTTTATTTTTGCTGTCTTACTGTGTCTCTTACAGGCGAGTATATCGGGACAAGCTGAAGTTCTGGACCCACTGTGTATTGGTGACTCTGGTGATCTTTACTGTCGTCTCCTTCTTTGCAGAGCAGGTCAGTAGGACTTTACACTGTCATGTATATTTCCGCCTCGCTAATATAAACAGCACACTTGTAGCTTGATGATCTGCGATTTAGCACTTAGTTAGCCCCAGGGCTCCATAAAGGGAGCTCTACAGGGGCACGTATCCCTCACTATCGGTTGAGCTTTGGAATGACTGAAATGGCGTCACTGAAATGAGACTGAAACCTGTCCATGTTGGACCGTGAGCAGTGGAGGGTGGCTGAATGTTTTTTTTTGTTGATCATGGCACCTGTCAGATCTGAGGGGGTCGGGGTAATGTTTCTCCTAATAAAGGTTAATCGCCAGAGCGACCGTGGAGGAATGGGCAATCCACACTGTGCACTGGGCCATTGGGACATGGAGGAATCTGAGGGAGCCGTCTTGTTTTTGTCCTAAGAATCATCCCTCTCCTCAGGCCTAAGACTCCACTCCTCCTTCCTTTTCATAGGCATCAAGTTGCTTTGTTTATAAATTGCCTCTTGAAGTTGGAGAGCTGTTTACATCTCTGTGGTTTATTGGCTCAGGCTTGGACCAATAAACCACCTTTTGGTGACTTTACAGGACTTAAGTTGACTCTCCCGAAATGCTGTTGCCCTGATCTGTTCAAAGTCAAGAAAAATACAGCAAAAAGCTCCCGCTCAGAGCTAGCCACATGCTGACAGAGTAATGTCGAATTCCCTCTTTTTCACTCGTCTTTCAATATTTGCGTGTTTTGTGACGCAGTCCTTTGTGGTATTTTCTTCTTCCCTCAGCTGATTCTACTGAAGCGCAAGTTGTTTCCCAGACGCAGGGTCAGCAACGATGTCAACCCAGAGCGAGTTTGAAGAACGAGGGAAAAACGTCCTAATCCTCCTCTTTGCATTCACCCTCCTACCTATCCCCTCCCTCAACCTCTCTCCTTGAGTTCAAATTGAGGGCCATGCAGGGGTAGGTGGTGAGCGAGGAGGGCTATCCCTATATCTCAGAACGTCCTCATCTGGGATTGCATCAGCATGGCTCAAGGAGAGAGGGACTCTTGTAAACAACGTCAATCATGTGTGGTGGGTAAGATGATTGACAGGCATCACCTGGCTGGGAGATGCTGGAGTGATGTCATGTGATGCGGTGCCAGTGGAAGAAGCCTGTGAAGCCAGACACTTCTCTTCTCCTCCACCAGGGACGCCAGAGGGATTTATCGCCCACACGCCACCAACACACCAGGCTGTGGAGAAGGACACTGACTGAGCCAACTATGTGCTAAACTGCTCCAGTCCAGTCAGTGTGGGCAGTGTGATTGATGTACTGTTAAAACCATGATCTGGAAGCGATTGACGGGAGACACCATCTGTGGTGTGGGTTTACAGCACCTTAACCATGAGAGCTGTAACCTTGCGACGCATTCCAGAGGTTAGGTTGGACACTATTTTAATTTATTTTTAATTTAACCTTTATTCCACAGAAGGAAAAAGGGATTGGGGAGGGAAGGGGTTAATCAGAATAATAGGAATTATGCCATTTGACCTGTTTCACCATGTCACTCCTGATCAATGTCTACATTCAACACAAGTGCCTTATTTTAAAAAGAGTGCTGCCTGAAGTATTTCAGTTAGACTGTATGACCTTGTTTACCCATTGTCCTTGCTTGCCTTTTTTAAATGTCTTGGTTGGATTTGGTATTTACATGTCATAAGTGATTTCTTTCAAGGGCATGGGGTTCTGGGTGAAATGCCACACTTTTTTTTTTTTTAATCATGAATGTTTCACACAGTAGACCACACAGCGATCAGCCATCCGCACAAAATGTGTCCCTGTGGGAAACTGTACGTATAGCTCTGCTAGTGTCTGAAATTCAGATCTCTTCAGCATGCTCTGTAACATCTGATTGTATTGTTCAGTGAATGCGTTCCTTATGAATGCCACGGACTGTTAATTTAGCTCCACAAGTGTTCTACTACTGACCCTCAATTCTTTTCTGATTCTATGGTCTCTCTGTTGAGCCATGCCTGAATTTGGTAGCTCTCCTCTCCGTTTACAAGCGGTGCATTGTGATCTTAATTATGATAACGTGAATGATTGCCAGCAGCAGTAGAACCATGATATTTTGCTGCCTTACTATTGCCGAATATTTGTAGTGTTGGTGTACTGTGGTACGCAGTGTGCCAAATTACACAGCCTGGTCTCAGACTCGATGTAACATAAATGAAAATCGGGGACACTCATTAGTATATGTAACCAACCGTAGCAAGATTACTTAAGGTAAATATTAGGAAGGTGAGTGTATAATGCGAACATCTAGCAACCCAAAGGTTGCGTGTTTGGATCTCATCGACAACTTCAGCATTTTAACTCATTTGCTAACCCCAGCTAGTGTTAGCTACAAATGAATACATACCATACTAAATGGAGTGCCACGGATTTATGTACAGAATACAACATGCTCTGAGACCAGGTTGAATTACTACAATGGGTGGTATGCATATTTGAAGTGTCAAGTTCACATTCTTAGTTTAGTCATCACTTTGGCTCATCCCAAATTTAAAAATAAACCTGACTCGCTTAGTCATGCAACTGAATTTCTTGAATGGAAAATATTTCTTTGTTAGTATAAAGATGTTTTACTTGTATTGAACAGTACAATACCATGTTAAAATTGAGCATGTGGCCTTTTCAATGCATAGTTTACCCTGATTGAACAAAAACAGGTGGCTAACATTTCCAGACAGTCATTGAAATGTCACAATCTGAAGGCTCTCATTGGAATTCTACCCACCAATAAGTCAAAATGTCCTTTTTAGGGCCATTTTCTTTATGGTGGTCATATTCCTAGAGTAGGGGTTCTTGATTTTCTTATCTTTGTTCTAATAGTTGCATCCCTTTGTCTATCCTAAAGTTGTTGAGCAATGACCATTCAGCTATGCCCCAAAACATTTCAGAATCATACCAATCACAAATCATTGAGTTTAATGTACCAAATGCATTCATTCACCTATACATATTCTAAATGTGATAAAAAAGATGGCTTCCAGTACAGAATTATAGTAAAATAAATTTCTGTAAAAAATTCTGTTACATGTCTGATACTTCAACCATAAATACTGGTTTCATAATGATGCAGAAAAGAAACATTTTAGTACTTAAAATATTCAGACTTTTTAATTAAACAAAAGGATTCAAAGAATTAGCCCTTTAGGGAGCAGAACGTTGAAAGCAGACAGGACTCTGGTGTTAACGCATCACCAACATGACTACAAGGACTTCAACTGGAGTAGAGTTGAGGTTACAGAGGGTGGGGGATTCAGTCAGAAGCCCTTGTAGAAGAAATGTCACTTTTCAGCATTAACCCAGACCCTTACCCTGCAGTCCTTGACAATTAGCTTACCATATCTCATTCTACTTTACAAACTTCATTTCACAAGTTATGAGGTTGAAAGGTTGATTTATTTTGTATTTCCTAGCCCTGATTGAGTTAATTTCATGTCAGATTGGGTCTCATTCATTAAATAAACATGACTAATGAATGATTAAGAGCAACAATATCAATTTGGGCAATGATCAAACATGTTCATTGGGTTGAGTTATCACATTGTTTTTAACAAGAGGCTGTGAAGACATGAGTCTAGTTCTGTAGCCTCTAACTTTACAGCATTGAATATAGGTCAATTAGTTAGGAATATGTATAATTGTCAGTCAAAACAATTGAGAAACCAAATTCAAGGAAAAATACAAAGCAACATTATTTGATCTTTGCCAAAAAATGTATTGTAGTTTACCCATAGTGTATGATTTGAATGAGCTGGAAAAAATGGCAAATGGTGCGCTTTGGATGTTAAAACCTGTCTGATGACTTATCAAATCTGAGTCTCAGATTACCTCAGGTAGTGATTACTTCCTATATGGAGACAAAGAAAAACCAACCAACTTATTTCCAGTTGGTTGGAAAATAAGTGGAAAATCGGGTGGTTGGTTGGAAAATCGGGTGGTTGTCATTACTCTAGCATTATTACAGACAACCTTTAGTCAGAGGTGGTCACAGTGTCAAGGCTGCTGAGGTTTGGGGTGGAGGGGACCTCTTCATCATCATCTGCTTTCAAGAGCGGGGCGGCATCCCCCGCCTCCTTCCTCCGGGCAAAACGTCAGTCGTGTTTGGGGGCAGCTTGTGCCGTGATGCTGAACACGTGAATGCGCAGGTGAGAGGCAATCTGGATGCACACGCCTGTGCAGTAGCGCGTCAAGTCAATCAACGACAGGACCTGGGGAGGAAACAGAAGGACCGGCATGAGAAATGTACTTGATGCACATAGGGCCTAGAGTTGTTCCCGGTCAGTTTGTGGTTACTCCTGGTCCTATATGGGAGACAACTGAAATGGGTTAGTGGGTTGAAAATGACACCAGACCTGTACTAAAACATTGTTTTGATGACAGAACTAGAGAATCGTAAAGACAAATCTGGGGTGAGAACTCACCATTGCGATATAGAGGACTATGTGCTCGTCGATGAAGCTGTTGAAGTACTGGTTGAGGAAGAGGAGGCCAGGCCCGATGAACGCCGTGTCTGGGAGATAAAGCTCACTCTTGGTCATGTGGGCCACCTGACACAAGGACAGAGGAACACAAAAGGAACATACAGATATTGGAGGAGGAGGAGCAGGGCTAATGAATGAGCTAAGGTAAATACTGGTATGGCTTTCACTGTTACATATGGAGTTCTCATTTATGAGAGGAAAAGTATTCATTGCTTGCTTGATAATACACTCCAGACAGACAAATATATATTTTTTAATGAATTTCCCTTCAGGCAGTAGAGTCAGTAGACTAGAGATATTAATAGATTGAGAGATGACAGCAAAGTAAGAAAGTGAAGACTATTATATTAAATGGAGCGCTCACAACTAGCTTGTTGGCGATCTTGGCGACGACCATGCCGAAAGTTAGGATGTAGAGACAGGGGTGCAGTTCAAAAAGCTTGTTGGATGACTTCTTAAAGATGATGAAGGCCAGTGTGAAGATGAGGCCGATGTGCATACCTGGTGCCAGCACACTGGTGTCCTAAGGAACACACAGCAAAATAATAAATAACTTTGAATTGTTAACCTAGAATAGAAGCCCCAAAAACTGTTGATTGTCCTAAAATGTACAGTGCCTTCAAATGAAATCAAACTTTATTTATACAGCACATTTCAGACATCGAATGCAACGCAATGTAAATTACAGTAAAAAAAAAAAAGAATAAGAAGACAATGAAAATAAAAGCTGAAATATTTACTACACAACAAACAAACTGAACAACTAAAAAGCACCATAAGAAAAAGCAAAGCTAAAAAGATGTGTTTTCAGACCTCTTAAATATGTCCACTGTTTCAGCCCCCCTCAGACAGGCTATTCCAGAGGCTGGGGGCATATAACTAAAGGCTGCCTCTCCATGCCTCTTGGTCCTAGGCTTTAGGATAGTTATAAGGCCAGTGCCAGAGGACCTGAGGGACCTACTGGGTACATAACTTGAAAGCACTCAGAAAACATTGACACCCATTGAGTTTTTCCACATTTATTAACTACGAAATTTCATCAGCCGGTGATTGTCAAGCAAATAACTGCAGGTTTCACGGTAATTGACTGCTAATTAACAAACACATTTAGTATCTCCTGGCTTCCACACAAGCCACTGATACAGACCTTTGGAACATCTACATTTTAAATAGTCTAAATCCATGTAGTATAGCCTACACCTTCACAATAAATCCATTATTTATTTTAGACAGGTCTAAAGAAACATGATATGAAGAAAATGGAGTCCATTTCAGAATAACATAATAAACTGGAGTAGAGGTCGGACGATTAATTAGGGCAGATTTCAAGTTCATAACAAATCGGTAATTTTTGGACGCCGATTACATTGCATTCCAAGAGGAAACTGTGTTGCAGGCTGACCGCCTGTTACGCGAGTGCAGCAAGGAGCCAAGGTAAGTTGCAAGCTAGCATTAAACTTATCTTATAAAAAACAATCAATCTTCACATAATCACTAGTTAACTACACATGGTTGATGATATTACTAGGTTAAATAGCTTGTCATGCGTTGCATATAATCAATGCGGTGCCTGTTAGTTTTATCATTGAATCACAGCCTACGTCGCCAAACAGGTGATGATTTAACAAAAGCACAATCGTTGCACGAATGTACCTAACCATAAACATCAATGCCTTTCTTAAAATCAATACACAGAAGTAAATATTTTTTAAAACCTGCATATTTAGTTAAAAGAAATTCATGTTAGCAGGCAATATTAACTAGGGAAATTGTGTCACTTCTCTTGCGTTCATTGCACGCAGAGTTAGGGTATATGCAACAGTTTGGGCCACCTGGCTCGTTGAGAACAAATTTTCCATCATTTTCCATAATTATGACATAACATTGAAGGTTGTGCAACGTAACAGCAATATTTAGACTTAGGGTTGCCACCCGTTTGATAAAATACGGAACGGTTCCTTATTTCACTGAAAGAATAAACGTTTTGTTTTTGAAATGATAGTTTCCGGATTTGACCATATTAATGACCAAAGGCTTGCATTTCTGTGTTTATTATATTATAATTAAGTCTATGATTTGATAGAGCAGTCTGACTGAGCGGTGGTAGACAGCAGCAGGCTCGTAAGCATTCATTCAAGCTTTACTGCGTTGGCCGGCAGCTCTTAGCAATGCTTGAATCACAGCACTGTTTATGACTTCAAGCCTATCAACTCCTGAGATTAGGCTGGCAATACTAAAGTGCCTATAAGACATCCAATAGTCAAAGTTATATGAAATACAAATGGTATAGAGAGAAATATTCTACGCGTCATAATTCCTATAATAACTACAACCTAAAACTTCTTAACTGGGAATATTGAACCACCAGCTTTCATATGTTCTGAGCAAGGAACTTAAACGTTAGCTTTTTTACATGGCACATATTGCAATTTTACTTTCTTCTCCAACACTGTGTTTTTGCATTATTTAAACCAAATTGAGCACATTTCATTATTTATTTGACACTACTTAGATTTTATTTCTGTATTATATTAAGTAAAAATTAAAAAAAAAAGTGTTCATTCAGTATTGTTGTAATTCTCATTATTACAAATAAATAAAATTATAATAATAAAAAAATTGGCAGATTAATTGGTATTGGCTTTTTTTGGTTCTCCAATATTCGGTATCGCCGTTGAAAAATCATAATCGGTCGACCTCTACACTGGAGGTGCTTACTGAGAAGATTGTGAATGTTCCTGAGTGGCTGAGTTACAGTTTTGACTTATATCTACATGAAAATCTATAGCAAGACCTGAAAATGGTTGTCTAGCAATGATCAACAACCAATTTGGTAGAGCTTGAAGAATAAAAAAATAAAATAAAAAATGGGCAGATGTTGCCAATCCAGGTGTGGAAAGCTCTTAAGAGACTTGTTGTAATCGCTGCCAAAGGTGCTTCTACAAAGTAATGACTCAGGGGCGTGAATACTTATGTAAATTAAATATTTCTGCAATTCATTTTCAATACATTAGCAAAAATGTGAAAACATGTTTTTTAAAATTCATTGTACCACAAAATGTGAAATAAGTCAAGGGGTATGAATACTTTCTGAAGACACTATATATGCAACATCTTACTACCACATCAGCTGTTTAGGCTTAAGTGTAATCAAAAACACTAATCAACCCAAAAACTAAACACGTAATTACATAATACTTACAGCCACAGTGGAGCCGTTCTTGCCGACGCCCCCGTTGAGGATGACGTGGAAGTAGTTATAACAGGAGAACACGGCTCCCCCAATGATGCCCAAGATGGGGAAGGCATACAGCTTCACCCCAAGGACGGGCAACTACAAGAGGGTAAAACAACCAAGAGTTTCAGTTAACAGAACTAATCAACTTCTGTCGCAACAGCTAGCGTTGTTTACACCAATAAGCTGTGGGTGGGCGGGGCATGCTGCTGAGGCCATGATGGGAGGAGAAGCCAATAATATTGCGTGGAGATATCAGCTTTTCTCTAGCCAGATCATGTGATCATGCTTACGCCACGGTGGATTAGCTACCCATAATTACCTTCTCACTTCTGATTGTGGCGTTTAGTCGTTAAGCCTCCACAGGCTGCACAGAGTGAAAGTGAAACAAAATGACTATTTAATAACTAGTAGATTGTTGTTGTGGGGTTGGTTGATTGGTTGGTTATACAGTACATGTTAAGGATTGGTTGTGATGTCTTATGGTGCCAAATGTTGGTGTAAAATTTGTGTTGTCATAGTGACAAATGTTGGTGTAAAATGTCCCAAGTTTCCAAATCCTACAGCTTAGTTGACAGAAAAGGAAAAAGAGAGAGAGTGTATGAGTGGGTATGGGAGTGTGTGTTAGGTTTGTGTGCATGGATGGATAAATGTATTGAAGCCATACCCTGTAGTCCCAAAGGGCCACTCCACCAAAAGCTGACATCACATACATGACAACGATGGCAATCTGGACCTCTGTCACATCAACCCTGGGTGGAGAGAGATCAGAACCAGACTGTATATTTTATGAAACATGATGGACTAGACTTAAGTACTACGTCAAAAACAAACAGTCGTTATCTGCCCAGCAACAGGTAAACAAATAATATAATTGGGCATCATTCCTACTTACAGGCCAAAGCGTAGCGTTCCGGAAACATAGGTTTGCCAGTGTGCACAGAAGAACATGAACATCCCCACAAAGCCACAGAAGAACATCCAATCAGGGTAGCTTCCTACCCCACAGGATATACATGTTCCCACAGAAACAAACACTGCAGACAGAGAGACAAACAGAGAGAGACGAGATGAGAACTAATGAGTAACAATGTGTTATACCTCTGAGGCATAGAACAATGTATGTTGTCAGTCAATATGACACACTGGTTGCTATGACTCTAAACACTAAATGCAGTCTAGTCCAGACAAAAGTACAGGGAAGCCTCACTGCTTGAAATACACACTTGGTCAGGTACTGCAAAGCACCACAAATTAACAGGCAAAAAACATTCTTGGGGCCCGCACCTGTGGAGACAGCATCACAGCCGTGGTCAAAGAGCTCCCCCAGCGCCGAGCTGCTGTTTGTCCTTCGTGCCTGCTTCCCATCAATGGCATCCAGCGACTGATAGATGAACAGGCCCAACGCACTCAGGATGAAGGCCCATGCTGGAGCCTGGAAAGAGGAAGGGAGGGGAGGAGAAAGGAGGGAGAGCGAGAAAGGGAGGGAGAGAAATTTGATTAAACAAGGGGATGGAATGACCTGGTTTCTATTTCAACTAGGACAAACTTTTCCTCCACCCTCCCCCTTGAAGGGAAAGGTCTCGGTCTTTGTCTTCTGCGTAAACAGACTTGTTTACATGAGATGCAGGGTGTATTACCAAATCAGTGAAGATTGAAGAAAGCCATGACACACATTGGGGAAAGTTGTTTATCTTATTTTGAGTCACTTCTTGCAAAACAGAGAGTTGCTTGTGTTTGACAAGTTGAGATGTTTGACTATTTACCTCAACATGGGTTTGTTCTCTCTAACAGACATCTTATAATACATTGTCTAACATTTCCTAAAATGTATGCTTACTACAGCTGTTTTGTAAAAAAATATTTGAAAGGCAAAACAGTGTAATGCAGGCCTGGGCAATTATTTTCCACGGAGGGCCACATTAAAATATATTTTTGCCACGGAGGGCCACATTAGAATATATTTTTGCCATCGCCGGCCAAAAGCATATTACAGGATTGTACATCATGGGAATGACTATGTTGACACTAGATGTATCTACTGTAAATCACGTCCAGATATGCTACTTACTTTACTTTTTTAACATGCACAGAAATAAACCACATCCATGTTCTCCTTTTGGTAGGTATTTTCATTATTAAAATTGCAATTTATTTTATTTATTTTTATTTCACCTTTATTTAACCAGGTAGGCTAGTTGAGAACAAGTTCTCATTTGCAACTGCGACCTGGCCAAGATAAAGCATAGCAGTGTGAACAGACAACAACACAGAGTTACACATGGAGTAAACAATACACAAGTCAATAACATGGTAGAAAAAAGAGAATCTATATACAATGTGTGCAAAAGGCATGAGGTAGGCAATAAATCGAATAATTACAATTTAGCAGATTAACTAACTGGAGTGATAAATCATCAGATGATCATGTGCAAGAAGAGATACTGGTGTGCAAAAGAACAAAAAAGTTAATAAATAAAAGCAGTATGGGGGTGAGGTAGGTAAATTGGGTGGGTAGTTTACAGATGGACTATGTACAGCTGCAGCGATCGGTTAGCTGCTCGGATAGCAGATTTTTAAAGTTGTTGAAGGAGATAAGTCTCCAACTTCAGAGATTTTTGCAATTCGTTCCAGTCGCAGGCAGCAGAGAACTGGAAGGAAAGGCGTCCAAATGAGGTTTTGGCTTTAGGGATGATCAGTGAGATACACCTGCTGGAGCGCGTGCTACGGGTGGGTGTAGCCATCGTGACCAGTGAACTGAGATAAGGCGGCACTTTACCTAGCATAGCCTTGTAGATGACCTGGAGCCAGTGGGTCTGACGACGAACATGTAGCGAGGGCCAGCCGACTAGGGCATACAGGTCGCAGTGGTGGGTCGTATAAGGTGCTTTAGTAACAAAACGGATGGCACTGTGATAAACTGCATCCAGTTTGCTGAGTAGAGTATTGGAAGCTATTTTGTAGATGACATCGCCGAAGTCGAGGATCGGTAGGATAGTCAGTTTTACTAGGGTAAGTTTGGCGGCGTGAGTGAAGGAGGCTTTGTTGCGGAATAGAAAGCCGACTCAAGATTAGATTTGATTTTGGATTGGAGATGTTTGATATGAGTCTGGAAGGAGAGTTTGCAGTCTAGCCAGACACCTAGGTACTTATAGATGTCCACATATTCTAGGTCGGAACCGTCCAGGGTGGTGATGCTAGTCGGGCGTGCGGGTGCAGGCAGCGAACGGTTGAAAAGCATGCATTTGGTTTTACTAGCGTTTAAGAGCAGTTGGAAGCCACGGAAGGAGTGTTGTATGGCATTGAAGCTCGTTTGGAGGTTAGATAGCACAGTGTCCAGGGAAGGGCCGGAAGTATACAGAATGGTGTCGTCTGCGTAGAGGTGGATCAGGGAATCGCCCGCAGCAAGAGCAACATCATTGATGTATACAGAGAAAAGAGTCGGCCCGAGAATTGAACCCTGTGGTACCCCCATAGAGACTGCCAGAGGACCGGACAACATGCCCTCCGATTTGACACACCGAACTCTGTCTGCAAAGTAGTTGGTGAACCAGGCAAGGCAGTCATTTGAAAAACCGAGGCTATTGAGTCTGCCGATAAGAATATGGTGATTGACAGAGTCGAAAGCCTTGGCCAGGTCGATGAAGACGGCTGCACAGTAATGTCTTTTATCAATGGCGGTTATGATATCGTTTAGTACAGGGGTGTCAAACATACGGCCCGCGGGCCGGAACCGGCCCCCAAGGAGGTTCGATCAGGCCCGCAGGATAATTTGAAAGTGGAAAAAATGCATAAAAGACATGGAATTAATATTTTTAATTCGCTGCAATTCATGGATTATCCGCTAAGGGGCGCACTCTTTCCATCAGAGTAGAAGACAAGCCGCATCACTGAGACAGACTGAAAACAGCAGACGGTATCAATGCGCCATCTGCTGCTTGTTACGACGTTGTTAATACCTTGGTCTCTACCTCTCCGCTACACCCTCATTAGCCAAAATGTCGTTATCCAAACGGAGAAAAGTAGATAAGGAGTGTAGAATTTTCAAAGAAAAATGGACCACGTCCTATTTATTTACAGAGATGCACGGAAAACCTTCGTGCTTGGTGTGTTTGCAACAAGTTTTGGTATTGAAGGAATATAATATTCGACGCCACTACGAGACTCATCACAGCGAAAAATATGCCACACAGTTTTCTGACAACATACATGCATTTAAGTTGAAGCTGACTTTGTGGGAGATGCAACTGGCAAATGGCAACCCTGCTCATTTCCCCTGTCTGAGAGATGTGTGTGTGACCAGACCTGATGCGGACATGAAACGGTACAAAGACAAAATTGCAGGACTACTGCGGGAGTTTGAGAAACGTTTTCAGGTATTTGGTGAACTTGAGACAGAATTTTCAGTTTTTTCGCTCACCTTTCACAGTTAAAGCTTCTGATCTGCCGGTCGAAATTCAGCTAGAGATAATTGATTTGCAGTGTGATGCAGATTTGAAGGGCAAATTTGCCTCTGTAGGTCTGGACAGATTTTATCAGCATCTACTACCAGGGTACCCCAAATTAACAGCCCTGGCTGCTAAAATTTTGTGCATGTTTGGGACAACCTACCTTTGTGAACAAATTTTCTCAGTGATGAATATCAATAAAACAAAAATGCGTTCAAGGCTCACAAACAAGCACTTAAATGACATTCTGAAAGTGACAGCTAGTCAGGACATGACACCTGGTGTTGATGCACTTGTACAGGCCAAAAGATGCCAAGTTTCAGGAACAAATACAAGTCCAGACTAGACTAACACCTTTAAAATGCTGCCTTAGATACTGTTTGCATTGAAAGAATACAGTGAAGATGAATCCTTACTGTGGTGATTTAAAAAATGTGCACTTTAATGTTAGTCAGCAGCTTCAAAACAAAAGTTGTGTGATGGAATTCTACTGTTCATACAACTCCATAAATTTTCAGTATGTATTGTATGTGTATGTATGTTTCATGTATGAAGTTTACAGATTTACAGGACAGGCGAACACTTTCTTCATTACACATTTAAAATCACTCTCCTTAGTTTGTAAGGTGTCCGCAGGGATTACATTTAGATTTTATATGCGTATGTGTAAGTGGTTTAAAAATTCCTTTCTTTAAAAGTCTCATTTAATCTTAAAGTGCATTACTATATTTTTCAGTACCAATTAAAGTTTTGTGCCTTTGTACAATCAGTGGGATCAGTTGCAATGCATATTTGTGAATGATAAAAGTAAATTGCACATTTGTCTAAGGAAATTTGAGGTGTTTCATGAAATGTTTTGTAAAAGGATAGTTCATTAAATTTCAATATTTTCCTAATGTTCTTGTGCTTCTTTACACCAAAACAAAGGAAAGACATGATATTTTGGTTATTTATAGCAGAGTATGGTATAATTTTAATGGTCCGGCCCACTTGACATCTCCCTAGGCCGTATGTGGCCCACGATGCGAAATGAGTTTGACACCCCTGGTTTAGTACCTTGAGCGTGGCTGAGGTGCACCCGTGACCGGCTCGGAAACCGGATTGCACAGCGGAGAAGGTACGGTGGGATTCGAGATGGTCAGTGATCTGTTTGTCGACTTGGCTTTTGAAGACCTTAGCTAGGCAGGGCAGGATGGATATAGGTCTGTAACAGTTTGGGTCCAGGGTGTCTCCCCCTTTGAAGAGGGGGATGACAGTGGCAGCTTTCCAATCCTTGGGGATCTCAGATGATACGAAGGAGAGGTTGAACAGGCTGGTAATAGGGGGTGCGACAATGGCGGCGGACAGTTTCAGAAATAGGGGGTCCAGATTGTCAAGCCCAGCTGATTTGTATGGGTCCAGGTTTTCCAGCTCTTTCAGAACATCTGCTATCTGGATATGGGTAAAGGAGAAGCTGGGGAGGCTTGGGCGAGTAGCAACGGGGGGGGCAGGGCTGTTGGCCAAGGTTGGAGTCGCCAGGAGGAAGGCATGGCCAGCCATTGAGAAATGTTTGTTGAAGTTTTCGATTATCACGGACTTATCAGTGGTGACCGTGTTATCTAGCCTCAGTGCAGTGGGCAGCTGGGAGGAGGTGCTCTTGTTTTCCATGGACTTTACAGTATCCTAGAACTTTTTGGAGTTAGAGCTACAGGATGCAAATTTCTGCTTGAAAAAGCTGGCCTTTGCTTTCCTGACTGACTGCGTGTATTGGTTCCTGACTTCCCTGAACAGTTGCATATCGCGGGGGCTCTTCGATGCTATTGCAGTTCGCCACAGGATGTTTTTGTGCTGGTCGAGGGCAGTCAGGTCTGGAGTGAACCAAGGGCTATATCTGTTCTTGGTTCTGCATTTTTTGAACGGAGCATGCTTGTCTAATATGGTGAGGAAGTAACTTTTAAAGAATGACCAGGCATCCTCAACTGACGGGATGAGGTCAATATCCTTCCAGGGTACCCGGGCCATGTCGATTAGAAAGGCCTGCTCGCAGAAGTGTTTTAGGGAGCGTTTGACAGTGATGAGGGGTGGTCGTTTGACCGTGGACCCGTGGCGGATACAGGCAATGAGGCAGTGATCGCTGAGATCTTGATTGAAGACAGCAGAGGTGTATTTGGAGGGCAAGTTGGTCAGGATAATGTCTATTAGGGTGCCCATGTTTACGGATTTAGGGTTGTACCTGGTGGGTTCCTTGATGATTTGTGTGAGATTGAGGGCATCAAGCTTAGATTGTAGGACTGCCGGGGTGTTAAGCATATCCCAGTTTAGGTCACCTAACAGAACAAACTCTGAAGCTAGATGGGGAGCGATCAATTCACAGATGGTGTCCATGGCACAGCTGGGAGCTGAGGGGGGTCGGTAGCAGGCGGCAACAGTGAGAGACTTATTTCTGGAGAGATTAATTTTTAAAATTAGAAGTTCGAACTGTTTGGGCATAGACCTGGAAAGTATGACAGAACTTTGCAGGCTATCTCTGCAGTAGATTGCAACTCCTCCCCCTTTGGCAGTTCTATCTTGACGGAAAGTGTTATAGTTGGGTATGGAAATCTCAGAGTTTTTGGTGGCCTTCCTAAGCCAGGATTCGGACACGGCAAGGACATCAGGGTTGGTAGAGTGTGCTAAAGCGGTGAGTAAGGCAAACTTAGGGAGGAGGCTTCTGATGTTGACATGCATGAGGCCAAGGCTTTTTCGATCACAGAAGTCAACAAATGAGGGTGACTGGGGACATGCAGGGCCTGGGTTTACCTCCACATCACCCGAGGAACAGAGGAGTAGTAGGATGAGGGTGCGGCTAAAGGCTATCAAAACTGGTCGCCTAGAGCGTTGGGGACAAGGAATAAAAGGAGCAGATTTATGGGCGTGGTAGAATAGATTCTGGACATAATGTGCAGACCAGGGTATGGTGGGGCACGGGTACAGCGGAGGCAAGCCCAGGCACTGGGTGATGATAAGAGAGGTTGTATCTCTGGACATGCTGGTCTCAATGGGTGAGGTCACCGCATGTGTGGGGGGTGGGACAAAGGAGGTATCAGAGGTACGGAGAGTGGAACTACGGGGTCCATTGCAAACCAAAACAATGATAACTAGCCTGAACAACAGTATGCAAGGCATATTGATATTTGAGAGAGACATACAATAAGGCATAAAGTGATTGCAGGTCATGATTGGGAGAGCTAGCTAAAACAACAGGTGAGATAACAGCAGCTAGTCAGCTAACACAGCAACAGAAGGTAAAAATGGCGACGACTAGGCAGAGAGGGTCGGATTAACTACACACAGATCCTGAGTTAAAGCACAGAGCCGACAGATAAAACACAAATAAACAGAATGGAGTACCGTGAATTAATGGACAGTCAAGCAGGCATCAGCTATGTAGCCAAGTGATCATAGTGTCCAGGGGGCAGCCGTAGATGGAGCAGTGAGGCCTCCACTAAGCTAGCACGCGTTTAAAGTTAGTAGCCCGGGGGGTGGTCTGCTCAGACGGAGGGGGTTTGCTCAGACGGAGGCCGGTTGAGGGCACCGGTTGAGGGCACGTCTGCAGACCAGACGTGGTCGTGTCGACAGAGAATCCAAGCCGGATGGCGATGGCGAAAGAGAGGTTGTGAATTGTAGAATTGTGTTTGCTAACTGGTGCTAGCTTCCTGGCTGCGCTAGCTGAATGGGCCTTCAGCGGGCATCACGCCTGAGGGGCCTGTTGGAGTCCTCGGGCAGATTATGTCGGTATTCCAGTCGTAGAGGATCGGCGGGGTTCCGTGCTCCGTACCGGCAGTAAAGGGGTCCGGATATTGTAGCCCAGGAGTGGGCTTCAGTGGTAGCACAGGAGCCCTAGCCGGGCTAGCTTCAGGCTAATTGGTGCTTGCGCCGGGATGGAAACGCTAGCCAGGAGTGGTCACCCGGGATTGTGGTTAGCTAGTTGCGAAGATCCAGATGAAAATGTTCAGAGTTTGCGGTAGGAATCCGGGGATATCCGGGGATATGGAGAGAAATAGGTCCGTTATGCTCTGGTTTTAGTCACGTTGTTCGAACTAGCGAGAGCTTTCCGAGCTAAAGGTTAGCTGATGACCGCTAGCAATGGTTTGCTAACTGATAGCTGGTAGGCAGTTAGCTGGCTATCTTCAGTAGATGGATTCCAGATCAGAAGTAAATAGAAATACTTTAGATAAAAAGCAGATCCACGCCACATTGGGTGAGGCGGGTTGCAGGAGAGTATTTAGAAGTTGAGGTTTAAGAAAATATTTTTAAAAGATATGCGAAGAAAAAGATGTAAAAAGATATATACAAGGGACACGGGACACGACAGGACAAAGACGTCTACACTGCTACGCCATCTTGGATTTATGAATTACACGGAGGGAAAAGTACTGTGCATTCAGCACCACGGACAGAACTCTTGTTAGCGGGTATGCACAAAAAACACCAGAGAGCTCAAAATTACATTTAAAATACTCAGTGTGAGGAGTGAAGTCTCTGATGGGCATTGACTAGAGTAGTGAAGTCAGGTATAGATTGACGTCGCTATGCGCAGGATTGCTAAGAGTCAGTCATAGATGATCTGTGCCTTGACTTGTTATATTTTCATCACTGAAAATGTCTGTTGACATACATTGGGTCAACCTAAAAGTACAAACATCTTCTGAGCATGACTCCTAATGTTTGGAAAGTGTTGTTCATCGAAAGATGCATAGAACCTCGTCAGTGACATTGTTTTGAATAGTTCTCCAATCACTGCCTCAGACTGAAGATCGATCAGCTCAAGTTGCAGGTCAGTAGGAGCGTTATCCACATTGAAGGTGAAAGGAGAGGAAACCAACAGCATGTCATTTTCCAACACTTTGAAATCCTCAAAACGACGAGAAAACTCACCGTTCAAAGCACACAGCAGCGACGTATACTTGGGTCAGAAGGTGGGTGAGATTGTTGGCTTCTACTTGGAGGGCCAGGAGGAGTAATTTTCACTTGAAGGCTTTGACAAGGCTGTACATCTGATGTGCAAAAAGGCCCTTCCCTTGTAGTTTGGAATTCAGTTAATTCATGACAGCCATGATGTCCACGGTGAAGGCAAAATCAGCCAACCATTCTTTATCTTGCAGTTGAGGGAAATCCACATATTTTCCTTTCATTTGCAAAAACGCAGCAATCACCGACTTCAGGTCCCCACACCCTTTTAAGCACCTTCCCCAAACTCAGCCATCTTACATTTGCGTGGTAGGGTGATCTGCATGACCCGACAAACTGCCTGTGGTTGAAAGATTTTGTGCTTATGAAGTTTACCACTTTAGTGACTGTATCCACAACATGGCTCATTTTCTGAACACATTTACAGAGCACCTCCTGATGAATAATGCAATGCAGGAAAATTAGTTCAGCTCAGCTACTTGATCTTGTATCCTTTTCAAAAGGCCAATGTGTTTTCCTGTCAAGTTTGGGCACCCATCAGTTGTCACACTGGATAACTTTTCAAAACTCAGTCCCAGCTTTGCCACACATTTATTAACCTCCAATAAATATTTCCCTGTGGTTTTGCCCTTCATTGACTGTAATTTCAAAGTCTGGAGTTATGCCTCATCACAATATCAACAACTGCGCCGTGTCACGTGCATTACTGCTCTGATCCAGGTCCAAGGAGAAATAGGTGAAATCCTTTACCTTGTTTTTCAACTGCTGTTCCATATTCTCTGCAATGTCTTCAACACGCTGTGTCTAGGGTTGCAAAGGGTCGGGAACTTTCTGGTAAATTTCCGGAATTTCCATGGAAGTTAAGCCCTGGAATTTGGGGAATTTTGCTTAAATTAATAAAAAAAAGTTAGCTTAAAACAGTGAACCTTTTTTGAGAGATACACAAGGCAATTCTAGGTATTGTGGCATATTTTGGTTAAACTATCCTCAATTCAATGGAATTGCAAATCTCCACATGCACAGTGCATTCTTCCATCACATGTACAGCTGATTCTCAAGATCTTGCACACTAATGAGATGCTATTGAGCCCACACTACTACACTGTCTGAGCCAAGGACTACATGCTTTCTGGTAAGTTTTGATTACAATACTGGGTGGGGTGAATATATTTTATATGACATACATGATATTTTGTTAACTATTAAATAGTAACCTACAGCAAAGTGTGTTTAAATAATTTCTAACTGGTTAACAATTTCTGATAGTTAGTTTTTGCTACCATGTGGGTTTTAGCTTGCTTGAGCCTGCTAACTGAGGAGTGTTAATTCACCTGTTTCCATACATGTTTCATTTTAAAACATTTATCTTACAAAAGGAGATGTTTAATCTAACAGCTTAACTAATTATCTGTACATGGAATTGGTATGTGTATGGTATGTGTTTCCCCCCTCATTTTTACAGGAAAATGCCACAGGCACTATCTGATGTGTGGAGACATTTCACTGCAGCTAATGTAGAAGGAAAAGCTGTGTACATTTGCAAATACTGTGCCAAATCATATGTGAAGAATGCAACAAAGATGCAGAATCATCTGGTGAATAAGTGCATAAAGTTCCCTCAGTGCTCACAACCTCTGACAAAAGTCCCTTTACTTCTTTTCGAGGTGAAAATGATTAATCAGAAACCTTATCGATAGCAACAGCTTGAAGTATTTGTGACTCAATGGAGGAACGTAGTCAGAGAAATGCT
The DNA here is from genome assembly GCF_029448725.1 of Salvelinus fontinalis. NCBI lineage: Eukaryota > Metazoa > Chordata > Actinopteri > Salmoniformes > Salmonidae > Salvelinus > Salvelinus fontinalis. The sequence continues at coordinate 10,940,137 of NC_074675.1, read as the reverse complement.
GATGAATGTCTTGCTCGAGCTGTGTGTGCAACTGGTTCACCTCTGATGCTCACAGGCAATGTGTATCGAAAGAGATTTCTCCAACCAGACATGCTTTATCTGTTCATTTGCTGGATGCAGAGTTCAACAGAGTTCAAGTGAAGGTCAAGCAAATCAGAGAAAGCAGACTATTGCAATCAGTGGTTGAATGTTCATGGACAAGGAATAATTAACTGCATAATCTCCACCCCTCAACCAGTATTCTACAAGTGCACAGACACAAGGGACAGACACACCGATCTCCACCTTGCAGATGAGCTGTAGACAGTCATCAATGACCTTGGACCACAGAAGGTATTTGCACTGGTGACAGACAATGCTGCGAACATGAAGGCTACTTGGTCTAAAGTGGAGGAGTCCTACCCTCACATCACACCCATTGGCTGTGCTGCTCATGCATTGAATCCTCAAGGACATCATGGCACTGAGAACAATGGATACACTCTACAAGAGAGCCGAGGAAATGGTTAGGTATGTGAAAGGTCATGTTATAGCAGCAATCTACTTCACCAAGCAAAGTGAGAAGAACAAGAGCTGCCCAGCAGCACCCGTTGGGGGTGGTGTTGTCATCATGTTTGACAGTCTCCTGGAGGGGAAGGAGTCTCTCCAAGAAATGGCCATATCACAGTCTGCAGATATGGCCAGCCCCATCAAGAGGATCCTCCTGAAGGATGTATTTTGGGAGAGAGTGGTAAGGAGCCTGAAACCTATAGCAGTAGCCATTGCACAGATTGAGGGAGACAATGCCATCCTGTCTGATGTTCAGACTCTGCTTGCAGATGTAAGAGATTAAATCCGTACTGCCCTGCCCACTTCACTGTTGCTCCAAGCCGAGGAAACTGTAGTTCTGAAATACATCGAAAAGCTTGAAGACTTCTGCCTGAAGCCCATACAAGCCGCAGCATACATGTTGGACCCCAAGTATGCTGGCAAGAGTATCCTGTCTGGTGCAGAGATCAACAAGGCCTACAGTGTCATCACTACCATGTCTTGCCACCTTGGCCTGGATGAGGACAAAGTTCTTGGCAGTCTGGCGAAGTACACTTCCAAGCAAGGGCTTTGGGATGGAGATGCAATATGGCAGTCGTGACAACATATCTCATCAGCCACCTGGTGGAAGGGACTTTGTGGATCTGAGGCCCTTTCCCCTGTTGCCTCCATCATCCTCCAAATCCCACCAACATCAGTCGCCTCAGAGCGCAACTGGTCCTTGTTTGGGAACACACACACTAAAGCACGCAACAAGCTGACCAATACAAGGGTTGAAAGATTGGTGGCCTTCCGGGCAAATTTGAGGCTTTTTGAGCCTGACAATGAGCCATCCTCAAGAAGGTTGGAAAGTGACAGTGAAGATGAGGCCTCAGAGTCTGATGTTCAAGAGGTGGACATTGAGGAGGTCCAGGGAGAAGACACGGAAGCCTGAGAGGAAGACAACCAAAGCTTTAGTGTCTAAACTATCATTTTACAGACGTTGAAAATGTTTTTGGGAGATGCGATGGATCATTCAATATCCCTTTCTTTTGTTGTTCAATGAAATCATCCCATGTGAAGAGTCAACTCATTTAATTAAATTTAAATTCGTAACCAAATAGATTTTTTTTCTGGGAAGGATTTAATCATTTGCAATTATGTCTACTTATGATAAGGTACAATGTGTATGTTTCTGTCTCCATGCGACATGGTAAATATATCCAATGCAAAAAACAGCTATATTTAAAATGGTATTAATATTATTTCCCATATATTCCCACGGAAAGTTTCCACCTCTGAATATTCCCCAAAATGTGCAACCCTAGCCGTGTCACTGTTCGTCTTGACAGGGAAACATTTTCAAAACAGCTCTTTCTTGTCGGGGATAGGTATTGCTGCAGAGTCAATTAACATTCTTTAATAAATTTGCCCTCATCGAATGGCTTGCTATGTTTAGCAATTTTGTGGGACAGTACATAGCTAGCTCTCGTAATTTCGTCATTTGCTGAATACAGCTTTGTGAAAAGTCCTTGCTGCTTTTGCAACTGAGAAAGCAACTGTTTCAATGCACTTGCCCTCTGCTCAGAACACATTCCTATATTTCTCTGCATGCTTCGTCAGGGAAGTATCAGGACTGGTTGTAGTCTTTCAAGACAGCGATGCTCTCTTTGCACACAGCTTTCACTGATACCGCAATAAAGAAATATTTCAATGACATTCATTTGAATGACCCTCCCAACCCCCACCACACACACAGGTGTGAGTGTAAGAAAAAAAAAGTGAAAGTATGGTAAAGGAAAGTAGATGACCTGACTGGGTGAGTTTCTACCACTGGGACTTGAAGTATTCCCAGCCATCTGGACATTAAGGGTGAGCCAACAATCAGTGTTAATTATCTCTCTATACAACAATGTACGAGTAGTGGAGCCAGACATTTGTTTGTGAGTGGGCCTCAAGAAATTTGGGTGGGACAATTGTTTTTCTTTAAATAAAGACAGCTGTTTTCCTAAATAAATCAAAAATAAAGTTAACTTTCTGAAATTCTACAAAATGTTACCATGGGGCAAAGAGAAAACTGCTGTTTCAAAGCACATTTCCTGCAATTCTACACATTTTTCCATGGGGCAGAGGAAAATGTGCTGTTTTGAAGCTCCATGTTATTCTACACATTTTGCCACGAGGCTCAGAGAATTTAGTATTTGTTAAGTTAATTAAAGCCAAAATATAGGTGTGTTGACTGTAATAAAAGGCACTGGACTGTGAGCTGTCTTGTTTGCTAAATCAAAATCAAATGTATTTATATAGCCCTTCTTACATCAGCTGATATATCAAAGTGCTGTACAGAAACCCAGCCTAAAACCCCAAACACCAAGCAATGCAGGTGTAGAAGCACGGGTCGGTTAAGAGAAACAAATAAAGGCGGCAGTGGCATGGTGTATTTGGGGAGTTTCTCCCATTCTTCTCTGAAGATCCTCTCAGGTTGGATGGGGAGCGTTGCTGCACAGCTATTTTCAGGTCTCTCCAGAGATGTTAGATCGGGTAAAGTTCGGGCTCTGGCTGGGCCACTCAAGGACATTGAGACTTGTCCGGAAGCCACTCCTGTGTCGTCTTAACTGTGTGCTTAGGGTCGTTGTCCTGTTGGAAGGTGAACCTTCGCCCCAGTCTGCGGTCCGGAGCACTCTGGAGCAGGTTTTCATCAAGGATTTATCTGTACTTTGCTCCGCTCATCTTTGCCTCGATCCCGACTAGTCTCCTAGTCCCTGCCAATAAAAAACATCCCGACAGCATGATGCTGCCACCGCCATGCTTCACTGTAGGGATGGTGCCAGGGTTTCCTCCAGACGTGACGCTTGGCATTCAGGCCAGAGTTCAATCTTGGTTTCATCAGACCAGAGAATCTTGTTTCTCATGGACTGAGTGTCCTATTGGTGCCTTTTGACAAACTCCAAGCGTGCTGTCATGTGCCTTTTACTGAGGAAGTGGCTTCCGTCTGGCCACTCTACCATAAAGGCCTGATTGGTGGAGTGCTGCAGAGATGGTTGTCCTTCTGGAAGGTTCTCCCATCTCCACAGAGGAACTCTGGAGCTCTAGGAAGAGTCTTGGTGGTTCCAAACTTGTTCCATTTAAGAATGATGGAGGCCACTGTGTTCTAGGGGACATTCAATGCTGCAGAAATGTTTTGGTACTCTTCCCCAGATCTGTGCCTAGACACAAACCTGTCGCGGAGCTCTACGGACAATTCATTCGACCTCATGGCTTGGTTTTTGCTCTGACATGCACTTACATAGACAGGTGTGTGCCTTTCCAAATCATGTCCAATCAATTGAATTTACCACAGGTGGACTCCAATCAAGTTGAAGAATCAAGTCCAACAAGTTGAAGAAATATCTCAAGGATGATCAATGGAAACAGGACGCACCGGAGCTCAATCGACACACAAAGGGTCTGAATACTTATGTAAATAAGACAATCTGTTTTTATTTTATTTTTTTTGAAATGTGCAAGCATTTCTAAAAACCTGTTTTTGCTTGGCCATTATGGGTTATTGTGTGTAGATTGATGAGGAAAAATGTATTTAATACATTTTAGAAAATGTGGAAAGTCAAGGGGTCTGAATACTTTACGAATGCACTGTATAGCCATATAAGCACAGTGACATAGGCCTCAATGCAGTCATATTCATGGCTTATTGGGGGTGTGGCTTTCAGTTAGTGATTTTTGACCACCCATCCCATGAGAGAAGGTCATTCCACTTAATCTAAATGCCATTCCAGTGCACTGCTTGCTATGAATTCTATCTGATGGTGTTTGCATGTTTAGGTAAAAAGACAAATAATGTCCCGTTTGGAACACTGACATGTAGAGAGCATAATTATTAAAAAATGTTGTTCCCCAATCTGATTCGATGGGCCTGGCTTTCCAGTAGGTGGGTCCGGGCCCACCGGTTGCAATGTACTATACTAACTTCTCTCTGCACAACTGTGTTCTCTCTGCACTGTACTTGCCCAACTGTGTTCTCTCAACACAACACTACTGTATTGGCCTAACTGTGTGTTTGTCCATTTGGTTTGTCCACCACAACTATTTTGACAGTAGTTTTTTTTCTCTTTCTAGATATCCTGCTGTTTTCCAGTCCCTTCCTCTACCAACAACAAATTGCTCTTCAGTAACCCCTGCCCTAAAAAAAGCCCTTTCTGTATACAGGTAGTCATCTTAGTTACATGGCTCTCAGGCAAGTTCTGTATTGAGTATAGGCATACAGGGTCACCCTTGACATATTTTCAGTTGGTCAGTGACAGTAGTGTATGCTGCAGCTTATGTCAAGGCCAGGTAGCCCTTTTATCTAGTTATTCAAAGCTGTGCTATATATACAGATTGCAGATAGAGACGGGTTACATGTGAGTCCATGGCTGCATTGACAACAGCTTGTGCTGCATATAAAATGCCCTTGTTGAATTGTCTGCTGCACAAACCTGCCTGGAGCTTGATGGAATCTGGACTTTGTGTCAGTGGTGAGATTCCAATCTGTACTGTGGGATGGGTGGACAAAGGTGTAGAACTAATAAACATACTGTAACATCTCTGAATACCCGACAGGCACGCGCCTGAACGCAAACTATACAAAGGAAGGAAAAGAAGCCAAACAGCCAAAGGGGTAGGTTCACACACACCCTCTTCAGAGAATCAACCTAAGCAGATGACATGTCATAGTATGAACACGTGGCATGGTTAAAACCTAGGTATTCTACCTGTTAATGATTTGCTGACTATGGTTGAAGTTGTAAGCCTATTATCTACAGTTGAAGTCGGAAGTTTACATACACCTTGGCCAAATACATTTAAACTCCGTTTTTCTAAATTTAATCCTAGTAAAAATGCCCTGTCCTAGGTCAGTTAGGATCACCACTTTATTTTAAGAATGTGAAATGTCAGAATAATAGTAGAGAGAGTTATCTATTTCAGCTTTTATTTATTTCATCACATTGCCAGTGGGTCAGAAGTTTACATACACTCAATTAGTTTTTGGTAGCATTGCCTTTAAATGGTTTAATTTGGGTCAAATGTTTCAGGTAGCCTTTCACAAGCTTCCCACAATAAGTTGGGTGAATTTTGGCCCATTCCTCCTGACAGAGCTGGTGTAACTGACTCAGGTTTGTAGTCCTCCTTGCTCGCTCACACTTTTTCAGTTCTGCCCACAAATTGTCTATGGGATTGAGGTCAGGGCTTTGTGATGGCCACTCCAATACCTTGACTTTGTTGTCCTTAAGCCATTTTGCCACAACTTTGGAAGTATGCTTGGGGTCATTGTCCATTTGGAAGACCCATTTGCGACCAAGCTTTAGCTTCCTGACTGATGTCTTGAGATGTTGCTTCAATATATCCACATCATTTTTCTTCCTCATGATGCCACCTATTTTGTGAAGTGCACCAGTCCCTCCTGCAGCAAAGCACCCCCACAACATGATGCTGCCACACCCGTGCTTCACGGTTGGGATGGTGTTCTTAGGCTTGCAAGCCTCCCCCTTTTTCCTCCAAACATAACAATGGTCATTATGGCCAAACAGTTATATTTTTGTTTCATCAGACCAGATGAAATTTCTCTAATAAGTACAATCTTTGTCCCCATGTGCAGTTGTAAACCGTAGTCTGGCTTTTTTTTTAATGGCAGTTTTGGAGCAGTGGCTTCTTCCTTGCCGAGCGGCCTTTCAGGTTATGTCGATATAGGACTCGTTTTACTGTGGATATAGATACTTTTGTACCTGTTTCCTCCAGCATCTTCACAAGGTCCAGGTCCTTTGCTGTTGTTCTGGGATAGATGTGCACTTCTCGCACCAAAGTACGTTCATCTCTAGGAGACAGAACACGTCTCCTTCCTGAGCAGTATGACGGCTGATTGGTTCCATGGTGTTTATACTTGCATACTATTATTTGTACAGATGAATGTGGTACCTTCAGGTGTTTGAAAATTGCTCCCAAGGATGAACCAGACCTGTGGAGGTCTACCTTTTTTTTCCTGAGGTCTTGGCTGATTTCTTTTGATTTTCCCATGATGTCAAGCAAAGAGGAAATGAGTTTGACTGTAGGCCTTGAAATACATCCACAGGTACACCTCCAATTAACTCAAATTATGTCAATTAGCCTATCAGAAGCCATGACTTCATTTTCCAAGCCACAGTCAACTTAGTGTATGTAAACTTCTGACCCACTGCAATTGTGATACAGTTAATTATAAGTGAAATAATCTGTCTGTAAACAATTGTTGGAAAAATGAAAGTAGATGTCCTAACCGACTTGCCAAAACTATAGCTGGTTAACAAGAAATGTGTGGAGTGGTTGAAAAACGAGTTTTAATGACTCCAACCTAAGTGTATGTAAACTTCCGACTTCAACTGTATTTGCTTAATTTACATGATCCAATCAAACTTGCGATTAAGTAATATTAACTTTAACATTCTTGAATAAACATTCAGCCACACTTACTCCCAGTTACCTCAAATTACTATTCGCTTAATTTACGAGTGGCTGAGCAAACATGGTGGCAAAATTTGACACGAACTCTTATTTGCCATTTTAATCAAGCAAATGCATTAAGTCAACAACAATAGACTATTAGACAAACTATTAGACAAACATTAGTGGACTGTGCACATTTTCCACCCAATATGCTGATGCTTTGAGCAGTTTTAATGATTATTTAACCAGGTAGGCCAGTTGAGAACAAGTTGTCGGTTGTAAAGTAACAATAGCGCTGTACATGTATTCGAGTTGCAACAAAGTTACACATGATCTCAGAGAGTTACAATGCTGTCATGGGATGTTGTTACATGGCTACTCGAAAGTTTCTCCCCCCCACCCCAAGGTCGCAAAGCACCTACCTCCTCTGTTGCCGTTGGACAATAAAACACCAACACTACAGTTGTGACTATATTTATTACCAGTCCAATTATAGTCAGAGTATTAGGCGCTACCCAAGTTGGAATTTGTTGGACCAGCCAATTCCAATATATCTGACAAGGAGGTTCGAAAAGGGATCGACCCGAAGCGCTATATTTGTGCTCCTCTAGCCGCTTGAGTTGTGCGGCTGACAGCGGCTCCGGCCACAAGAAATGTGGCATTGTTTTCAGCTTCGGCGCTACGAAAAGTAGCCTATCACCCAGCTATACTCTTGACGTTCTTGTGGGTTTCAGGCACTGATATCTTCACGCGACCAACCAGAAAATACTTGCTCATTTGGCAGTTACGTGTGAACAGTCATTTTTCTAGAGCGAACCATGAATGTCGATATTTTTTCCGTTTGCGATTGACAATTGCGTTTCAGCAGGAAGCAAGTCTCCGGAAGGGAATTGAGGCCGGGATTTTCAAATTAAATGTAGTCCATTGGCTGCTAGGAGCAGTGAACTACAACTGCAGTAGGTTACTACAGCTTCATTGAACGTAACATTGTGACATTTTATTCTGTAGTTGCAACATTTCTGAGTGCGCTCTGAAGTGAATATAGCGTGTTCTTTAAGCATCTTAATACAGTCTTTTTTCCTATTATGTACTGTATTAACCTTTTTTGAAAGTATTCACACATAAATAAAAGGATGATATGTTACATGTTTTTATTTTATTCCAGGAGTCATACATTACAAATTGAAGATTAAAACATGCGCAGATGGCCTGACGGCTAAGAATATAATCAAGCCTGAAGTACAGTATGAGCACAATGTGTCATGCAGTGTAAGGCTTAAACAAAAAGATGGATAACTGTCTGTTTGAAAGCCCAAATCTCAACATTAGTCAGACAACTATACTTTTCATACTCCAAGACCAGAAAATGAAATCAGAAAATCCTAATGTGAAGCATTTTAAAGGGACTGATGAAATACTGTAAATTCTCATTGCAAATCACCTGATCAGAAATGTTTTAATATTTGTATCTTCTGAAGTTAAATCTTTAATCACAAGACATTGCATTACAGACACCAAGCCATATTGTTTATACATTTCAACATTCGCCCCCTCCCCTAAACACAGTTCCCAATCCCAACAGAGACAAAACATGTCCACATAGGTGGAAATTACAGTTCGTCCTACTATACATTTCCCGCACTACTCATCTAAAATAAAAAGCTACAGCCAAAACACTGCCAACATGCAACTGAGCTTAAACAGAGCCTTTTGAATACTAGGAGATGACACAAAGCTGGTGATGAATTGGCTTCTTCTATGGTAACTAGCTCCATACACAGCATGCCATGCCAAAGTCCAGTACATCCCTCCCTCCCCCTCCAGCTCCTCCCTCGACTGCTGGTTAGAGGCAGATCACTAGTGGTGTGACGTCAGGTTTCCGGGCATCCTAGGTGTATTAGCGGTTGCTCAGTCCGACTACTTCTCTGGCTGCTCCACGGCCTTGGTCTCGCTCATGTACTTATCGATCAGGTGTAAAGGCACTCCACGCTGCATGAGCTCAGAGAAGGTAAAGCCCCCTAGGGGAGAAAGGGAGAGACACTCAGTTTGTTGTTAGGAGCTATAGAGAGAAAGTGAAAGAGAGAGAGAAGACTATGAATCTTTAACAGAGAGAAGATCATAAGAGTCCAACGGCAATAGCGTAGGGTCAGTGTGCAACATCGAAACAGACACTGAAACAGCGAAAAGAGGGTGAGTCTGCAACAAAGAAACAGAAGAGAGACACCATACAGTACAAAAAAGAAGAGATACCAAAGTGGATAGCAGTGAGAGGAGAGAAAATAGAGTGTCAGTAAAGGGAAGGTGCAAGACGTCACTTTTGCGTCTGTAAGTAAATCTATATCTGCCTAGGCTTACAGAGGTAGAGCTATAGGAGCCATGACATGGCCATTCACTAAGTAGGCCAAAAATGCGCCCAAGAAGCTCAGGAACATTTATTGGATTTTGCCTTCTCTAGTACATAATAGATGGTGCATTGACACAAACGATAATAACCCTAACGTGTCAAATATAGGCCTACTATAGATATATAATCTATGTTTTAATCAGCAGAAAGTGATCTATGTATGAATTGTATCTTATCACCCCATAAATATCATAACACGTATGTACAGGACACCACCCTGGAGTAACGACTTCTGGAAAATAATGCACTACTTTGAAGGATACTCACCTTTTGTGTGTGGCATATGTTAGATGAGGAACAGACACAGTTACCAGGGAAACACAGGTCATACAAGCAGTCAAGTCACACCAACCGTTAAAATTTACTTCTGAAATGTTAGGGGTACGCTTGACTTTAGACAGCCACCCTAGACAGCAACCCTAGAGTGTTACTGGAAAGTAACTGGCTCCAATGAACACTGCCCAAAAAATGTCTAGAGCCAAATACACAATAATCTATTATGTTACTGTACATATCACACATCCATTTTGACTAAAGCAGGCAAGCCCTGAACTCTTGCATTCCTTCCCGTGGTACTCTTTCAGGCGGGTGGGTGTGAACTTAAATAGACTACCTAGTACTGCTGAGAAAAGCTGTATTATTGGCATTTGACAGATGCAGAATGAATGACATAAGCTTCATATGCCAAAACCATATGAAAGCTTACCTTGGGTGAGAACATACATTCACTATTCCTGAGTGGGGACTGGGGGGAGAGAAGAGAAGAGGGGTTATCCAAATGTTTACATGGGGGAGTTATGTGTTCTCCAGGGAATACTGGTCAGTTATTGAACTCATTTTATATGAGGAGTTAAACACATAATTGAAGGAACATCACCATCTGTTGAGGGGAAACATTAAAACATGGAGCCACAAGATAGTATTCATCTAACAAGGGAACTACATCTAGAACAATACGTATTGGCGTGTGTTTGAGTTATGAGGTGTTGATGTGTGATGACGCCTTAGGAAGAACTGGACCATGCTGTATTGGTGAAGCATGCTACATTTGACATTGTGACTTTGAAGTTGTGGTAGGAAATTCAACAATGGTAGTGGGATGTACAGGATTCGGCTGAACACAAGTGACATTACTGAAGTCTTGTATGAACACCTGTGACTGGATGAACATGTTCAAAATTGTCTAAAATGAGAAGGAAATGCATAGATTGAATTCAGCCACATGATGTAATACGTTGTTCCTCATTAGAGTAGCAGGGCTGATGTAATGACAACCCCCTGGATATTGTATATGACAATATAAGCATATATCATCTACGATATATGTACGACGGATACTTACAGGGCCACAGCTGATATGAACGGGACCTTGGTGGTGTAGTCACTGAAACAAACTATGTACTGATCTACGTCACCATAGAGTCTCAACACCTAATACTGTACACAGGTGGTTAACATACACCGCAGGTTACCAGGTACCCCTACAGCCAAAACTGACCTTTAACCTCCAGCTTACACTCCACTAGTGCATCACCCAGGTCATTAATGGCCTTGCAGGAGTACATGCCCCCGTCGTAGGGGCTGGGTTTCCGGATCTCCAGGGTGCAGACCCCCTGGTTGCTAAACATGCGGTAGCGCGGATCGTCAATGATGGCTATCTTATTCTTCATCCAAATCACTTTGGGCTGAAGTCAAAAACAGAGAAGGTTAGCCCGTTTCCTAGAGAAGCCTCTAAAATATCAATACTCAATTAAGTCAGGGATGTTTCGCAAGTTACTACCCATAATTTTTATCAAGTAGTATAAAAGGCATCGCTACTGTATCATTAAAACATTTGTCAACTCAATATGTTGTAGTACATTATTTCAAAAGCATTCAATACATTGCAATGTTTTACTGGTCTGTGGATTTGTACTATTTTCTTAGTGAGAGGGCCAATACACTGTTCAAGTTAGAGATAACCTAATCAAAACAGTGTATGAACAGTCATATCGTGTAACCAAGAGTGCATTAATCAGATAAACCCTTATATTTACATATTACCATGGGCACTAAGGCACACGTGTTAAACAAATGTTGTCCTCTGTCTGTTTATTTAATATGTTTTTTAACCTCTGAACAAAAAACTTCCGGCAGCTGACTAGAGATGTGTTGTTAGAGAGAGGATAGCTGTCAGGTGTAAAGGCTGCCGTGATTGAGAGGCGGTCAGAAAGAGCAGGCTGCAGGTGTTAAGCTTTCAGCATACAGCTGGAGGGCTGGACCATTTGGACCTGGTCCATCCTGGAGGGGTATGGGGAACAGGCCGGAGGGGTATGGGGAACAGGCCGGAGGGGTATGGGGAACAGGCCGGAGGGGTATGGGGAACAGGCCGGAGGGGTATGGGGAACAGGCCGGAGGGGTATGGGGAACCGGCCGGAGGGGTATGGGGAACCGGCCGGAGGGGTATGGGGAACAGGCCGGAGGGGTATGGGGAACAGGCCGGAGGGGTATGGGGAACAGGCCGGAGGGGTATGGGGAACAGGCCGGAGGGGTATGGGGAACAGGCCGGAGGGGTATGGGGAACAGGCCGGAGGGGTATGGGGAACAGGCCGGAAGGGTATGGGGAACAGGCCGGAGGGGTATGGGGAACAGGCCGGAGGGGTATGGGGAACAGGCCGGAGGGGTATGGGGAACAGGCCGGAGGGGTATGGGGAACAGGCCAGAGGGGTATGGGGAACAGGCCAGAGGGGTATGGGGAACAGGCTGACTAAAGGCCTAAGATGACCCACTAGGCCAGGGCATTGGAAGTCCCAGCCTCAGGGCTTCAAGGCTGCACAGTCTTTGGGTTTGGCTCCTAATTCATCAATTCATGTCATTGATTGGCCAGAGTCAATAGAGAAGACATACTTGGTTTCCCATGTCTAAATCAATCACTAATTAATAGGCAGGACCGAACGTCAGCAGCAATGATACCACAACCACGTCTAGGAGTTTAGTTGGACAGAACATTCCCAGAGGGTTGGTGTAGGCACTGTCTAAGTACAGTCCTACACACCTACCCTAGCCTGAGTCCCAGATCTGTTTGTGCTGTCTTGCCAACTCCAATTGCTGAAATGTAGTTGGCAAGACAGCACAAACAGATCTGGGACCCGGGCTACACCTACCCGTGGGTTGGCGCGGACGCTGCAGTTGAGGGTGGCATTGTAGCCAGCGATAGCGAAGGTGTTGATGAGGGGCTGGGTGAACTTGGGAGGCTCTTTGAAGTCGTGGTCGATGTACTCTGGGTTCTTCAGTTGCATGCCTGCAGAGGGAGGAAGGGAGGAAGAATGGGGTTGTACATGATACAGGCGCTGAGCTGTATCATGGGGGAATTTCCCTTGTGATCATGATTGAAGGAGAGACAGTATTTTAATTCATCATCTGTGGTCATAAACAGCAACATCCACATTAACAGTACAGTACAATGAAACATGATATGTAGTGTATATGCCATCTCTGAATGAAAGCAACTGGTCCAATTCTGTAAAAATGTATATTTTATCACTATGTATCGTTACCTTTTGTGACAAAAGACAAAGAAAATGAAAAAAGAAGTGACTGAGGTTCATGTCCATCTGCTTTTCGAACGAGTTGGTCCATAATATTAGAAAGTAGAGGGGGATGACATACTGGTCATATTTTTCATTGCTCTCCATACGGTATTCCCCCCCACAGAGGAGCTCACACATACCTTCTTTAACGATTAGGGCGCTGTCCTTGGTCTGGGTGGCACCCTCGCTCAGACCCACCATGTTCTCAGAGTAGATTCTGAAGTAGTACTCGTTCCCCACCACCAGCTCGGTGATGGTGATGCAGGTGCGGTGGTAGTGCTCAATACACGTGTACCACTCCTGTCACACAGAAATCAGATTAGTTTAAACATGCAGGGGATCACATTGATTAGCACAAACACCTGGATTCCATATGCATAGTACATACAGACGTAAATCTCTCCCTCATACTGATTCCATACAGTACAGTACTAAGTGATGCATTCAGCAGACTCATACCATGGTCTTCTTGTCTGCTTTCTGGATGGTGTAGCCTGTAATGGCGGCATTGCCATTGTCCTTTGGAGGGGTCCAGTCCAGAGCCACGTTTCCCCCCCAGACCTCATCTATCTTCACACACTGTGGAGGCCCTGGGAGGTCTGAGTGGAGAGATGAATCCGTTAACATCATTAACATCAGTATGGGTCTTATTGGAATGTTCTAGACATTAGCTGCTGTGAAAAATCTGGTAGGGAATAAAGGGCAGAACAACACTAAAAACATTCAACTTGATCAACTCTTTACTATGAGATCTTTCCTTCTTATAGTATTTCTTTTCTACTTACTGTTCGATTAAATCTGTAAAAATGACCGATACAAGTGCTTAATTGATCTATGCCTACACAACTTTAACTGTAAGTGAGATCAGGATATCCTTCCTGTCAGTGTCCTTTGACCCACCTACTATCTGGATGTCTACGATGGCCGTGTCCACGTGGTTCTCCACCTCCACCTTCATATCGTACTTCCCAGAGTGCTTCCTCTCTGCTTTGCGGATGAAGATGATGCTGTCACAGTCTGTGTTGCGGATAGTGACCTGCGTGGGGTCCACCGCCTGACCCTCCTTCAGCCAGCTCACCTTTGGCCTGGGCTTGCCCTACATGTCACATAGGAGCATGAATCTAACTAAATATGATTTAGTAAAGGGCTTTCACAGAAGGTAGTTGAGCCATTTTCTGTTATTGCCTTACCATGAATGGAATAACGAGATTGACGGCTTCTCCGACTTTACGAGTGTACGTCTGCTTCAAGTGACGGGGGATGCGGATCTTAGGTGGTTCTGGGAAGAAGACAGCTCAGATAAGTGGATGGAACATGATTTCCGTTTTATTTTTATCTACAGTGCCTTTGGAAATTATCCAGACCCATTGACTTTCCACATTTTGTTACGATACAGCCTTATTCTAAAACAAACTATTTTTTATTTTTTTTATTTTTTTAAAATCATCCTCAATCTACAGTACACACAATACCCCATAATGACAAAGCAAAAACTGTTTTTTAGAATTTGTTGCTAATTTATAAAAATAAATAACTGAAATATTACATTTACATAAGTATTCAGACCCTTTACTCTGTACTTTGTTTGCAGCGATTACAGCATTGAGTCCTTTTGGGTATGAAACTACAAGCTTGGAACATTTGTAGTTGGGGAGTTTCGCCCATTCTTCTCTGCAAATCCTCTCAAGCTCTGTCAGGTTGGATGGGAAACGTTGCTGTACAGCTATTTTCAGGTCGTTGTCCTGTTGGAAGGTGAAATTTCGCCACAGTCTGAGGTCCTCTGCGCTCTGGAGCAGGTTTTCATCAAGGATCTCTCTGTACTTTGCTCCGTTCATCTTACCCTCGATCCTGACTAGTCTCCCAGTCCCTGCTGCTGAAAAACATCGCCACAGAATGATGCTGCCACAACCATGCTTCACCGTAGGGATGGTGCCAGGTTACCTCCAGACGTGACACTTGGCATTCAGGCAAAAGAGTTCCATCTTGGTTTCATCAGACCAGAGAATCTTGTTTCTCGTGGTCTGAGAGTCTTTAGGTGCCTTTTGGCAAACTCCGAACAGGCTGTTATGTGCCTTCTACTGAGTAGTGGCTTCTGTCTGGCCACTTTACCATAAAGGCCTGATTTGTGGAGTGCTGCAGAGATGGTTGTCCTTCTGGAATGTTCTCCCATCTCCACAGAGGAACTCTAAAGCTCTGTCAGACTGACCATCGGGTTCAAGGTAACCTCCCTGACCAAGGCCCTTCTCCCCCAATTGCTCAGTTTGGCCGGGCAGCCAGCTCTAGGAAAATTCTTGGTGGTTCCAAACTTCTTCCATTTAAGAATGATGGAGGCTACTGTGTTCTTGGGGACCTTCAATGCTGCAGACATTTTTTGGTACCCTTCCCAGATCTGTGCCTCGACACAATCCTGTCTCGGAGCTCTACTGACAATTCCTCGACCTCATGGCTTGGTTTTTGCTCTGACATGCACTGTCAACTGTGGGACCTTATATAGACAGGTGTGTGCCTTTCCAAATCATGTCCAATCAATTGAACTTACCACAGGTGGACTCCAATCTAGTTGTAGAAACATCTCAAGGATGATCAATGGAAACAGGATGCACCTGAGCTCAATTCAGTGTCTGAATACTTATGCAAATAAGGTATTTCTATTTTTTATATTAATACATTCGCACATTTTTCGAAAAACCTGTTTTCGCTTTGTCATTATGGGGTATTCTGTATACATTGCTGATTTTTCATATTTTTTATCCATTTTAGAATAAGGCTGTAACGTAACAAAATGTGGAAAACGTCAAGGGGTCTGAATACTTTCCGAAGGCACTGTAAATCTTTCATGAACACTTGCCCTTTGGACTTGTGTTTCAAATGTCATGTTCCTAGCCCTGTTGCTTAAGCCTTGCTAATAAATAATAAATACAGACATCAAAAAGAGAAGTGGAGAGTGGCTAGGACTCACCGATGACCTCTTTGACCAGGATAGAGTGCTGAAGTGTTCTGGGAGTGCTGGCGCCGGCAGCATTGATGGCCCTTACCCTTACCAGGATCTTAGCCTCTGGAGGGAGGCCAGTGATGGTGTACTTAGTCTTCTCTGTCAGCTCCTTATTGGTTACTCTCCAGTCATCAGCTGGGGAGAACATGTCCATAGACTTAACACAGCAGGTAATACTTATTAACAGGCCAGGAGTTTCTCCTGATCATGAAAAGTCAAGTGGGTTCTAGTTATAAAAGACAAAGTCTATTCGTTGACGGAGGCATGTCAATCGAATGCTTCTTACTTCCTTCGATGCAATACTCCACCAGGTAGCCATCTAAGCCTGCAGCTCCGATGGTGTCTGGGGGACGCCACTTCATGGTCACCGTGGTGTCTGTGACATCATCCACCACCAGCATGGTGGGCTCGCTGGTCACCGCTGAGAGCAATCAGTGTGAGAGTGTTACAAAGGTTGAACTTCACACAAACATTTCCTTGCATGTATAGTATGTTTCATGCCTTGTCAAAAGTGGATCTCCAATTGCCATAAGAACAGTATGACGCATACAATGTAGTATACCTAAGAAACACCTCCATGCCCATGTAGCTGGCGCTGGTATGCCATCAATCTGTTCATCAGATCTCATTAGGGGCGGCTCTTAACGTCTATTCTTACATTCTGCATCAAGTTTAACTCCCATTGAACCCTGTGGGAGGCTGATCTCCTAAACCTATAAGCCCTAGATGATTTGGCAGCCATTATAAAGACATATTTAATATCTTCTAAAGCCCCGGCCACGTCCAGTGGAGGTCACAGTCAGAATGCGGAATGCTTGGAATGGTGAGGTATCAGAGGAACAGCTGCAAAGGGGAAGGGCAGCCCACGCAATGGCCTGCACTATCACACAGTATCACAGCACTGGCTCTTTAATTTTTCTCCCACTATCGTGATATGATATAACCACAGGATAAACTGTATTGGCTTACATAAGAGGATAACGCCTTTGTACTGTAAGTGTCACCTCACTGGCTTTGTCACAAAGATTTACATTGCCAAGCAAACATCGCGTACTCAGAACTCACCCAGGGGTACAAAGGCTTTGGATGGCTCGCTGGGTTTGGACACGCCGATGGCATTCACAGCAAAGACGCGCACCTCGTACGGGACACCCTCAATCATCTTTTTTGGCTCAAATGTGGTCTCTTTGTTCAGGTCAAAGTTCAGCCTCATCCATCTGGAACTCTGCTTCTTCTTCCTTTCGATGAAGTAGCCTTTGGGGATAAGCATAGTTCTATATCACATACACACACCACGAAGAAAGTAGCCTTTGGGGAAAAGCATAGTTCTATATCACATACACACACCACGATGAAGTAGCCTTTGGGGAAAAGCATAGTTCTATATCACATACACACACCACAATGAAGTAGCCTTTGGGGAAAAGCATAGTTCTATATCACATACACACAACAGAATATCCAACTTGTTAGCATAAAACCACCCACACACACCTACCTAAGATGGGTGAGCCTCCGTCATAGATCGGGGGTTCCCATGTCATAGAGCACCAGTCTCCTCCCACCTCCGTGACTAGGGGAACTTCAGGAGGGTCTGGGATATCCACCACCTTGACTTTGACGCTAGCCCCTGCTTCACCAGCCTCGTTCTGCAGGACTATCTTGTAGTTTCCTGTGTCTTCCTTCTCTGCGATGTCGATGGTGAGGCTGGTGTGGTCCGGAAAGGTTTCAGCTCGCACACGGTGGCCCGAGTCAAGGATTACCTACGATGGCAAATAGTAGATTGTACTGTACCCATACATTCAGTATGTACAGTCGTGGCCAAAAGTTTTGAGAATGACACAAATATTAATTTTCACAAAGTCTGCTGCCTCAGTTTGTATGATGGCAATTTGCATATACTCCAAAATGTTATGAAGAGTAATCAGATGAATTGCAATTAATTGCAAAGTCCCTCTTTGCCATGCAAATGAACTGAATCCCCCCAAAAACATTTCCAGTGCATTTCAGCCCTGCCACAAAAGGACCAGCCGACATCATGTCAGTGATTCTCTCGTTAATACAGGTGTGAGTGTTGACGAGGACAAGGCTGGAGATCACTCTGTCATGCTGATTGAGTTTGAATAACAGACTGGAAGCTTCAAAAGGAGGGTGGTGCTTGGAATCATTGTTCTTCCTCTGTCAACCATGGTTACCTGCAAGGAAACACGTGCCATCATCATTGCTTTGCTCAAAAAGGGCTTCACAGGCAAGGGTATTGCTGCCGGTAAGATTGCACCTAAATCAACCATTTATCGGATCATCAAGAACTTCAAGGAGAGCGGTTCAATTGTTGTGAAGGTGGCTTCAGGGCGCCCAAGAAAGTCCAGGACCGTCTCCTAAAGTTGATTCAGCTGCGGGATCGGGGCACCACCAGTACAGAGCTTGCTCAGGAATGGCAGCAGGCAGGTGTGAGTGCATCTGCACGCACAGTGAGGCGAAGACTTTTGGAGGATGGCCTGGTGTCAAGAAGGGCAGCAAAGAAGCCACTTCTCTCCAGGAAAAACATTAGGGACAGACTGATATTCTGCAAAAGGTACAGGTATTGGACTGCTGAGGACTGGGGTAAAGTCATTTTCTCTGATGAATCAATCCCCTTTCTGATTGTTTGGGGCATCCGGAAAAAAGCTTGTCCAGAGAATACAAGGTGAGCGCTACCATCAGTCCTGTGTCATGCCAACAGTAAAGCATCCTGAGACCATTCATGTGTGGGGTTGCTTCTCAGCCAAGGGAGTGGGCTCCCTCACAATTTTGCCTAAGAACACAGCCATGAATAAAGAATGGTACCAACACATCCTCCGAGAGCAACTTCTCCCAACCATCCAGGAACAGTTTGGTGACGAACAATGCCTTTTCCAGCATGATGGAGCACCTTGCCATAAGGCAAAAGTGATAACTAAGTGGCTCGGTGAACAAAACATCGATATTTTGGGTCCATGGCCAGGAAACTCCCCAGACCTTAATCCCATTGAGAACTTGTGGTCAATCCTCAAGAGGCGGGTGGACAAACAAAACCCCACAAATGCTAACAAAATCCAAGCATTGATTATGCAAGAATGGGCAGCCATCAGTCGGGATGTGGCCCAGAAGTTAATTGACAGCATGCCAGGGCGGATTGCAGAGGTCTTGAAAAAGAGGGGTCAACACTGCAAATATGGACTGCATCAACTTCATGTAATTGTCAATAAAAGCCTTTGACACGTATGAAATGCTTGTAATTATACTTCAGTATTCCATAGTAACACCTGACAAAAAGATCTAAAGACACTGAGGCAGCAGACTTTGTGAAAATGAATATTTGTGTCATTCTCAAAACCTTTGGCCACGACTGTATACTATACTTCCGACAACAATTAAGCACAATGAAGCCTATTTTGACCCAGGTCACTCACCCTCTCTCCCTTCATCCACACCACTCTGGGTGCTGGTTCTCCACTGATGGGGATCTCCACACGGAGTTTATTTCCTGCCACAATGGTCACTGTGTTGTCAGGGAAGTTCAAGCTCTCCAGGTGCACCCTGGGAGGATCTGAGGAAAGGGACAAGGAAGAAAACAAGTAAGTGCTCTATAATATTCGTTATCTACCCACGGATGGTTTTGTATCATTAAAATGACTGTACCAACGATATGAACTTTGGCACAGAGGCTCTGAGAGTATCCCTCTGGCACAAAGGTATAATCCCCGGCATCGTGAATGGTGCTGTTCACAATTTCTAATCGGTGGTTCCTGTCAAAACAAGAAAACAAGTGAATACTGTAGGCTTGCTCCTGAGAAGATAGCTTAACCAATATAAAAAAAGACACTAGAGACAAGCAGGAGGACAGAGGGAAGGGCTAAGACCCTGAGTTTTTCTTGCTCAGGTTACATGGGCCTAGTGATGAATCATGATTTGGGCCCAGAATTTTTGCCTCTGCGACTTCACCAGGTATGAAACCCCCATGAACACAGATTATGGGGCTGATGAGATGGGCGAGTGGGAGGGAGGTGACGTACTTGGCTCTTTGCAGGATGTTGATGCGGTCATTGGACTGGATCAACTGTCCGTTCCTGTACCAGCGACCTGGAACATTCCCAGGGAAGATCTCACAGTGCATCTTCAGTGGCTGGCCCAAAAGCACTGTCATGTCCTGCAAATCCTGAATAATCTTCAGTGGCTTCACTGATGAAGGGAAGAACGGAAAGAAATAAGAGGATAGAAAAAAGTAAAAATAGTCATCAATATAGTTGATCTACAGTTTCTCAGTAAGAGAGAAAGTGTGAGGAAAAGAGAGGGAAGTGAAATACACACATTCAACCTGGACTTTGGCTTCAGAGGTGCCCCCAGAGGCCATAAGGGAGAAGGTTCCAGTGTCCTCCTTTGAGGCATCGTCAATGATTAGCCAGTGTTTCAGCCCCTCAGACTTGACACGGTAGCGTGACCGGGGCCCGGTCGGTACCTCCACGCCATTCTTACACCTGAGGGGAAAGACAAAAGGTTAGAGGCACAGAGGCACTCACACACACACTAGGACACAAGGGAAAACACACACACACACGGGAAAAATACACACGCACACACACAAAGGGAAAAAAACACACACACAGTGTCACAAGGGGGGGGGGGGGAACACACACACACACACACACACACACACACACACACACACACACACACACACACACACACACACACACACACACACACACACAGTGGACATGGCCCTACCATTTTACTTGAGCTCCTTCTTCAGACACTTCACACTCCAACTCAATCCTCTCGTTCACTGTTGTTTTCACCGCCTCAATCTCTTTAGTAATCTTCACTGGTAACTCTGCGGAAATTAAGATGCAAATCATAAAATCATAGAGGGGCTGGCATCAAAATAATTAGAAACAGTGGAGTGTGAAATTGTGGAGAGACTACATTCTGGTCCCACTAATTCCCCAAAGAGACATTAAAATGAAGAGAGAAGGATGATGGAATGGAGAGGGGTACCTTTGACAAACAGCTCGGTGGTACACTTCTCTTCTCCCGCGGCTACGGAATAAGCAGCATCATCATTTAGGCCGCAGTTGTTAATGACCAGGATCCGCTGCGTGCCCTTTTGCTCAAAGATAAACCTATGCAGCAAGTGCATCAATCAATCAAATCACTGGATATCCACATACTGTGACTACAGTGGGGAGAACAAGTATTTGATAAACTGACGATTTTGCAGGTTTTCCTACTTACAAAGCATGTAGAGGTCTGTAAATTTTATCATAGGTACACTTCAACTGTGAGAGACGGAATCTAAAACAAAAATTCAGAAAATCACATTGTATGATTTTTAAGTAATTAATTTGCATTTTATTGCATGACATAAGTATTTGATCACCTACCAACCAGTAAGAATTCCGGTTCTCACAGACTTGTTAGTTTTATTTAAGAAGCCCTCCTGTTCTCCACTCATTACCTGTATTAACTGCACCTGTTTGAACTCGTTATCTGTATAAAAGACACCTGTCCACACACTCAATCAAACAGACTCCAACCGCTCCACAATGACCAAGACCAGAGAGCTGTGTAAGGACATCAGGGATAGAATTGTAGACCTGCACAAGGCTGGGATGGGCTACAGGACAATAGGCACGCAGCTTGGTGAGAAGGCAACAACTGTTGGCGCAATTATTAGAAAATGGAAGAAGTTCAAGATGACGGTCAGTCACCCTCGGTCTGGGGCTCCATGCAAGATCTCACCTCGTGGGGCATCAATGATCATGAGGAAGGTGAGGGATTAGCCCAGAACTACACTGCAGGACCTGGTCAATGACCTGAAGAGAGCTGGGACCACAGTCTCAAAGAAAACCATTAGTAACACACTACGCCGTCATGGATTAAAATCCTGCAGCGCACGCAAGGTCCCCCTGCTCAAGCCAGCGCATGTCCAGGTCCGTCTGAAGTTTGCCAATGACCATCTGGATGATCCAGAGGAGGAATGGGAGAAGGTCATGTGGTCTGATGAGACAAAAATAGAGCTTTTTGGTCTAAACTCCACTCGCCGTGTTTGGAGGAAGAAGAAGGATGAGTACAACCCCAAGAACACCATCCCAACCGTGAAGCATGGAGGTGGAAACATAATTCTTTGGGGATGCTTTTCTGCAAAGGGGACAGGACGACTGCACCGCATTGAGGGGAGGATGAATGGGGCCATGTATCGCAAGATTTTGGCCAACAACCTCCTTCCCTCAGTAAGAGCATTGAAGATGGGTCGTGGCTGGGTCTTCCAGCATGACAACGACCCGTAACACACAGCCAGGGCAACTAAGGAGTGGCTCCGTAAGAAACATCTCAAGGTCCTGGAGTGGCCTAGCCAGTCTCCAGACCTGAACCCAATAGAAAATCTTTGGAGGGAGCTGAAAGTCCGTATTGCCCAGCGACAGCCCCGAAACCTGAAGGATCTGGAGAAGATCTGTATGGAGGAGTGGGCCAAAATCCCTGCTGCAGTGTGTGCAAACCTGGTCAAGAACTACAGGAAACGTATGATCTCTGTAATTGCAAACAAAGGTTTCTGTACCAAATATTAAGTTCTGCTTTTCTGATGTATCAAATACTTATGTCACGCAATAAAATGCAAATTAATTACTTAAAAATCATACAATGTGATTTTCTGGATTTTTGTTTTAGATTCCTTCTCTCACAGTTGGAGTGTACCTATGATAAAAAATTACAGACCTGTACATGCTTTGTAAGTAGGAAAACCTGCAAAATCGGCAGTGTATCAAATACTCTCCCCACTGTATATGCGCTTGGAGAGAAAGTTATAGTATACCATATATGCTTGTGAATGGCAAGTATTTCAAGACTTCAAGACTGAGCTACAGACAGTTGCCTTTGCTTACTTGTAGCTTCCAAAAGCAGAAATAGATGTATTATTTTTTTAAGAATAAAAAGTTGTGCTAGTTTATTAATCAAAAACCTTTGTCATTGAAGTCATAGTAATGTGAAGATATGCAGCCAAATTCATATACAGAGACCCACCCCCATTCACAAACAAACACTTCCCAACATGCATCAGCGTGGGTTGTCAGTGCACACCCAGAGGAATAGAGTAGACAGAGGGTTGGGGTCACACCAGAGGTCAGGGATGTAGGACGGGTGGACTTACTTCCTTTGACTTAAGGTCAGCAGTGGAGCCGGAATGGAGCCAGAGGAGGAAGTGGTTATAGCAGAGAAAAAGGGATGAGCACCATAACATGGCATGACAGACAGACAGACAGACAGATAGATAGGACCGATAGGACAGAAGGATAGAGGAGGGGGCTGTAACAGCCAATAGTGTTACACCAAAATGAGAGGGAGAGAGAGATCTTCATAACAGGGAATCCTGGGAAATATACCACCGGAGACCAGGGAACAGAAAACTGCAATAACCTCCCAGATGGCTTTAACTCGGCTTGGCTTTGAACAACCTCTACTGAAAGTAGCCTGAGATTGACCCTTCACTTTTTAGAATCTAAGTACACACTTTTTGAGGGTACATAGAGGTCTTGTAACATCGAGTAATACAGATGTTAGATTGAGTGATGAGATTAACTTTCAAAAGTATTGTATAACTACTGTTAATACACAAGGGTGGGTCTAATTCCAGCCGGTGTCTATTCCACAAATTACCAACGGCTATATCTATGATGTTAAAATGCCTTTTTACTCTGTTACATCTGACTGCGGCAATCCACTGTCTCATCAGCCCAGCCAGGCACTTTATAAACTTGATCTCCACTATAAAACACATCTAGACATTATCTCACATTTCTTTTAGACTAACATTTAGTTTTTAACAGCAGAGATTTGTATAAACCTGTCTGTCTCTCCGACATTTGCAACATTGAATTTGAATATTGAAACAATCTCCAGCTGTCGCATAGTAATGAACAAGTCGGGACGAGTCAGACAGGCAGGCAGTGTTTCTTAGCCAGTCGAAATCATGAATAGCTGGCATAATTTTTATGGATATATACAAAAAAATGTCAACGAAGTGCAGCTAGTTTGCAGTCTGTTGTTGGCTAGCTCCTCTGAACAAGTGTCCTGATGAGAGAGCACATTTTCAATACCAGGCAAAATCGCGCCTCATTAGCTTAGTGTTATGGATGTATCCAAATAAATGTCACTAGAAAACAACTTAAACAATTGCAAATGCAGCTACTTTGTTGTTATTCTGGCAGCACTGTTTGACGTGACTGTAAATTAGCCGTAGTTGGCTAGCTAGCAAGCAAAGGATAAGAACGTTGCCAGCCAGTATGGCAATGGAACATTTAGAACGAACAACTGGGTCACGTCCATAGAAACAGAACAAAAAGACTGAACGACTGGGTCACGCGAACGACCAGCCGGCTTGGGTAGCAACCCTAGATTTGTGTTGGGATTATATATTGTGGAAGGATGAAATAGTATAAATAAATTCATCAAAATAACGTTGAAAATGAAATTATGTAAATCATTATTTGAATAGGTTGGTAATCCATTGTATAAAAGTGAAAATGCGCTCGAAGCCGGTGTTTGGAGGATATATTGGCATGGTTTGCACAACACCCGTGCTAATATATCCTCGATACACTGGCTTCTTGGGCATTATCACCTAATTATACAAATGATTTCCAGAGAGAGCTAAGAAAATAGTCACTTTTCGTTATACATTCCCATTATTGACAGGTTGATAAAACGATGTGGTAAGATCAGTACACTTAAACTACGCCATATTATATTTATGGTACACTAACATTGGTGGGGTACACATCTATCAAAATAATAGATCATCCATTGATTGTTACAAAGCCAGAGTCAGTTAAAGACCTGTGGAAAAGGTATCGCCATTTCCCTGTACAGAGAAGAACCTGTAGTTAATAGCAAAGGACCATTATTCAAAACATCAAACAGTGCATTTCCACTCAAATGTAGCTCAGCGCCACACACTGCCCAGCAAACAAATAATGTTCTTGATGCTTTGGTGAGATGCATGTGGCATCTTATCAACACCACATTAGTGTTGAGAGAACGTTATTTGTTCACTGGGCATCAGCTGACAATGGTTTACAGTGCAGAGATCTGGGCTGGTCATGTTGCTGTGTGTGTCTGGGCACAATGGGAGCTCTGTATGGGTGTGAAGGGCATGTAGGGTCAGACTTGTTCCTGGTTTACAAGGGCTGAGACAGTAGAGGAAAACCCCTGTTCATAACAGGGTCACACAGGGCTGTATGTGTGTGTGTCATTATGTGAAAGCAATTATTGGTGTAAAACAATGTGTGTTTTGATGCGCACGTGTGGGTGTATGCGTCCTTGCTTGCTTGTGTACACCGTGAGACCATCAGAAACACTAGCATGTGAACCATTGCTTTTCAATGCTGAGAGACGTGACAAGGAACAGATAAAAACTACAAAAGCCAGGGGACTGGCAATGAGGACCAAACCACGAATGAAACACATTTTATGAGGAACTCCCAAAAATGCCTTTCATTTGTGAGAAGACGAAATAGAGAAAAACATATAGAAGACTAACACATGGAGAAAGAAGAAAAAGCTTGACCTACTTTGGAGTTGGACGGATCTCCTGGCCGTTCTTGTACCATTTCAGCTCTACTGTGGGGTCTGCAAGATCCACCACTAAGCGGATCTTCCCTCCTTTGTCCACCTGGTATGCTGGATCCAACTTCTTGGCAAAAGCTTTGTCAAAAAAGACAATATCCCATGACAATGGTTATGCATCCTATAGAAAACCAGTGAAATGTGTGCCTTTCTCCTGAATAATCACAGATTAGCTGATTATGAGCTAAACAATCTAAATCCATAGTGCATCATAATCCCAACAGTAATTCAGCACCTTCACTCTTCTTCTCCTCTTTCTTGGTCTTCTTCAGCCTCTTGAGCAGACCCCGCAGGTCTGTTATGCCGTACTCAAAGGCAATCTTCTCATACTGGTCTGGCCTGGCCGACTTCAGGATCTCCCACACGTCCACTTCGGGGGTCTCATCCTGCTTGGGCTCCCTGGGGCAGGACACGAGGGGAGGGTGTGAGGGATGGGGCCACGCTCTGGGCTATCGCGACGTGTCCTGAGGAACTGATCCCTATGGGGGGTATTGGGTGGTGAAGGAGGTTCTGGAAAGGGGAGAGGGTACTAGAAAAGGGGCAGTGACTGCGCTGAAGGAAGACTACTCTCTGTTGTATCTACTGTAGATAGGGACTACCTACTAAATGTGTTTTCAAGAGTGTTTTCCCTCCGGTGTTCTACTGATCTGCTGTGTTTCTATAGTAATTTCTCTTCTTCTCTCTCCCTCTCTCTCTCCTTATATCAGGCACACGTTCTCTCCCTCTCCCTACAGAGTTCCTCAGGACATGTCACACAAAGGGATGGGCGTGGTCTGAAGCCCTGTACCTGTCCTCTGACATCATCTCTGGATGAGGCGTTACAGGGGGAGAGGATGCGGCGTTACAGGAGGAGAGGGGGTGGCTAGTCTATTATATGTATTATATCCTATAGGAAGGGCTTTACTGCTGAGGCAAGTAGAGAGATCAGATTATTACCCGGGAGTTGAATATGTTTCAGGTAGGGGTTTTCATCAGGGTCGAGTTCTTTTAGTTTGGACATTGTTACTTGCCTTTAGGGTGAGATTTTGCAAGATAAACTACATTTTAACCAGTGCTGTATTAATGAATAACAAAAAAAGGTCATAAACTGATAAATGCTATTAGGCTACTTTTGTTCCTTGGGGGAGGGGGGGGGGGGGGTAAACATGACACCTCAACAGAATGAAACAATTTGGGAAAAAACTACTGATCTAGGTGCTGCATGCAGGAATATAGGGAGATCTTACTCCAAGATGTACTGCTGATAAAGTCTACATTCCTTCTCTTTCTATTCACATTGCCCATCCCTTTGCCTTGTGTCTCAGTATGTTCACTCATCACCACTTCAGAGACGCTCTGACCGTGTTAGAGATGGAAGGCTAGGCGTCCATAGGGGATGTTAGATCTGTGAGATCCAGGTTAATAAGCATGTTGCCCTGGGCATGAGTAGATCCATTAGGCAGCTAAATAAAGATCATTCAATCAGTCCGTTCTTTCATGGACATTTTCCCAAATGTCGGAAAGCATTGGAGGTAAAAAAGCATGAAATTATTATTTCATTCTTATGCATCTCTCTTCTTGTTTATTTTCAGGCAATTACTGTGTATACTGAAATAAACATTGTGATATGTGCCTTGTATTTCTAAGTTGAAATAAAATGACATTGTAGCGATAACACTATTTCACAGCATCATTCATAAATTATCCACTAGCAGATCACTAATAATCCGAAATGGGTGTCCTTTGGCCTCATAAACACAGTATTACTGAACTCTACTGTTGATCAAAAAAGTGGTCATCCCCAACAGTAGAGAGACTTTATGATGCAAAGTCAATTTCCATCCTTACTGATTGTTAATGGAGCATTTGAGAATGTCGGCTGTAAATGAAGTGTTACCGTACTACAGTAGGCCAACACTCTTGCTTGTTCCAGATCCTAGAGCTACATTCCATGCTGGGGACGCTACAGGATTATAGTACTTACCCCGCAGTAAGGTCTAATCGTTTAATTACCTAGGTTATTCTCTCTACTAACCTTTGGTTTCTGAATGTGTAGGGAAGAAGAAGAGACAAGCCCAAATAAATGTGTAATTTTACCTCAGTGAAGTGTCACGGTCTGTCTAGGTCTATTGTACTGGCAGTACATTGAAAAAACATGCTGTTGTCTGAACCAAGAAAAAAATGTAGATTGTATTTACAAATGAAAAAAGAAACTCAAAAATACAGTTATCAATGTGAGAGTAGATAGTGTACTAGATAGTAACTTTATGTGATTCACTGTAACTCCTGATATTAATGAAATTATGTACTCTTACAGTACATGGTACTTCACCTATGTTCTAAATAATATACTGCACTCTTTAATATATTATACTCTATTGTAATGCACATATATACCATGTGATAAAATAAGAGTAAAAAGAGAGTAAAAGATTCAATGATGGTCGCTGGGGCAAAAGAAAAGAAAAAATAAAGAGAAAAGAGGTAAACACCCAAAACAAGGGCATAGTAAAAAAAATAAAAAAAATAAGACTGTCCCCTTGAGGACGGACAGTGACTCTCACCTATGTTTAAGAAGACCACTAAAGTCAAGATCCCCTGCATCCTCGTGTCCTTCACTGCTGTTGTTAACAAGAAGAGATTAATGGAGATTTAATCAGAGTAGAAACAGTGACAGGCAACTAGATAAACAATGCTAAAAGAACAACGCAAAGCAGCGGCTACTGACTTCAATCAAATGCATTAGGTCCAGACTAACACATGATTGGTGGCTTACACAAAAACCCTTTCGGTTCATTTCCAATTAAATGCTTCTAACGAACTGGTTTGTGTAAGGACTATCGAGAGCGATCCCAGCCAGCATTTAACAACATTTCCACAATGTTTCTGCTGTGTTGCAGGAGCATCACTGAGCAGCTACGTTGGGATAATGCTATGGGGCTGGGATGTTTTGCGTTGCTTTCTGACACATTGTTGGGAGGGAGTTCAAATGCAAGCATTGGCCTTTGTGCTGTTCAACACGTTGATTGGTAATTACCTTAATAAAGGTTAATCACAACGATTTCATGGTCATTATGTTTCAGACACTATGTTCTCATGTTGGTTTGAGATAAGAGCCATGGTTTTCCTACTGAGCCCAATGTCCCACGTATCTGATGTTCAAATGTGCATTTTCAGGTTTATTTGCCATGTGTATTGAGTCTTGCTCGAAACCAGTGAAGTTTGTGTTTAATGTTACTATTGTCATATTTTTCATTATGAGAAAAAAGGATACTCATTAGTCAAATGCTCAATCTAACCACTAACTGTAAAATATCACTCTGTTGTAGACTCTGAAAACTAGTCTACTAACTGTCTGTTTAAAAAATATCTAAATAACGTGGTCAGATTGTGTTGCTCTCATTACCTTCTTTTGAAAGCTGATCGAATATCAACACTCTGTGACTGTTCCAGTTCTGAAAGACAATAATGCAAAACAATAACACAGTATATTGTATTATTGCTCGTGTTTCAGTGTGTGATCTTTGCTGTATGACTGAGACTCGAACAGCGCAACAAACCTTTCACTTCCAGGTCAAAGGAACAGCTGTCAAATTTGTCCTTGTAGGTGACCTCACACCTGTAGTTTCCAGCATAGTTGTCTTTGGCCTTGATGATATGCATCTCAAATGTGTGAATCTGCAGGACGATACATAGGTATTGGAAGGACAGCTAGGGGACCAATGTGTGTGCGTGTGTGTGTGTTAACATACAGTACATAGAGCTACACATGGGAGGGTGTCTACCTTGGTGCGTCGGTCAAAGGTTTCTTTCAGTTGTAAGTGCTTTCCAGTCTTGCTGGCCAGGTCCATCCATTTCCCTTTGAACCACTTGATGGTGGGTTTACGTAGCAGGTCTTGGGCCTCCACCTTGGCAACAAAGGAGATGTCTCCACCTTTTGAACATGTAAAACACAGCATATTCATGGTGGGAATAGCCTTTGAGGTGGATAGATGTCCTACACATGGTTGCCAGAGGTCCCTTCTCTTGGAGAATAAATACAATAGTGAGAGAGAGGCAGAGAAAGAGAGAGAGAGGCTATCTTTCATCATAACAAGGGAGAGAGTCAAATCTAAAAGACTTTGACCAGTACAAATATAATACATGTAAGGGTTTTAAAATGTCTCTACGAGTATATCATCTCTGGTCTACAGCAGCTGTGAGAGGAGAGCTCACTCAGCAGGCACTCACCCACAGTGATGGATCCGCCCTGTGGTCTTTCTATGAGCAGGCTGGACAGCGGTGGGGTGTCTACGGGCTTGTCAAGGTCCTCTGGAGCCTGTCCCTCTCCCAGAGACCACACTGGTCAATCAGGAGAGACGGACACACACCATCACACAAAGGCTCAACACCAACAGACCAACACACTCCTCGTATACTGTACTAAAGGGATTCAACAATCCGTCAGCACACTTCTCTGTATTCATCTGGAAGTGATATACTTCCCAAGGTAGATAGACAGACAGAAATACATTCACACGGTTCCTCAGCTGTTCATGGCAGCTGCAACATGGAAAGCAAAACATTTTGCAACATGGAAAGCATAAGAACATGGAACAGAGAACAAATACCTGTACTGGGAAAAGCGTTACGGGTTTTGAATGAATACCATATTGGAGGGGACACCTTTGCTGTGTGCAAAAGTGTATCGATTGATACATTCCTCCGTTTTTAGATGCTCCGGTCTTCTTTGAGATCTCAGTGGACTAGGACTGATGTCAGCAGTCGCCATGCCCAACGTGATGAAACTGCTATAGACAGAACTACACAGAGAGTCCCTTCAGCCCCACCCCTCGCTACCTACTGCAAAGACCCAGCTACCCTCACCCAGTTTACTTAATCTCTGATTTAAAGACTAACATTCAACTAGGTCACTTAATCATTTAATTTACTTCTTACTTATGTGAAATGTCATTCATTATACCATGATGTTTGAAAAAGATAAAGATGTCGAAAAGCCCCATAGCTTCCTACAAGCATTGGAGAGGAACGTGGGAGTTGAACTATGACATTTTAGGAAACCAGTATTTTTCATGGAGCAGAACATAGTCCAAATGAACATGAGCTTTTAAAGAATGCCAAGCCAGGTCCCATTGGACCAGCTAAGCAGGCAAAATGAAAAGAGCCAGAGAAAAAAAAGAGCTAAGAGACTAACACTGTTTGTGAGTGGGCTTGCTCCAGAGAGGATACTGCTATTCTGCTGCTCTGCTATAGAAAACGTCCCTTCTAATAGGATGGTTATTACGGCTTTTGTTACATAGTATTACCTGAGTCTTTTCTCCCCATGGCTGACACATGGACGCTATCATCTGAACAAAGACAGAGAGAAATTTACAGCATATTATAAGAAATAGTACTGTAAAGTCCACAGAAGCAAGCACACACAAACATTCAGGACCAGCAAGCAATACAAGACATCTAACAGTAAGCAAGCTGAGCCCTGATGAATTCTGACATAATGATGCAAGCTGCCAATCAAAAGCTGTAACTATGTACATTGTTGTATATTGTTAGGTTTCACCAGTGAGGAGAATCAGTTTTGAATCTTCTTTCATGCCTTTGTATTTCTTAAAATAAAGTTTTATACAAACTGTATCGTTGCATTACGATCAGAATTCCAAATGTGTTGACATAAATATGTTTAACATTCATGTGCCAGACAGAAAATTGCAGAAAAGGAGACCCTTAAAATCCTTAAATTCTTATCATTTCTTTTTCATAA
The DNA here is from genome assembly GCF_029448725.1 of Salvelinus fontinalis. Lineage (NCBI taxonomy): Eukaryota > Metazoa > Chordata > Actinopteri > Salmoniformes > Salmonidae > Salvelinus > Salvelinus fontinalis. Next base: position 10,908,827 of record NC_074675.1, on the reverse strand, counting down.
AAATCTATTATGGTGTTTTTGCAATATGTTTCACTGTTGACAATCTTATCTCTTAAGGTTGGAAAAAGAACTAACTTCAAAAATCACACAAAACACCTTCTAGAAATAAACATGTCTCCGAACATGTTTCCTACATCCAGGCAGTTGTAACATTCTGATCAAAACGACCAGTTTGGTCAGAGCTATAGTTGTAGGATTAACAGAAAGATCTTACTAGGCAGCTCAATAGACAGTTTCTTGGCTGTATTGGCATCCTCTGTGAAAGAAAGCACAGTATTACTGGTATTAATTTGTGTTTTTAACTAGTCAATTGATTTGACTCTGGTGAGGAATATTTCGATTGACCCTTTGTGATGATTGACAAAAAAAGTATGACAAATTGTCCTTATGGCCTTGTAATCAGACAAAATATGATATGAAACCTCCAATTACTTTTACCAACAATTTTCAATGAATTAAATATGAATACATATAACACAATTCAAAACAAGAGAACCGGTATGGTATCAACATAATTGATGTCTACGACAAACCAAAACATGTATAATATCATCATATATATATATATATACACATAACATATAATATACATACAGTATACATGATGAGCATACGTGGCATGAATGGTACTTATGTGTGTATATTCCAAGCCTTCAGAAAGTATTCACACCCCTTGACTTATTCCACATGTTGTTGTGTTACAGCCTGAATTCAAAATGGATTAAATCGTTTTTTTCCCCTCTCACCCATCTTAACACAATACCTCATAATGACAAAGTGAAAACATTTAATGTCATCTTGGTAAGCAACTCCAGTGTATGTTTGTCCTTGTGTTTTACGTTATTGTCCTGCTGAAAGGTGCATTTGTCTCCCAGTATCTGTCGGAAAGCAGACTGAACCAGGATTTCCTCTAGGATTTTGCCGGTGTTTAGCTCTATTCTGTTTCTTTTTATCCTAAAAAAAACTCCCTAGTCTTTGCCACATTTTTAGCAGTTTTACTTATTCCCTTATTGCAAACAGGATGCATGTTTTGGAATATTTTTTATTATGTACAGGCTACCTTCTTTTCATTCTGTCATTTATGTTAGCATTGTGGAGTAACTACAATGTTGTTGATCATCCTCCGTTTTTTCCTATCACAGCCATTCAACTCTGTAACTGTTTTAAAGTTACCATTGGCCTCATGGTGAAATCCCTGAGTGGTTTCCTTCCTCACCGGGCAACTGAGTTAGGAAGGACGCCTGTATCTTTGTAGCGACAGTGCACTATTGATACACCATCCAAAGTGTAATTCGTATGCTCAATGCTCCATGCTCAAAAGTATATTCAATGTCTTTTTTTTACCCATCTAAATATAGGTGCCCTTCTGGTCTTTGTAGTTGAATCTGTGTTTGAAATTCACTGCTTGACTGAGGGACCTTAAAGATAATTGTATGCGTGGGGTACAGAGATGAGGTAGTCATTCAAAAATCATGTTAAACACTATCATTACACACAGAGTGACTCCCTACAACTTCTTATGTGACTTGTTAGGCACATTTTTACTCCTGAACTTATTTGGGCTTGCCATAACAAAGAGGTTGAATACTTATTGACTCAAGATATTTCAGCTTTTCATTTTTAAGTAATTTGTAAACATTTCAAAAAACATAATTCAACTTTGACATCATTGACACAAAATCTCAAATTAATCCATTTTAAATTCAGGCGGTAAGACAACAAAATGTAGAAAAAGTCAAGGTGTGTGAATACTTTCTGAAGGCATTGTGTGTGTATATATACAGTATACATGTCAGATGTGATCTTCACATCCATACCTTTATTTGAGAATTATAATAAATAAAGGTTTGTGTGCTTGTAGGAATTATGCTTTGGCATTTTTGAATTAGCATGCATGTAAACAACATATATATGTGATATGCACAAACATATATTGCAATAGTTCAGGAGCTGATCCTGAATATTCTAACCAGCAAAATGCCATGTGCCAGTATTAAATGTATATCAGGAATATAAATATATCAGGTCTGAGAAAAACCTGGTGTCTAAAAGACAGGTAAAATACCCATTCACCATCTATACATAGTGTTCTCTATAGTTAAATTCTTCCCCACAGTAACTGTCTCCTGCAAAATGTACTTTTGGGGTGTTGATGGGAGCCCTGTCCTATAGTGGAGTCTCCATGGTAACCGACTTGACAAGATGGGAAAGGGGGGGAAATGAGGATGGTTTGTCATGGTTACCAACCTGGTGGGGGCGGTGGTGATGGGGTGCTGGTTGTAGCGTCATCATCTTTATCTGCAATAAAGGTGTGATTGACACAGACCCACCTATCAAAAAGCTCCAAGTCCATCACCGGCAATGCAGGCCAACAAGACAAGCCACAAGACAAAGCATGCAAGACAAGACAGAACATGGGACCGACACGACACAACACCACCACATATGCATGTCTTTGAAATGGATAGATGAAGTGTACGAGACCACAAACATGTTGATCGTGAGATCGAAGCGTGTCCTGTGAGAGATCACACCAGTGTCTATGAGATGGGAGTGGACGGTGATGTGAGAAATCACACGTGTACATAAGATAAAGGAATTATGCGTAACACCACAAGCTTGGTTTCGGAAAGCTGGAAGCACAAGTGAGAAGCACTGTGAGAGGAAGAGAGAGATTGAAGATGACAAGCAGTGGCCAGAAGAACACACGAATGTCCACAAGAGAAATGAAAGATTAAAGACCTAACTATACAAGATAAGCCCTGTTACTTGAGAAACTTGTCGTCGATCAAAAGAGTAACTGAGCTCAGCTCCACCTCCAGAGACGTTATAGAGAGTAGTGATGGGCGGTATCCAGATATTCATCCCGTTTCTGTATCACACCGGTGTATACGGTATTACCGGAAGTCCACACAAGGGGTGCTATTTCTTAAAAATAAGGGTGTTATAGAGAGAGCGTTCAAGGGGGGGTGAGGATTGAGTAAAACAGAAGCCACATATGAAACTGACCTTTGTTGTGGTAAAAAGGCACTGGAGCAATGCTGAGTGATGAGTGACAACTGCGGAGACATATAACCTTCCATACATCTAGATCAGCTGCTACTGCTGCGGCTGTCAACAGCACTGTGCTTGTTGCTACAGTATAGCCTCACTATGAAACCTAGACCCTGAGCTATAAACAGTCTGTAAACTGTACTGAGAGGAATAGACAGAGAAAACACACACGCCACGCACACAATAATACACACAAACATACACACATCAACACATGTTTGTGCATACGCACATAAACGTAGCCTACCTATATACACACACACGTTCTTGCATATGCACATACACATGTTCGTGCATTTGCACAGACACACACACTCTTCCAGACCTGCTGGAGGTGGGGGTGGGGTAACCTGCACCGTAACAACTGGTTCTGGAGGTGGGGGTGGTGGTGGTGGGGTAACCACTGTAACAACAGGCTCTGGAGGTGGGGGTGGTGGTGGTGGGGTAACCACTGTAACAACAGGCTCTGGCTCTGGACGTTGGGTAACCTCCGTAACAACTGGTTCTGGAGGTGGGGGTGGTGGTGGGGTAACCACTGTAACAACAGGCTCTGGCTCTGGACGTTGGGTAACCTCCGTAACAACTGGTTCTGGAGGTGGGGGTGGTGGTGGGGTAACCACTGTAACAACAGGCTCTGGCGGTTGGTTAACCTCCGTAACAACTGGCTCTGCTTCCTCCTTCACGGTTGCTGAATTGGGACAAGGCTCTCACAGATTAAAGTTACCGTCCATCTCCTCCACTCACACAGCACTAAGTTTCTTTCAGTCATCAATTTCTAATACAAACAAACTGCTAACTCCAACTGTATGTGCCGTAAAGTTGTCATACTGAACTATGCACACAGCAGACACGCTGCATTTACACGTGGCCTATATGTGCTGTTTGACCATGACAAAGCTATCAGACACGACTTTGGGGGAACTTTCGCCTCAGAAGAATTAGAACTTACTGTATATAAAAATGCACTAGTCGACAATCTGCAGAACGCAAAGCATGAACCAATTTATGGCTGTTGTAGTGTAAATGCCAATGAAGTTCATCACATTGAGGCAAAAGGTGTCTCTGTCTGTCATTACAAACAGCGCTTCAATCCAAATAAAACCCTGATTCATACAGATTCTATCAGTCCATTGCCTGATTTGAATGGAACTTTGGCCCATATGATATATTGGGAGAAGATAAAGGGCCTTAGCAAAGACCAGCACTATGGATCTGACTCTATTACAGACTAGAGTCAAACTGCTTCAATCAATGGTTTGAGAGTGGGACAATTGAACGGACACGCTTGTTACTATTTACGAGTAGGGCCTGGAGTTTTTCCTAACCACATGATCTGATAAGGAAAAACTCTGGGCCTTCAGTTATAGTAAACAGCATGCGCTTTTACGGTGAATGGCTTGAGACTGAGTGAATTTGACTTACCAGGCGGTGGGGGTGAGCAAAGGGACGGGGCCGGGGCCTCCTCCTTTACTTCAGAGTTCACAGACTCGACTTGCTCTTTAGCCCCGACCGCAACCGTCTCTGGTTCTGGTTCTTTAGACCCATTCTCTACTGGTTCTGGCTGTACAGGCTTAACCAACTCTATGGGCTGTGGATCCTTCCCCTCAGTCTCTACCGGTTGTTCTGTACAGCAGATAACAGTGCCAGGCTGGAGCAACATGCCTTGAGCAAAAGCACTGGTAGCCTCTCAAAACACTGCAGTATATATATGAGGTGCTGGCTGGGCATGAATAAGCATAGATAGCCAGCAAGCAGAATGGGTCTTTCCATTGACAGTCATGTCTGAATGCATGACAGGCAATCAAAATTTATACAAATCATAAAAAGTTATCTTTGCCAACTACCAAGTAAAAATTAACGGATGTTACCAATCTGGTCATTGCACATCTATAGCTAGTCCTGGAGGCTTCAAGGAAGTATAGTTTTACTTATTCAGCAAGCTTGTACAAGACTTAATTGCAATGTACCACAAGCTCTAAAAAAACGATTTTCATTATTTCACATGGCAAATCATAACAGTTCCCAGAAATTTGAAAGTGACATTGTCAACAGAATCTATTATAAGTCTAATGACGACTACCTGCTGAATGTAACAATTAAACCTATACTTCCTCATTCATACTGAATGTACTTCCTGTGGATGATTTCATATTCCAATACAATACTTCAGTACCTCATACAGACACACACACAACGTTGACATACTTGGTAGAACAAGCACAAGTCAGTATTGGGGACAAAGCATCACAGCAACGCGAGCACGGGAGTGTGTTACAGTAGCAGCAGTGCAACTATGGAATTATGTGCATCATATGTGCTGTTTATCAGGAAGTTGATTTATTCGGATCGCACGTAGACTATTTTGACATATGCGTTATGTTTGCATGTGAACGTGTGTGTCGTCGAGGAACAGTTGAGAAATCCCATTACAAAACAAGAAAAACAAGAACGGTGGACACACAACAACAAACACGCGTGTTGTCAGTGTGGTGTGCAAATTAATCACCTGGGAATAGTGGGGAAGGGGAGAAAAGAGGGGCATGACACCAGTGCATGGTTACCCACCTGCGGGTGGAGGTGAGACCTCGAGGGATATTTCAGGTGTGGGCATTGGCGCCTCACTACTGTCTGTGGCAACACTCTCTGAGTATGTGACAAATATAGCAGGGATGGAAGAGCTGCATTTAATAGCGCAAAACCTGCACATCTAGCCTTTATCATACTCACTCTCACACCAATGAGCATACTAACTCACTATATGCCCGACCTCACTCGCCATTTTCCACTCAGTCACACACAGATTGGGACACATACAGTAAATCCACTGTATTCGTTCGTACATATGCATGCACAAAATCAAGTGGGTGTAGATTGTGGACAAAGAGTGTAGATTAACACATTTTCCCTTCAAGATTTTTTTTATTTTTTAAATTTTTTACAGACATTTGGCTGAACCAGATTCATTGTTTTGGTGCTTGAGGGAATGTATTTTAATTTAATTTTAAATGTAACCTTTATTTAACTAGGCAAGTCAGTTAAGAACAAATTCTTATTTACAATGACAGCCTAGGAACAGTGGATTAACTGCCTTGTTCAGGGGCAGAACGACCGATTTTTACCTTGTCAGCTCTGGGATTCGATTCAGAAACCTTTCGGTTACTGGCCCAACGCTCTAGGCTACCTGCCGCCCCAAAGTTGATGGATGAAATACATCACAGGGTTCAAATGTGTCCTTCACTTACTGTATGACAGGTTTATTCAGAATTCATTTTGTCCAAATTTTTCTGGAGTATTCTTACTTTTGACTTTAAACTACACTATCAAATCTGAGACAATTCTCATTCTGAAGCACAGTTGCGATATTTATGGCACAATTACAATTTAATACTTTCAGAGAAGTACGTAAAATCAAATCAGTGCCCGGCCAGGGATACATTTAGCCTAAACCTGTCTGTGAGCCGAGCTATTCCCCCCACTGTACGAAGCCACAGGCCCAAGACGCTGTCGCTACTCCCAAGGTCAAAGCCTGGTGTCGGCAGGCGGCCAATAATATGCCAGCTCCCTGGTCACATGGGGGGGCAGGAGCATCAGCTGAATCAACAGGCCTGGATCAGCTGGTCCGCCGGGGGAATGTGTAGATTCTGACCACTCGGTCGTCACCACTGACCACTGAGCCACAGTAGTACAACAGTTATATTGCCAAGGACATGTAGACCCTCCACATTTACGCTATTACAGTGTTTAAACCAGCGACCGTGTTTCCACATTCACACTGAAGTCGGAAGTGGAGTAGTCACATCACATACAGCCTCAGTAGTACCTTAATGTGATTTCACATTTGCACAAACATGGTTCCCACCATCCAATAGACCAAAACTGCCAACCTAATATGGGATACATTCTCTCCCGCTTGACATAACCAATGTTTCCCATAATTCTCTCATACCAACTTCTCTGCTCAAAGCCAGTGCTGTGTGAGGTGAAAGAACATTGTTCGGCATCACCCTTTACTGACCTTTTTCACCATTGGGCATCTCATCTGCAAAACAGAGACAAAACAGAACAATTCAAAAGGGGGCATTTTTGATCTAGTCAATTTGTTGTGCGCCACAGCAACTATCAAAATATTGATACTGTAAGTGGACACATCAAAGCAGCATGTGACCGTTTTTCTAAAAGTATTGAGAAGGTCAAATGTATACATGTTACACAGTTTAATGTATAGTATCATGACTAGGATGCTACTGCTATAAGCCTATGTCTATTGTACCCAGTGAGCCACATCATCCCTGTGGTGCACAGCACCTTGTGTCTGGACACTATATAGTAGAAACTGATTATAAAGGTACCAATTGACACATGTTGTTTGAACTCTGCACTGTCTGGACTGATCAAACCCACAGAGCGGGTCATGGCACCTATTTGGACACTACAATCTAAACCTATTAAAGGCACCTAAAGCTAGGCCTCAGTGGATCAATGTCTCTATACATCCCTTGGTACGCCCTAGCCTATCGGGTTTGAACGTTTACCGTGTGTGTTATTAATGGGCTAGTGAAACAGAGTCACGTGTGTTCTCGCCTGGTCCTTACCAGAAGGTTAGATTGAAAATCTCCACTTTTGCGCAACACAGTGGATCTTCCTCTTTCCTCTTCCCATTGAAAGTCAATACAAGTTTCACAAAGTTCCATTCTGATGTCATGTGTCAATATGCAGACTGGAGGAAAGGGGATTCCACCCAATCGTCACATTAGCCTTGTAGACTGAGGATGGATTACACAGTAACAGGCAAACACAGACATGGAGACCCCAGCAGACAGTGACAGATAGAGGCTACAAGAAGAGCACTTACACCAAGACTGATATCAACCCACAGGGACTTTGGCATCAATAATAACAGATGTATATGTTGAGCCTGATAACCTTTTTCAGGAGTTAAAAGATCCAGGTGCACGGTAACAATTTGATAAATTGAAAGAAAAGGGAAACCCGCACACTGCTCTCGCTAGTATCACTGTTGTTTATGATGAAAAAAGAAACCTGCACACTGCTCTCGCTAGTAGCACTTTTTATTGAAGCTTACGTGTCGGCCTCTCGGCCTTCGTCAGAGCTTTTTGCTCTACTAAACTAAATAAACCATCTTCTGTATAATAATTGTTTACATTTCAATAGCGCGTTCATAATCTCAAAGTGCATCAAAAGTAAAAAACAATGAAGCTCAAAGTTGATGCCAGAGTTTTTGACTTCTCTGATCTGAAGATCACCGACGTTCTGATTTTTCCCAGTCCGAGCTTGTTTTGTTTCCGTATTCCCAATTGTCTTGAACGGACCAAAAGTAGTACATTTCGGCCGTTGCATACTGCATACTTTTTACTAAACAGTGCGTGCTAAATAGTATGTAGTACGATTAGTACACAGTATGCAGTTTAAGTAAGTAGTAGGCAAGCCAGATTTCGGACACGGACACAGACTGACTGAGTAAGGGAAGGAGAGGAAAAAGAGAGGGGGTGTAGGGGGAATTTTTGGAAGGTGATGACAGTGTACTCCCACAGCTCTGTTGCTAGCCTGTCCATTTCCACAGAGAGTGGCACTCAGCGATGAGCACTAGGCCTGGCACAACAGCCTGTGAATTCTGCAGCATTGCCACGCTGCACTGTGCCAGGCACGACGGGTCCTTTGTTAATGATCTGGAGAAATAGTGTGCCATTCCTCTCTCTCTCTCTGTAAGACAGTCTGCTATGCCCCATTGTGACTTCTCTGTCATCTCCCCTCTTTCTTCACATCTATTGCCTTTGCCAATTTCCTCTGTCTTTTTAATATACAGTAACTCCCATCCATCTCTCATTCCTAAATCCCTGTGTGCCTAATTACAGTAATACTGTACATACTGTAATCCAAAGTCCATACACTATTAGATCCATAATGACTTCAGTCTGCAACACAGCCAAAACCCTGTTGTCCAGCTACTCCTTTGTGATTCCCACCGGACACTCCCGTTCAGATTTAGACATTGCCACACCTCACCAAAAACTTGATGTTGGCTCATCACATCAGAATCCTATAGGGTCTCACAAACACACACATCAATGTGTACTACAGGGAGGCATTCTTTGTCTTCTTGTGGAGATCATGAGCTCAGAGAAAGGTTTTGTTTCACCTCAGTGAACTCCCCAGTGCAGCTGACCACGCTGCAGGTATGTTCAGCTGTCGCCCCTGCTGCTGTGCAGACAGATGGGCTCATGTTGATCCCAACGAGAGCCAAGCTGCCGTCTCTTCTTAATATAGACCCCAGAACTTTTGAATGCACACCTTTTATCAACACCCCTTCTTTGTGACTATTGTGTGTCAGTCGGACCGGCGGTCCACATAAGGGATAGTGTCCATTCGTTGCAGAATGACAAACTCTTGATTCCTAGAAGCGCTGAGAATGAGTGCTGCTAGAAGTGAAAAGGCCACAGAAAGGAACTGCTGACGACCTCAGTGTGGATGTGGGGCTGTGGTTTGGTGATTAGCAGCCAACAGGGTCTTCCTGTGTTGTTTACCTAAGGGCTTGATTTATGTGGAATTCGGAAAGCGACGACCATGCTGTCTGAGGTAACGGAGCAGGGAGAGTGATGGGGGCTGAGCGGTTGTAAATATACCGAGGTGAGGATGTGGGCTTTCTTCCCATTGAAACCCAATACTTTTGCTGAGAGCAGGCACAGTGGGTGTAGTGGATGATGCTGGACTTTTGACTCTGGGTGGGAGTTTTAATGACCGTACGTCTGACCCCTTAGTGCCCTGAGTGAATCATCATCTAAAATGATGGTGTGACAATGGCGGGTGGTGAGGGAGAAAGTGAGAGAGCGAGAGACAGTGACCGAGAGAGGATTAAAAGTCTGCTCATTATGAACTATTTCAGGGACTAAGGAATCCAGGTCCCAAGAGCTCCAAGGGCCACTCAGCCAGCCAGCCAGTCAGTCTGTCATCTCTCATCCTGCTTTTTAAAGACTTGGGTCTGCAGTCTAAACCAACACCATATCCAGCAGCCTCCTCCTCTTCAGCTGTTCAATCATTTATAACAATACTTTTTTCACAGTCATTTATCTAGTCTTCTGCAACAGAGCAGCTATTTATGGAAGGCGGTTGTGTGTGGACTGGCATGCAACTGCCTCCCCTTCCCCTGTGTGTTTATCTCCAACAGGATGATGATTGTTTATTATGCTGGATGAACTTTCTGGAGGCATCTCTCCTGTACTAATAAAACCCACTTATAGTAGTACTGTGTGTTATATGTGTACAAGAGGAAGCTAAGCTGTCCAACAGTGAAATGGTGCCTCACCCCAAAGCGACGTTGTAGATATTAAACTTCTAGCTCACCCAGCCTCTGCTACACTACATTGAGATGCTGACATTTATTGAGAGCCCTATCAAAGCAACACGGGCAAACAATAAACTGGTACTGAAACCCGAATAAGGCCAGTAAAGTGAATGGTATGTTTTTGTGCTCACAGCTGACTTTTTAAAGATGCCAAAAGGTGGATTGGACCGGTTGCTGCATACCTGGTCTAGTCCCAAAATGTATTGCCACCATATTTATTGAATCATTCCCATGAAAGCAATCTTGCAAAGCCCTCCCACTCTAGCATATAAGCCCCATGGTCATGCAGGGGAGAGAATACACCGGCAGAGTGGCCTGGATGTATGTGTGGAGAGAAGAGAGTTTGTGCCATTCCTGATGTGCGAGTACTGCTGCAGATAAAGCTATGGTCCACCAGAAGATAAACGGTTTAGAAGAAAACTTGTTATTCACTCCGTTGTGGTGGTGTCCAAGTGATGAATATACTGTTCTGTTCCTTGTTCCTGTACATGGGAATGTCTTACTACTGAGCAGAGTCCCCAAAAACCTGAACTAATGGAGAGGGAGGAAGTACTAGAATAGTGGAATTACAAACAAGACGGACACAGAGTGATTAAGTCTATGCAGACTAGCAGCGATATGCTATTGAGGGCTCTGGGAGATGGGAGATGAATATGGAGTTGAATATGGGGGATGGGTTTGAGGAATCTTGTTGGGCTTCTGCTGCACAATAACATGTCATCCACCCTGCCATGATTCATCAGTCATCAGCAAGACCGAGGACAGAATGTATCCATCATCCGGAAGGCATCTTCATTCCAACACGATCCCAAGAGTCCATCCAGATTGCATCACCCTTCAGGGGTCTTCTTCGCTGGTGTCCAGCTCAGCGCAAAGCACCAGGGATCATTAACATTCCTCCACCAGGGCTCATCACATCTCCCTCCAGTGGGCTCCTAATCACCATGAGACCACTGTCCATTATGCCAACAGCAGCAACAACAACAGTTTTTTTTATAAACCTCCTGAATCTCCATCTCCACAGATGAGGTAGAAACATCCAAGCAGAAATACAATACTGTTGTCGCCAAAGTCACTTTCTCAATTAGCGTGAGCAATTCCTGGGAACTCTCAAAGTATAGTTTAGAGAACTTATTTTGTCTAATGCTAAATGACTACTCAATAATTCCAACAAACGAACAAAACAAACACAACAAACAATATTAGGCTGTTAGCCTAATATTTACACAACAAGACAACGGAATTAAGGGTTAATTGAACTTTTCCTCATATTATATGTCAGTAGAGAAAATCAACTAATAATTACAACATGAAAGTAAAAGAACATATGCATTACAATTATCAGCTATTGTTAATTCATTAAACAAGCAGGATCCTAGATGCAGTCTGAAATTCTAACAAAGCGTTGCTTCAGGACAGGTTGTACAGTACAGTTTGCTGAAACCCTTTCTGTACACTCAGTGAGGAGAACAGGGGCGCTCCTACCTTTTTTTGTGGGCTCTGGCATCTTGAGCCGGGTCCCAAGAAAAGCGTCAACGAATGAAAAGCTGCAGGTCGGTAGGTGCCTTCAGATCAGCGTGATTGTATGGGAGGCCAAGTGGGGCGTGGGAGCCCTCAGTCCAGAGGGAGAGAGATAAAGATGGGTGACCACCAGGGAAATTCTCTGGGAACCACAGACCAGAGTGATGGGAAGAGATGAGGAGGGCACAGTGTGGGACAGTATGGGAATCTCAATGGGGGAGAAGCGGCACTGTGACACATCTAGGAGACGGGCTTCCTGTCTTTATATAGCAGGGCAGCAGGCCCCTCCTCTCTCTAGCTGACAGTACAGCTCCATCCTGCCCCCAGCATCACTGTCCTCACTGGCCTCTATGCCAGCTCTATAGGCTGGTCTCCCAGGGATTCGGTGTGATGCTGGGTGGGGAGACTCTGGCAGAGGTGTGGTTCTTATTCTAAAGGTTCTGATTCCTCGTCCAAACAGTGGTGGATCCAAATGATTGGTTCTGATGACTTCCTGAAGGTTGTCAGATGAAAGGATGCTGAGGTTAGCACTATGACGTACATAACTGGCCAGCCGCCAGTATACTTTGAATTTCACACTGACCCCTCAGGTCTGTGTGGCATCAAATGTCTTGCTGTACAGGTGTGATGTAATCTGATAGGGGTACATACACTACTATACTGGAACTCTAAAATACCATATCAAAACCAGTACAGATAACACACTGTTTTTGAAATAGATGCACTTTTAGGAGTAATACATGTATGCACATTCAAAAAACAGAATTGGGACAGAACATTTCAACTGTGGCTTAATTAATTATTGTAATATATAAAAGGCAGACAGAGGGTCTTGGACCATCCGTTGCCTATACAGTATCAAAATAAACAGCACTTTGGGAGTACAACACTTTGTGGATTTATTTAGTGTTCCGTGAACTGGATGCCACCATTGCAGAGGCTACCTCAACCCTGAATGAGATGGACATTGGGTGGGTGAAAAACATCGTAGGGTTGCAAAATTCCTGGAAATTTCTATAAATTCCCTGGTTTTCCCGGAATCCCGGGGTTGGAGGATTCCCATAGTCAGGCGGTAATAAGCAGGACATCTGGAACCCTCCAACCAGGATTTCTGGAAAAACTGGGAATTTATTGAACGTTCCAGGAATTTTGCAACCCAAAATAAGGCAATGAGGGAGGAGACTGGTCAGTTATAAAGAGTGGTAAATAGGGCATAAAAGCCAATGAGACATTTCGGGCGTGAGATTAATCTGATAGTTCCTGATGATTCAGTCACATTCGTTAGGCCTATACCAAGAGCTATTTGAGTGACTTTGTGGGTTCGCTGCACATAAAAAGATTGAGAAGACTAGCTTATATAGACTTTATGCCAAGTGTCAGAGATCTGTGTAATCCTCGAGGGATGCTGTCCAAGTAAGTAGGCCTGCCTGCGGGGCCAATAAATACTGGAGAGCTGCCTGGGCGGTGGTTATATGGCCTATACTTAGAAAGCTGTCATGAACCTTGACATTTGACATATCCGACATGGAAAAGGGGTTTGATAGAGAATTTTCAGATTGGTGCGGTTGCTAGGAGGCTAATTAACCTTTTAGCACGTCGGGTGAGTGATAAATCAGGCAGTGGTCTCTAGTGAGGCTGTGACGATTCGGTCAACAAGGCTTAAAGCTGTAGGGGCTTAAAAGGAGAGGTCATCTTTGTGCTTTTATAAAACACACAATTAGGGCTTCTTATTGTGAGCAGTCCCATGCTCCTGTTGAGACTTAACATAACCACTCAACACCAGGATCCCATTTCCCCAACACTTCAGTTGTTCCTGAAAACTGTTCCACTGCATCTTGTGCTATCATTCACTGTATCAACAACATACCAAGATGTGGCCAATATCAGCGCAGTGCTGCCCCTGTCCATTGAACACAAAAGAATACTGAAGACTGTTTACTGTATCTGAAACAACATCTCTGCCTGCAGCCTTTCAGGCTATCCTATTGAAATGGGACAGTAAAGCCCTTCATAAAGAAACCCTGCAACTAATTTGTTGAATCTCTACATATGACACTGCACACCTACTATGCACATTGTCTCCTAATGACGTGGAAGACTTTAATGATTCACACCAGACAGATTTCATGAAGAAAAAACATGTCCTTACTTAGGCCTAGTGTTAGGTGACTGCCTTCACAGATAGTTTTGAAGTATGTGGCCTTTCTTGGTAACAGACACACACAGGCTCTGTACCCCATTTATAACTCAGAGTGGGCTCCAGTTGTAAATGGAAGGCTTAGGGCAGTATCATGTGGGTCTGCTACAAAGAGCACACAAAACCATTTGGAATTGCCTGGTCTGGGCAGGAGTTGGCATCCCAGGGGAGATTTAGCCATGAGGTCACCCTTGAGAGCTGATAGGGACAACCAGGGGTAAACAGCGCCCCTCAGAGGAGCTACACTGACCCCTGCTGGTCACACAAGGACATAACAGCTCTTACCTTTCTACCCATTAAACACATGATGAAACTAACACCAACACATACACGTGACATGCTTCCTGGCATGTACACATGCAGTATGTAGACATACTCTAGTCAATGATTACATGAAATTGTTAACCTCACACAAAAGGAGAGATCCCACAGACCAGGCAAAGTATCACACTCAGCCAAGAGACTGCTATTATAGTGATGCTCATTACTGCATAATTCTGTTCCCAGAGGAGAATGGCCCATTTTAAACGTTGAGGGTAGCATGGAAAGTAGACTGTAAATAGACTAACTCCTACCTCCTTATGGTGATTGAACTCCCCATGCTCTGATCAAATGTCTCTCTGACTTCAGGGTCCAGTTTTTTAAAGGTTATCTCTCTGGATTTTGGCTATCGGAAAGGATTAAATGCAAAGAAATTGAATGAATAGAACAGGGGTCCCCATTCAAGTCAATGATTCATCCATTCTATTTTTATGCATTTAATCCTATCCGACAGGCGAAATACAGATGGATAACTTTGGAAAAACTGGGCTGAAGAGACATTCCTGGGAGCAGAGGCATATGAACCTCTCTGGACTAGTTGACGAAAATTTCCAGAACCCTCCAGCTCTCCAGTCCATGTGCCAAAAAATATGGAACTTGAATGACAAAAAAATGCTTTACTAGGCCTACTGTAGTAACATAATAGGTCTATTGCCTAAATTATATCCTAATATTTATGTATAGCCTTGAAATATTTTCCTGCGATATGGGCCCCTCTAACCAAAAGTATTTGGCACTGTTTAGGGCTATTGTATAGGTAGTATAGTAAAATGACACCTAGGAACAGCCAACCATTGTAGGCCTAATCGAACACATATGTAGCAATAAGACTAACAGTCAGTTGGCTCTATAACTTTATACGCTTCCTGTAGGGGCACATTAATTCCGTAGATTCTCTTTCAAAACGTTTCTTAAAAGGAAGCAAACGGAACGAAACCGGGAGGGACATACCTGAATTTGTCCAATAGAAACTCGTTTCGTTTTGCAACTGGCGGAATGAATACACCGACCCTTGCCTACTCTTCACGATCAACTAAAACGGAGAATTCCCCTGAACAAAATATAGGTCTGTGAAAGAAAATGCAGTAGCCCGAACTCACCTCGGCACTCTGCAGCGTTGTCGCAACTGGTTTTTATGTATAAGAAATAGGCCTACATACTTTTTCAAAGAAACGTTTACATGGTGTTTATAAGGTGGAAACATGGCATCTCTCGATCGTGTCAACCGTTCTTATTACACCTCAGTGGTGTCAACAGCTGGGCAGGTGAGATTAATAATTATGCACGCGCTCCACAGCGGCCTCAGATTTTTCCTGCGGTGTATTTAGTTCCCATCATGCAAATGTCGAGACATAATTACATTTAGTTGAAAAACTGAATGGATTATGTAATTACATTAATTGAAAATGCATCAATACCAGACTAGTCACGTGGTCTGGGTATTTGTTTCAATTACATTATTTTTCATTATTTTTATTAGACTTTATTAACATTTAACAAGAAAGAAACATAAGTAAACATTATGAAACATAAATATGATAAAATATATATTATAAACTGGGGTGGTTCGAGCCACTTAATGCTGATTGGCTCAAAGCCCTGGTATATTTTTATGCAATAATGCCTAGTGGGTGTGGTACTGTATATGGCCAATAAACCAGGCTAAGGGCTGTTCTTAGGCGACGCAACGTGGAGTGCTAGGACACTGCTCTTAGCCGTGGTATATTGGCCATATATCACAAACCCCCGAGGTGCCTTATTGCTATTATAAACGCTACTAACGTAATTGGAGCAGTAAAAATAAATGTTTTGTCATACCCGTGGTATACGGTCTGAAATAACAAGCCTTTCAGCCAGTCAGCATTCAGGACTCGAACCACCCAGTTTATAACAAACCTTAAACCAAGGGTATGACAAAATATTTATTTGTACTCTTCTAATTACATTGGTAACCAGTTTATAATAGCAATAAGGCATCTCGGGGGATTTGTGGTATATGGCCAATATACCACGGCTAAGGGCTGTATCCAGGGTTGCGTCTTGCCTAAGAACAGTCCTTAGCCGTGGTATATTAGCCCAGGAGCGAAAATCTGAGATCAACCTTGGAGGGGACAATTACATTAAATTTTCTCAAGAGCAATTCCTGAGGGGGACACCAAAAGTAGTGCTGTAACACATAGCATACGTTGTTAAATGTATATTGAGGAACCATAATTCCTACAACTGGATAATTGATAGGTACAGTAGTTAACTGAAGGGTTTTCCCAACTTGTTCAAATGTTTAAATCATTATAATTCTACTACTAATAATAGTTATAGCAGTGCTCCTTACCAGTCCAGTATGTATGCAGGTATTCGTACTTACAACCAGCAATATCAAGAAAGGTCAGTAGGTGACAATGGTACTGTACACTGTATGGGTGTAGTTTTCATAAATACAATGAACATGGTGTGATCACATCTAAAATAATCTCCATTGAGAACCATCACAAAGTTGGTCTCCGTATTGAATTGACCTTTTAATTTGACTTTTTCTGATACATTTATATAGTCATTAAATATGTCCACCTGGCCTGAGTCTACTACAATATCTTTACAAGAACAAAAAGCTTAAAATAAGTACAGTTCTAAAAGCAAAATAACTACTTCAATGAAAAACCCAAATAAATCAACCAAAATATCCTTCAGTCAGTGTCTCAACTCTTCAAACAGCAGCTATGGACAAGTATGTCGCACAAAGTATGCAATTTTAAATAAAATAACATGAAATAAATCATTTGTAAGTGTACTAAAAACTACTAAACAAAAGAACAACTATCAATTACACCATGGGTTCTCAAACAGGGGTCCATGGACTAATTGCAAGGGGTCCGTGAAATAAAAAAGTGTAATGAATGTAGTCAGTACCACAAGGTTTCCAGTAAGTTTACATATAATATAAAGGGGGTGGAGGTCCCTGAGGACCGCTCAAAACCTTGCCTGCCTTGCCTCAAAATATGCAGGGGTTCCAGTACCCCAAAAAGGTTGAGAACCACTGCTATACACACTACTGAACAAAAGAACCGAGCATATGTTTGCGGGTTTCCTCAACAACACATCAGTTGGCACTTTCGCAATGCCCTCGCCTGTTGTCTCCGACACCCTGTATAGCCCAATAAACTCCTCGTGAGGGACAAGGTCATGGTCAACATAACGCAGACAGACATTCTCCTGTTCAGCACCAGAGACATCTTGAGTACCATCAACAATTAATGAAAATTGTACAATCGGAAGAGACCTAATCTCAGCTGCAATGCCTCGAATGACTATTGGCCATGATGTTCAGAATTTCATTCTGTGCTTTGGGGCCTGTGTACATTGTGGTACGCTCTGTTAACCACTTCAGTAAAATGGGATCATCCTCTTCTGCCCTAAGTTTCAAAATCTGGTATAAATTCCCACTGTCATCCGTGTGGCCTCTAAAGGCTTGTCCCTGTCTTACTACATGCCGCACCGAACTAACAATTTTCATCAAGCAATGCCTTGCGTCATCCTGCTGTTTACCCCACGCGCTGGACATAACTGGACACTGATTGGATTTAGCTGGTGTGCTGTTACAATTACAAAGTGGCAGTGGGTTTGGCAATTTTGATGTGCTGTGAATTTTTCAATGCCTTTTCTCCAGTTCCTAAATCCTGCACTAACGAAGGCAGCATCAGCTCTTTGGCCAAAAGATGGCTGGCTTGAAAACCCTTGGCTACAGTGAAAACACAACACTCCTTTTATTGATGGATTATAATGTAGCCAGGGGAAATCGCAAAACCATCTCTCTTGAAACGTCAACACTCTGTTGGCAAGAGTTTGCGGTTCTATAAATTGTGGGTGTGGCTGATATGGTTTTGTGCCATCACTGTGGTAACTGGACAATGCTGTGCCACTGTCCCCTATACTGGTGCTGCTGGCAACAAGGGTGACACTTGGTCCTGCCGTGGCTGTGACACTGTCCTCTGAAGTCTCTCTCCCTGGCTCTTTCCCTTTCACCACCCTAACTGACTCAGTCTGTCTCCTAGAAAATAAATAAGGTGTTTGCCGTACTCCTAACTACCGGTACCCAAAACTACACAATTAATCACAACAGCAATACCATTGCCGTAAACAAATCTTAGTTTAGTCACCAGTTTAAGTTGAGAGTGGGGGTATCCATGGCATTTTCCAATTATGTCCCTATTTTACAAGTCAAAAAAATTGAGAACCTTTCATAATGTTGCCAAACAAAGACTCAACAAACTTACCTGAGACTCCCTGTCTGCCAATCTGTCCCTGCATATCTATCCCCAGCTCTGCTGTCTGTGTGCCATCTGTTGCCTGCTCTGCCTAATGACATCATTGTGAAACATTTCCATTAGCATTTTACTTCTTTCTTATGAACATTTTATCAACTAGTCTTTGAGATATTAGGATACTAGAGTTCTTACTATGCGTTTTGGTGTACTGACAAATACTCTGATGTCCGTCTTCTTACTTTTTTCTGCCATTTTTCTACCTGGCTGGCTGGCTGGCCTAGCTGCACACACACACATTTACACAACACATGCTGCAACCTTTTGTAATTTAAATAGTTTGTTTCATATTGGCTGGCTTCCAACAATAGCTGAATTTGTAAAGCTAGCGAGCACCAATTCCGTTTCTGTGTGTTTGCTATAATCTTTGCTACCTGGTTAAATAAAGGTGAAATAAAATAAAATAAAAAAAGTTCACTAGCGACAATTTATCTTTTGCAACGAGACCATTATATATATTTAAGACAATGGTAGAAGAGAGTGTAGTTCTGTTCTGTTCAGTTTGGACTTCAGTTTATTGCTAACCTTATCACAGGGACGTCGAAGCACTACAGCTGCATGCTGATCTTGGAATAAACTGACGATAGCAAAGATTCCATCTTTGACGACGCCACATAAATGGAATAGGTACTAGCTAGCTTGATAGTTAATGTTTGCTTTAGTTTGCGCGCTAGCTCTGCAAATTCAGCTAGTGTGTGAACCCTGCCAACATAAAAATAAATAAATAACATTGCTATGGACCTGCTATGGATTGACTGGATTAACCTCACGTCAGTTACGTTCATGTCCCTTTCGGACAGTAGATACGAACCCTTTATTACCTTGCCAGCTAAAGAACTGGCAGTGGATCAAACCATTGTGAGGCAAAGGGCGGGGGGGGTCGCAATCTTTTGAAATTTAAATACGCTATTAAGTGTCTATAGTCAGCACAAGTGCTTTCATTGCGTATTATTAATATTATTGAAATTACATAGTTATGTTTACAGTGATATATTGGGGGGGACAAATCATATTTTTCCCAAGATGGGGGGGTCGTGTCCCCCCCGTCCCCCCTGGGATTTCCGCCTATGTATTAGCCATATACTACACCCCCCCGGGCATTATTGCCTAAATGTACACTGAGTATATAAAACACTAATTGATTTAGGCTATAGATTTTTAACAGTAGCTAGGCCTGCTGTTAGAGATTTTACAGGTACAGTCGGAAGTTAACATACACTTAGGTTGGAGTCAGTAAAACTCGTTTTTCAACCTCTCCACAAATGTCTTGTTAACAAACTATAGTTTTGGCAAGTCGGTTAGGACACTACATTGTGCATGACACAAGTCATTTTTCCAACAATTGTTTACAGACAGATTATTTCACTTATAATTCACTGTATCACAATTTCAGTGGGTCAGAAGTTTACGTAAACTAAGTTCACTGTGCCTTTAAACAGCTTGGAAAATTCCAGAAAATGATGTCATGGCTTTATACACTTCTGATAGACTATTGGACAGTTTTTCAGTCAATTGGAGGTGTACCTGTGGATGCATTTCAAGGCCTACCTTTAATCTCAGTGCCTCTTTGCTTGACATCATGGAAAAATCTAAAGAAATCAGCCAAGACCTCAAAAAAAATATTGTAGACCTCCACAAGACTTGTTCATCCTTGGGAGCAATTTCCAAACGCCTGAAGGTACCACGTTCATCTGTACAAACAATAGTACGCAAGTATAAACACCATGGGACCACGCAGCAGTCATACTGCTCAGGAATGAGATGCGTTCTGTCTCCTAGAGATGAACGTACTTTGGTGCGAGAAGTGCAAATCAATCCCAAAACAACAGCAAAGGACCCTGTGAAGATGCTGGAGGAAACAGGAACCAAAGTATGTGTATCCACAGTAAAACGAGTCCTATATCGACATAATCTGTAGGCCGCTCAGCAAGGAAGAAGCCACTGCTCCAAAACCGCCATAAAAAAGCCAGACTACGGTTTGCAACTGCACATGGGGACAAACAACGTACTTTTTGGAGAAATGTCCTCAGGTCTGATGAAACAAAAATCTAACTTTTTGGCCATAATGACCATCGTTATGTTTGGAGGAAAAAAGGGGAAGCTTGCAAGCCGAAGAACACCATCCCAACCGTGAAGCACGGGGGTGGCAGCATCATGTTGTGGGGGTGCTTTGCTGCAGGAGAGACTGGTGCACTGCAGAAAATAGATGGCATCATGAGGGAGGAAAATTATGTGGATATATTGAAGCAACATCTCAAGACATCAGTCAGTAGGTTAAAGCTTGGTTGCAAATGGGTCTTCCAAATGGACAATGACCACAAGCATACTTCCAAAGTTGTGGCAAAATGGCTCAAGGACAACAAAGTCAAGGTATTGGAGTGGCCATCACAAAGCCCTGACTTAAATCCTATAGAACATTTGTGGGCAGAACTGAAAAAGCGTGTGCGAGCAAGGAGACCTACAAACCTGAATCAGTTACACCAGCTCTGTCAGGAGGACTGGGCAAAAATTCACCCACTTATTGTGGGAAGCTTGTGGAAGGCTACCCGAAACATTTGACCCAAGTTAAACAATTTAAAGGCAATGCTACCAAATACTAATTGAGTGTATGTAAACTTCTGACCCACTGGGAATGTGATGAAAGAAATAAAAGCTGAAATAAATCATTCTCTCTACTATTATTCTGACATTTCACATTTTTAAAATAAAGTGGTGATCCTATCTGACCTAAGACAGGGAACTTTTACTAGGATTGAATGTCGGGAATTGTGAAAAACCAAGTTTAAATCTATTTGGCTAAGGTGTATGTAAACTTCCGACTTCAACTGTATATGACTGGCATGTAGTGTAGGCTTTTGCTATAGGATACTACACTGAATTTACAAAACATGAAGGACACCTGCTCTATCCATGACAGACTGACCAGTTGAATCCAGGTGAAAGCTATGATCCCTTATTGGTGTCACTTGTTAAATCAGCTTCAATCAGTGTAGATGAAGAGGAGGAGACAGGTTAAATAATACTTTTCAGCCTTGAGACAATTGAGACAAGGATTGTGTATGTGTGCCATTATACATACTTATACATATATTATGCACATATACACTGACTATACCAAACATTAGGAACACCTTCCTAATATTGAGTTGCACCCTTCAAGGTGTCAAAGGCGTTTTACAGGGGTGCTGGCCATGTTGACTCCAATGCTTCCCACGGTTGTGTCAAGTTGGCTGGATGTCCTTTGGGGGGTGGACCATTCTTGATACACACAGGAAACTGTTGAGCGTGAAAAACCCAGCAGAGTTGCAGTTCTTAACACAAACCAGTGCGCCTGGCACCTACTACCATACCCTGTTCAAAGGCACTTAAATCTTTTGTCTTACCCATTCACCATCTGAATGGCACACACACACAATCCATGTCTCAATTGTCACAAGGCTTAAAATATTCTTTAACCTGTCTCCTCCCCTTCATCTACACTGGTTGAAGTGGATTTAACAAGTGACACCAATAAGGGATCATAGCTTTCACCTGGATTCAACTGGTCAGTCTGTCATGGATAGAGCAGGTGTCCTTAATGCTTTGTACAGTCAGTTTAGTATCCTATAGCAAAAGCCTACACTACATGTCAGTCATATACCTCTGTCTGTGTAAAATCTCACACAGCAGGCCTAGCTACTGATAAAAATCTACAGACTAAATCAAGTCAGTCTTCAAATGATTGATGATTGAATTGATGATGATCGAATTGATGATTGATATTTACAATAGATTACAGTTTTTCATGTGAAAATGTGTCCTTTACAGTTTTCCCTGATGGCACTTCCTCAAGGCACTCAAGGTCGCTCTGCTGAACTGATAGGTCAGTTTCTTCTTCACCTTGAAGATCTCTCCAGACCGGGCGTAGTTCCTCAGCGCCCTGGACATCTTCTGGTAGGTCATGGGCCTCCTGTTGCCTTTCCTCTGCCCCCAGAGTGCTGCTACCTGTTCCTTGTTCCGGGAAGAGAAGCGGAACACTCCGTCTGCTGCCGCTGGCACCCAGGAAACGCAGTGGACCATGCCAAGGTTCTCCAGCATCTCAAACAAGAAGTGAAACAGACGCACCTTTCTACCTGTAACCACAGTAACAATGATAAGATAGAGTTGAGCGGTTAACAATATCCCATCATATTTGATAATAAAAATCCCTTTGTGAGATGACCAGCTGTGATGGTGTTCAGTGGTAAAAAGTTGTAAACATTTAGCATTTGATATGTATGTAAAACATACAGAGATAAGCGGTGTATGGGACCATTGTCCTTTACAGTTAAAGGCAGGTCTCTTTGGGCATTGGTCCGTCAGGGCAGCATGAGTTCCAGTGGCAGTATCTACTAACCACAAAAAGGGAACTTGCCTCTTTCACCAGGTCCAGTGTGGTGTGTGGGTGCTGGTCTTGCTGGCATAGTATGTGGCAATGTGTGGTCTGTCCCTTTCTCAGACGATGTAGTGGTGTTTTGGTCCAGTAGTGTTGTTGTGTAGCCACCGTGTGATTGCATAGCCTGAAAAACACGTTTTTTTTTAACCAACTGAGTTGTATGACTGAGACAAGCAGAACATCACCAAATAAACTATAGCCCTATACTGTGTATCTTTCACAGATCAAAGTGCTGTCTATGACAGGCTGACCTAAGGATCATGGGGAGGCTTATATCTGTCGTTCTGCCCCTGAACAAGGCAGTTAACCCACTGTACCTAGGCCGTCATTGAAAACAATAATTTGTCCTTAACTGACTTGCCTAGTTAAATAAAGGTAAAAAACATATTTAAAATAAATAAATATCATTGAATGAGCACCTTTTCCTCATGGCACCAGTGATCACAACAAGTTTCACCAAAGTTTCCTTCCATTGTCACTGGTGTAGGTAAAGCACAGACACCTCCCACTGCAATAGTGTAGAAAAAGAGGTGGCATTAAAAATATACAATAATCCATTTATTTGTGTGATTCATAACGCTAATAGAGAATAACCTTTTTCTCCGCCATCTCCAGTGCCCTGTCTGTAGTGTTCCTCCAGAAAGTC
This sequence comes from Salvelinus fontinalis, assembly GCF_029448725.1. NCBI lineage: Eukaryota > Metazoa > Chordata > Actinopteri > Salmoniformes > Salmonidae > Salvelinus > Salvelinus fontinalis. Next base: position 10,884,995 of record NC_074675.1, on the reverse strand, counting down.
CAAAATCACCTCCAGATCTGTCTGGTTATCTTCGGAAGAATTCTGACAAAGATAACCGATTCAAAGTGTACAGCAGACTCACACATACAGTTCAGTTTGAAAGTGTGATGTCAATATACATCACTGTGCAGTTATCCTTAAGCTTATAATGGTCTCATATTTACCATCATTGTCAGATGCACGTAGATTTCTGCAGTCACAGGTCCTGATCTCAGGTTTTTCACAGAGTTGTGTGTTAGGTGAAATGCATGAAGGAACTGTGTGACACCCAGGCTTTTATTATGCCTCTGCAACATGACAGCCAGTTGGGGCTGCCTTGCTTATCGCCTGGCCTGCACTACTCACCACAACTAGGCTACCATAATAAACTTTCACCACAGGAACAATGACCACCACCCCACAAAGCCCACCACCAGAGAAGCACTGTCTCCCAGGACAGACCACATCCTCACCGCTGGGCAAGATAAGAGCAGCCTTGGGCTCTCTTGACAGGAAAACAGCACTTATCACAATGGTTTGCCTTTTGGGATAGCGATACACCTTGTGTTCATGTCTTACAGAGTGTGGATTGATGGGGAATTGTGAGTGAGGGGTAGACAGTGTTGTTATTGCCGTTGCACAAGCAGACATATTTGGCTCATTCAACAAAGTTCATGGTTTTCTCTTTTTTTTTGCCTCTTTTTTTCCTAGGACACAACAAGGATGGGACACTTGTTGGAACTTGTGACATATTCACCATTGTTAGGTAAGCAAGAATGGCACGGTTATGAAGTCAGTTATGAAGTCAGTGTTGAAGTTAGTGTTGACGCAGTGTTGAATAATTCATTGCCTAAAATAAAACCGTATACACAGTACAAATACAAATTATACAAAAGTGATTTATTAAAATACATCAATGTGTGTGAGATACAAAGGATTTCAATTCATTATTTACAAAATGATATTTAGTAATACATGTTCGTATTTGAAACCAACATTGTAATTCTTTCCCTTTACATGTACAGTACCCACACCGAATACTTATAACTGGTTCACAGTTCTCATAGGTAAAAAAGTGAATATATTTTCATTATTTACATATTCAATGATCCACAATACCTGATCAATGGTCATTACATTTATTTTTAAACGGCATAAGGTGCTGACTAACGGAGAGTAAACATTTTTACATTTTCTTTACCATGACTGTTACGTTTCCTGACACCCATAACACAATGGCTGTATAACAAGCCCCAGTTGTAGGCCCCCGCAAAAGTATGCAGGAGTAGCAGTATGAATTGACAGCTAGCTAAAGCAGCTTTTAACCTCTGTTATTTTCCACAGTGACATTACCTGAGTTCATACCTTGGTGACTGTGGATGAAGTGAAGCTTGTGGCAAGATCACAGTCTCCCTGGAGGGAGTAATGTCCATACCAGCTGTGCCAGTCAGGTGCAGTGGCAGAGCCATAGTAAGCCTGTTCTACTGGGGCATGCTGCTGGTGGAGGAGCACCTCCCGCCCAGGGTGGCCAGCCTCGGGGTGCCCGGCGGGGGGAATGACGTGACTGATGCCCCCAAGCCTCTGGATGATCGACGGGTTGAACTGGTAGGTGAGTTTGCGGCGCACCTTTACGATCTCGCCCGTTCGGCTGTAGTTGCGCAGCGCCCGTGCCATCTTCTGATAGGTCATGGTCTTGCGGTTGCCCTTGCGCTTGCCCCAGCACTCGGCCAACTTCTCTTTGTTCTTGGAGATGAAGTGGAAGGTGCTGCTGCCACGGTCCGTCCACTGGATGGAATCAGCCATGTTGGGATCGCCCAGAGCCTCATGCAGGTACTCATAAAGACGCAGCTTCTTGCGACCTGATGAGATTAAAAGGTTGACTTTTGTTATAATAAAATCATAAACAGGCAGAGATTCAGTTGTAATGATGTCAATTTGATACTTGGCAATCAAAAGTCTGAAGCAATAGAATACTAAAGTATTAGAAACATGTTCAATTCTAGCGTGTGTAGTGATACTCTCTCACATCTCTTACAGACATTGTCATCACTCATCACTGGTGGCCAAACACTGCTCACCTTTGCCGTTCCTCGGTGGCGGTGCGATGGAGTAGAACTGAGGGTACTCCACAGTTAAAGATGGACCCAGTGAGTCGTAAGGAACAACATGAGGCCATGACTGGCAGGACGAGGAGAGAAAAACTGGTCAGGTCAGTCACATCCACATGAGACATGACACATACATGTACTGTAACCATACATCACAGTTGTGCAAACTTGGAGAAGTCAGTCAATAGTACTATACTGGTAAAATACAACCACTTGTTCTATACGCTCACCGTCTGCTCATTCCAGTCATATGGGCCTGGCACATCAGAAGGGGGGGTGATGGGGTAGCAGCACATTATGCTCGATCGCGTTGGAGGCTCAAAGTACTTATATTCTAAGTAGAGGGAGAAAAATATAGTCATTCAATACAGTCTTCACTACCAGAACCAATGAGACTAAAATGTATTGAATAATTTTTCAGGCATGCTCAATACAAAGAAAGTATAAACAATAATGTCTGTGCGTAATATAATGATGGTGATTGTTAGCGTTCAGATTTAAATATGGTTTTCTGGCATGAGTGTTGAAGTGTAAGTTTACCTGTATCACAATACGGATCGTCAGAGTGCCGTTGAATCACATCAATTGCATCCTGGAAGTGCTGGTTGATGTCATTATCCAGGGAGATCTAGGAAAACATCAATTCCGTGCAATCAACTACAATGTCGTAATTAGGAGAAAAGTTAAGCTACAGAATGAATAGGAATACATGCCTTATTCTAAAACAACATGAAATGTATTTAAAATAAAACTAAGTTGATCTTCAATCTGTCATGACTCACCATTTTGTATGTTTGAATGTGAACTTCAGACAAGGCAAGCAGTGTCTGACCACTGTCTGTGTGAGATGGATGTACTTGTGCAGGTGTATATATAGTGGTGTAAGCCCCCAATATTCACCTTTCGGCTAAAACGAAGTGTTAGATAAAGAGATTGGTCGATTTAAATGTGTCAACGTCAATTCGTGGTTGGCAATACTTCTCTTTTTGGAAGAGCAGATCAGATACACCTCCCACAATCACTCTTTCACACTGTTACTAGATCAGATCACATGAATAACAATAACCTCTCTTATGACTTCATTTATCCAGGAATATCCTTCAATAGCATTCTAATTAGCATTTCTGGGTAGATATTTATAAACATGCATATTATCTTACCATAAATGCTCTTCAGTAAATATAGACTTTACTGTAAATTGAAATCTGAGACCCTTGAACTGCTGAGGGAAATGTCTATATAATTTCCATTATATCTTCAGTGTTTTAAGTGTATTGTCTGACATGGCTAACACTTACAGAGCCTATAGAATGTCTATACCCCTTTAAGCTTTTTTTTCACATTTTGATGCGTTACAAAGTGGGGTTGAAATAGATTTAATTGTACTTTTTTGACATTGATCTAGGCAAAATACTCCACAATGTCAAAGTGAAAAGAAAATTCTACACATTTTTACAAATTAATAAAATGTAATAACTAAAATATAGTCATTACTTAAGTTTTCACTTCCTTTGTTTAGGCAAGCCTAAATTAATTCAGATGTCAAATTTGGCTTAACAAATCACATAATAAGTTACATGGGCTCACTCTATGGGAAATAATAGTGGTTGATTTTTGGGTAACAATAACAAATCAAACATTGAATTTATCTTTAAGCATGGTCAAGTTAATAATTATGTTGTGGATGATGTATTAAATCACACAGGCACATCAAATATGGAGTCTTCCTTCTGAAATGAGCTGCAGGACAGGAAGGAAACTGCTTAGGGATGTCACCATGAGGCCATTGATGATTTTTAAAACAGCTACAGATTTCAATGGCTGTGATGGGAGAAAACAGGATGAACAACATTGTCACGACTTCCACCGAAATCGTTTCTTCTCCTTGTTCGGGCGGTGTTCGGCGGTCGGCGTCACCGGTCTTCTTGCCATCGTTGATCCACTTTTCATTTTCCATTTGTTTTGTCTTGTTTTCCTACACACCTGGTTTCCATTTGCCTCATTAAGTGTTGTGTATTTAACACTCTGTTCCCCCCATGTCCTTGTGTGGAATTGTTTGTTTGTAAGTGCTTGTGTACTAAGTTACTGGTGCGTGTCGGGTTTTGTACCCATGTAGGTTATTTTTTTATTGACGTTGTTTTTTTAAATTAAACTGCTCCGGCTATTACCTATTTCTGCTCTCCTGCGTCTGACTTCACTGCCACCAGTTCCGCAACCCTTACAGAATTCCACACCACCCATATGGAGTCAGCAGGAGCAGGTGCCCCTGGTATAGGGGTCGAGGAGCGCGTTCTGGAGCAAGAGGCGATGATCCACCATCTCGGCGCCGCCATGTACCGCGTTGTCCAACCATGGACTTCTGGGAGAGACAGGGAGTTCCTCCAGCGCCTCCCCCAGCAAAACAGGGACCTCCACTACTCACTCCCCCTGCACCCGGTTCCAGTGGGATTCGCCTCACCCTCCCCGGGAGTACGATGGGACGGCTGCCCGCTGCCAGGGTTTCCTGCTGCAGTTGGAGTTATACCTGGAAACCGTCCACCCGGCTCCTTCGGGACGTGAGAGGGTGTCCGCCCTCGTCTCCTGTCTCTCGGGTAAAGCCCTGGAGTGGGCCAATGCCGTTTGGGTGGAAGGAGATGCGGTGCTGGACCACTTTGAGGAGTTCACCCGTCGTTTCCGGGCAGTCTTCGACCACCCGCCCGAGGACAGAGCGGCGGGTGAACGTCTTTTCCGCCTACGGCAGGGGACGAGGAGCGCACAGGAGTTCGCTTTGGACTTTCGGACCCTGGCCTCCGGTGCGGGATGGAACGACATTCGGCTGGATAACCTGCTGGCCACCCGCGGACGTCCAGATCGGAGTCTATTGGTTCCATCCCCCAGCACCACCGCTCCGATGCCCATGGAGTTGAGCGGTGCTGCGCTCAGGGTGCACCATCTGTGGCCGCAGAGGTCACACTGCCGGTCAGTGCCGGGTTGGTTCCTCTGGGGGTCGAGGCAGCAGGCAGGGCACTCTGGTATCACCCCAGGTGAGAAGGCACCATTCTCACCCAGAGCCCTCTGTTGCAGACATGTTTTTGTTTGTTACTTTTCCTGAGTTTTCCCCGCATTCCCAGCATAAGGCGCTCATCGATTCAGGCGCGGCTCGGAATTTTATTGACAGATCATTTGCCCATAGTTTAGGGATCCCTATCGTTCCTGTGGCTATGCCCTTCCCAGTTCACGCCTTAGATAGTCGACAATTAGGGTCAGGGTTGATTAGGGAGGCCACCGCTCCTCTGGGCATGGTGACGCAGGGGGGTCACACGGAGAGAATCAGTCTCTTTCTCATTGACTCTCCTGCGATTCCCGTGGTGCTAGGCCTACCCTGGTTAGCTTGTCATGACCCCACTGTTTCATGGCAATGGAGGGCTCTCACGGGGTGCTCGCGAGAGTGCTCGGGAAGGTGTTTAGGGGTTTCCATAGGTGCTACTACAGTGGAAAGTCCAGACCAGGTCTTCACCGTGCGCATTCCCCCCGAATATGCCGATTTGGCTCTCGCCTTCTCCAAAAAGAAGACGACTCAATTACCACCCCATCAACGGGGGGATTGTGCGATAAATCTCCTGGTAGACACTGCATTTCCCAGGAGTCACGTGTATCCTCTGTCACAGGCGGAGACGGTGGCTATGGAAACATATGTCTCTGAATCCCTGCATCAGGGTTACATTCGGTCCTCCACTTCCCCCGCCTCCTCGAGTTAATTTTTTTGTGAAGAAGAAGGAGGGAGGTCTGCGCCCGTGTATTGACTATTGAGGCCTTAATCAGATAATTGTGAGGTACAGTTACCCACTACCTCTTATCGCCACAGCGATTGAGTCAATGCACGGGGCGCGCTTCTTCACCAAACTTGATCTCAGGAGTGCTTACAACCTGGTGCGTATCCGGGAGGGAGACGAGTGGAAGACGGCGTTCAGTACGACCTCAGGGGATTATGAGTACCTCGTCATGCCGTACGGGTTGATGAATGCTCCATCAGTCTTCCAAGCCTTTGTAGATGAGATTTTCAGGTACCTGCAAGGGCACGGTGTAGTGGTGTATATTGATGACATTCGGATATACTCCGCTACATGCGCCGAGCATGTGTCCCTGGTGCGCAAGGTGCTTGGTCGACTGTTGGAGCATGACCTCTACGCCAAGGCTGAGAAATGTCTGTTCTTCCAACAGTCCGTCTCCTTCCTAGGGTACCGCATTTCCACCTCAGGGGTGGAGATGGAGAGTGACCGCATCTCGGCCGTGCGTAATTGGCCGACTCCCACCACGGTAAAGGAGGTGCAGCAGTTTCTAGGGTTTGCCAATTACTACCGGAGGTTTATCCAGAGTTTTGGTCAGGTAGCGGCTCCCATTACCTCACTGCTGAAAGGGGGACCGGTATGTTTTCAGTGGTCGGCTGAGGCGAAAAGGGCCTTTAGTCACCTGTGGGCTCTGTTTACCTCGGCTCCCGTGCTAGCCCATCCGGATCCCCCTTTGGCATTCATATTGGAGGTGGACGTGTCCGAGGCTGGGATAGGAGCCGTGCTCTCTCAGCGCTCAGGTACGCCACCGAAGCTCCGCCCCTGTGCCTTCTTCTCGAGGAAGCTCAGTCTGGCGGAGCGAAACTATGACGTGGGGAACCGGGAGCTGTTAGCTGTTGTCAAGGCTTTGAAGGCGTGGAGACATTGGCTTGAGGGGGCTAAACACCCTTTTCTCATCTGGACTGACCACCACAATCTGGAGTAAATCCGGGCGGCGAGGAGACTGAACCCTCACCAGGCAAGGTGGACCATGTTTTTCACCCGTTTTGTTTTCACCCTTTCTTACAGACCAGGTTCCCAGAACGCGAAGGCAGACGCACTGTCCCGGCTGTATGACACAGAGGAGCGGCCCATGGATCCCACCCCCATACTCCCGGCCTCCTGCCTGGTGACGCCGGTAGTGTGGGAGCTGGACGCGGACATTGAGCAGGCGTTGCGTGCAGAGCCCGCTCCCCTCCAGTGTCCCGCTGGGCGTCTGTACGCTCCGTCTGCTGTCCGTGACCGGCTGATCTATTGGGCCCACACGTTACCCTCCTTTGGTTATCCAGGCATCGCTCTAGGACGGTGCGCTGTCTGAGTGGGAAGCACTGGTGTCCCACTTTGGCTAAGGACGTGAGGGTTTATGTTTCCTCCTGCTTTGTGTGCGCCCAGTGTAAGGCTCCTAGGCACCTGCCCAGAGGTAAGCTACACCCCTTACCCGTTCCACAGTGGCCATGGTCACACCTGTCGATCGATTTCCTGACCTATCTCCCCCCATCACAGGGAAACACCATGAGCCTGGTTGTTGTGGATCGTTTCTCTAAGTCCTGCCGTCTCCTCCCGCTGCCCGGTCTCCCTACGGCCCTACAGACTGCGGAGGCCTTGTTTACACACGTCTTCCGGCACTACTTTATTTTTTATTTTATTTATCCGTTATTTTACCAGGTAAGTTGACTTAGAACACGTTCTCATTTACAGCAACGACCTGGGGAATAGTTACAGGGGAGAGGAGGGGATGAATGAGCCAATCGTAAACTGGGGATTATTAGGTAACCGTGATGATTTGAGGGCCAGATTGGGAATTTTAACCAGGACACCGGGGTTAACACCCCTACTCTTACGATAAGTGCCATGGGATCTTTTATGACCTCAGAGAGTCAGGACACCCATTTAACGTCCCATCCGAAAGACAGCACCCTACACAGGGCAGTGGGATATTTTTTAGACCAGAGGAAAGAGTGCCTCCTACTGGCCCTCCAACACCACTTCCAGCAGCCTCTGGTCTCCCATCCAGGGACTGACCAGGACCAACCCTGCTTAGCTTCAGAAGCAAGCCAGCAGTGGTATGCAGAGTGGTATGGTGTGCCTGAGGACATAGTGTCTGATCGTGGTCCCCAGTTCACTTTGAGGGTCTGGAGGGTCATGGAACGTCTGGAGGTCTCGATCAGCCTTACCTCGGGTTTTCACCCCGAGAGTAACGGGCAGGTGGAGAGAGTAAACCAGGATGTGGGTAGGTTTCTGAGGTCTTATTGCCAGGACCGGCCGGGGAAGTGGGCAGCATTCGTGCCCTGGGCAGAGATGGCCCAGAACTCGCTCCGCCACTCCTCCACTAACCTCTCCCCCTTCGAGTGCGTACTGGGGTATCAGCCGGTTCTGGCTCCTTGGCATCAGAGTCAGATCGAGGCTCCTGCGGTGGATGACCGGTTCCGGCGCGCGGAGGAAACATGGGACGCCGCCTATGTTCACCTTCAGTGCGCCGTGCTGAGCCAGAAAGCCGGCGCAGACCATCACCGCAGTGAGGCCCCGGTGTTCGCACCGGAGGACCGGGTCTGGCTCTCGACCCGAAACCTGCCCCTCCGCCTGCCCTGCCGGAAGCTGGGTCTGCGGTTTGTGGGGCCATTTAAAGTCCTGAGGAGACTGAACGAGGTGAGTTACAGGTTACAACTTCCCTGTGATTACCCCGATTACCCCTCGTTCCATGTGTCTCTCCTCAGGCCGGTGGTGGTTGGCCCGCTCCAGGAGTCTGAAGTGCGGGAGGTTCCTCCGCCCGCTCTGGACATTTAGGGGGCCCCGGCGTACTCCGTTCGATCCATACTGGATTCGAGACATCGGGCGAGGGGCCTTCAGTACCTCGTGGCCTGGGAGGGGTAGGGTCCGGAGGAGAGATGCTGGGTTCCGGTGGCGGACGTGTTGGACCCTTCAATGCTGCGTGAGTTCCACCGTCTCCGTCCGGATGGCCCTGCACCTCGCCCTCCGGGTCGTCCCCGAGGCCGGTGTCGGCGTGCTGCTGGAGCCGCGCGTCAAGTGGGGGTACTGTCACGACTTCCACCGAAGTCGTTTCCTCTCCTTTTTCGGGCGGTGTTCGGTGGTCGGCGTCACCGGTCTTCTAGCCATCGTCGATCCACTTTTCATTTTCCATTTGTTTTGTCTTGTTTTCCTACACACCTGGTTTCCATTTCCCTCATTAAGTGTTGTGTATTTAACCCTCTGTTCCCCCCCATGTCCTTGTGTGTAATTGTTTGTTTGTAAGTGCTTGTTTGTTATTGCTTGTACTGGTGCGCATCGGGTTTTGTACCCATGTAGGTTCTTTTTTTATTGCCGTTGGTTTTGAAATTAAACTGCTCCGGCTATTACCTATTTCTGCTCTCCTGCGTCTGACTTCACTGCCACCAGTTCCGCAACCCTTACAAACATTGTAGTGACTCCACAATAATTACCTAAACAACAGAGTTAAAAGAAGAATAAAAATATACAGAATATGCATCCTGTATTCAACAAGGCACTAAAGTAATACTGCAAAAAAACAGCAAAGGAATACACTTTTGGCATAAATGCAAAGCCTTATGTTTGGTGGAAATCCAACACAACACATCACTGAGTAACTGCCTCCTAATTTTCAAGCATGGTGGTGGCTGCATCATGGTATGGGTATGCTTGACATCGGCAAAGACTGGGATGTTTTTCAGGATGAAAATAAACAGGATGGAGCAAAGCACAGGCAAAATCCCAGAGGAAAACCTGCTTCATTTGCTTTCCACCAGACACTGGGAGAGGAATTCACCTTTCAGCTGGACAATAACCTACAAAACAAAGTCAAATCTACATTGGAGTTGCTTACCAAGAAGACAGTGAATGTTTTGACTTAAATCTGCTTGAAAACATATGGCAAGACTTTAAAATGGTTGTCTAGCCATGATCCCCAATACCTTGACAGAGCTTGAAGAATTTTGAAAAGAATAATAGGTGAATATTGCACAATCCAGATGTGCAAAGCTCTTATGGGACTTACCCAGAAAGAGTCACAGCTTTAATCGCTGCCAGAGGTGTTTCATGTATTGACTCAGGGGGGTGAATACTTATCTAATCAAGGTATATTAGTGTTTTTATTTTTCATTCGTCTTTTACATTTTTTCGTGTTGTGTAGATCGTTGACAAAAAAAGTACAATTAAATTAATTTTTGTCCCACTTTGTAATATATTAAAATGTGAAGAAAATCCAAGGGAGGTGAAGATTTTCTATAGGCACTGTATCTGTAACCACACTGCAGTCGTTGACATCAAGTGATAAAAACACTATTCGTTTTCCATTCTAAAGCCTGAGTATAAGCTCCATGTAGGCTTTAGCCCATTTAGCGTTTTTACATAGTAAGTTATTATGGACACACTGGAGATGGCTCCTGATCTATCAAAAGTAGTGAAAAGTGTTGCATCATGTCTGGTAAATAGTTGATCTGTATTTCAGTAGATTAGCAATCTGTTGGTCTTAGAATTGATACAATGTTGCTGATTTATCCTGACTTGTAATGGATATTACTGTATGCCTAAAACAAACACAATAAGGTGTGCATGATGAGTGTTGATTTCAGCAGGAGACTGAAAAGTATATGATTAAAAACCATACTTCCCTAATTCTAATGATGGAATCATCTGCACCTGTTAAAACCTTGTGTAACGTGATTGCACCCTCTGAACCACTAGGGATTGCTAATGTACATATCACAGTTTCTATATTTTTAACAGCATTTGTTGATTTCATTTTCATACTCGATACTTCAAAGCATTAAACAAACTAGGTGATGATTTAAAAAATTAAATACATAAGTACCGTAACTATAACTTGCTGTGAGTCGATTAAATAAATTGAACCTTTTTGAGATGATTAACGTAATTATTAGATATTTCAGTAAATCAATGCGGGCCACACCGTCTAGTCACTGTTGCAACCATATGTTGTACAGATATCACACATTTTAATAAATAGATATGTGTTGCTTGACTGGAACTGTGGAACTGCATTGATTTATGCATTATGGGTCAGACTTCTGACCTGAGTCATAAAAGCTATCGTTAATGATTAATAGTTCAAGTGTAAGTATTTGTCTTGTCCGCAAATCCCAACTCCTCCCTCTCCAAATAAACAAGGGATTTTTGAGAAGTTAATTTATTAGATGCTGCCGACATACGTTTTAAATATCAACGGACTGACTCCTGAAGTTCCCCTTTCAGCTTCGCTGAGTGTGAATACAGCGGATATCTTGCCTGGATGGGTAGATTAAAAGATTATGGACACAGTGCAATAAAGATGCACAGATTATATCTATCCATATCCCTAGCCTACCCAATGGCATGTACTGTAAAACCGCTGTCTACACTCACTGAACTAGACCATACATTTATATAACTAGACAGTTTTGGAATTGAAAATACATTTTAACTTACTGCATACCGTGTGTGTGATGGGTGCATGTGTGTGCGTGTGTATAGGTGTGCGTGTGCTTGTGTGGGGTTTCCTCTAGGTGACTCGTATTGCTCGAACGCTAGAAACCACAGTACCTAAACGTTCTCCCCCTCCAGCTTTCTTTCCATTGTACACATTAACATGGTCAAACTTCTGTCAAAAGTAAACTATACATCAAAAACAACAACCATGCAACCAATAATCAAATCAAATGTATTTACAGTGGGGCAAAAAAGTATTTAGTCAGCCACCAATTGTGCCAGTTCTCCCACTTAAAAAGATGAGAGAGGCCTGTAATTTTCATCATAGGTACACTTCAACTATGACAGACAAAATGAGGAAAAAAAATCCAGAAAATCACATTGTAGGATTTTTAATGAATTGATTTGCAAATTATGGTGGAAAATAAGTATTTGGTCAATAACAAAAGTTTATCTCAATACTTTGTTATATACCCTTTGTTGGCAATGGCAGAGGTCAAACGTTTTCTGTAAGTCTTCACAAGGTTTTCACACACTGTTGCTGGTATTTTGGCCCATTCCTCCATGCAGATCTCCTCGTTTTGGGGCTGTTGCTGGGCAACACGGACTTTCAACTCCCTCCAAAGATTTTCTATGGGGTTGAGATCTGGAGACTGGCTAGGCCACTCCAGGACCTTGAAATGCTTCTTACGAAGCCACTCCTTCGTTGCCCGGGCGGTGTGTTTGGGATCATTGTCATGCTGAAAGACCCAGCCACGTTTCATCTTCAATGCCCTTGCTGATGGAAGGAGGTTTTCACTCAAAATCTCACGATACATGGCCCCATTCATTCTTTCCTTTACACGGATCAGTCGTCCTGGTCCCTTTGCAGAAAAACAGCCCCAAAGCATGATGTTTCCACCCCCATGCTTCACAGTAGGTACGGTGTTCTTTGGATGCAACTCAGCATTCTTTGTCCTCCAAACACGACGAGTTGAGTTTTTACCAAAAAGTTCTATTTTGGTTTCATCTGACCATATGACATTCTCCCAATCTTCTTCTGGATCATCCAAATGCTCTCTAGCAAACTTCAGACGGGCCTGGACATGTACTGGCTTAAGCAGGGGGACACGTCTGGCACTGCAGGATTTGAGTCCCTGGCGGCGTAGTGTGTTACTGATGGTAGGCTTCCTGCAGGTCATTCGCTAGGTCCCCCCGTGTGGTTCTGGGATTTTTGCTCACCGTTCTTGTGATCATTTTGACCCCACGGGGTGAGATCTAGCGTGGAGCCCCAGATCGAGGGAGATTATCAGTGGTCTTGTATGTCTTCCATTTCCTAATAATTGCTCCCACAGTTGATTTCTTCAAACCAAGCTGCTTACCTATTGCAGATTCAGTCTTCCCAGCCTGGTGCAGGTCTACAATTTTGTTTCTGGTGTCCTTTGACAGCTCTTTGGTCTTGGCCATAGTGGAGTTTGGAGTGTGACTGTTTGAGGTTGTGGACAGGTGTCTTTTATACTGATAACAAGTTCAAACAGGTGCCATTAATACAGGTAACGAGTGGAGGACAGAGGAGCCTCTTAAAGAAGAAGTTACAGGTCGGTGAGAGGCAGAAATCTTGCTTGTTTGTAGGTGACCAAATACTTATTTTCCACCATAATTTGCAAATAAAATCATTAAAAATCCTACAATGTGATTTTCTGGATTTTTTTCCCCTCATTTTGTCTGTCATAGTTGAAGTGTATCTATGATGAAAATTACAGGCCTCTCTCATCTTTTTAAGTGGAAGAACTTGCACAATTGGTGGCTGACTAAATACTTTTTTGCCCCACTGTATATAGCCCTTCTTACATCAGCTGATATATCAAATTGCTGTACAGAAAGCCAGCCTAAAACCCCAAACAGCAAGCAATGCAGGTGTAGAAGCACGGTGGCTAGGAAAAACTCCCTAGAAAGGCCAAAACCTAGGAAGAAACCTAGAGAGGAACCAGGCTATGAGGGGTGGCCAGTCCTCTTCTGGCTGTGCCGGGTGGAGATTATAACAGAACATGACCAAGATGTTCAAATGTTCATAAATGACCAGCATGGTCAAATAATAATAATCACAGTAGTTGTCGAGGGTGCAACAAGTCAGCACCTCAGGAGTAAATGTCTGTTGGCTTTTCATAGCCAATCATTGAGAGTATCTCTACTGCTCCTGCTGTCTCTAGAGAGTTGAAAACAGCAGGTCTGGGACAGGTAGCACGTCCGGTGAACAGGTCAGGGTTCCATAGCCGCATGCAGAACAGTTGAAACTGGAGGAGCAGCACGGCCAGGTGGACTGGGGACAGCAAGGAGTCATCATGCTAGGTAGAGAATTAGGTAGAGAATTAGAGAGAGCATACTTAAATTCACACAGGACACCGGATAAGACAAGAGAAATACTCCAGATATAACAGACTGACCCTAGCCCCCCGACACATAAACTACTGCAGCATAAATACTGGAGGCTGAGACAGGAGGGGTCAGGAGACACTGTGGCCCCATCCGATGATACCCCCGGACAGGGCCAAACAGGCAGGATATAACCCCACCCACTTTGCCAAAGCACAGCCCCCACACCACTAGAGGGATAACTTCAACCACCAACTTACCATTCTGAGACAAGGACGAGTATAGCCCACAAAGATCTCCGCCACAGCACAACCCAAGGGGGGGGGGGGGGGGGGGCGCCAACCCAATACAGGCTCTCTTGACTCCCTCTATTTACTAAATGTATTTGTATAGATTGTGATCATGTACATGTTTTGATTACAACATCACAGCTATAGTTATAACAATTAACCCATAGCAGGAAGATTGAGGTTGAAATAATTACCTGAGAGTGGTCTGTGCGTGCGTGGGTGTGTATGAGTGCGTGTCTGTGCCAAGGTGTTCACATTTAACCATAAAGCAGCCGTGCGGGCTGCTTTATCTCTTCAAACAAAGAAGCACTTTTCTTCCCCTTCTCTGCAGGCTCTATTGAAAAAGTCTGTTTATATCAACACCAATGAGGGAAGGGCAGTGTAACCGCAACACGGTCGACGCCTATTCAACTTCTTTATTTACTGCCACTCAATGAAAATCAAGAAGTACCAAAGGCACTGACACAGATTAGATCAGTGGAATAAAGTTTGAGGCCACAGCATTGTAAAACTATATCAGTGAGATCATGTTATGGTCAGAGTTATGGATGTTGGATGTTGAGTTTCTTTTGTTTTTGTTATTTTGTTTAATTTTTGTTCTGCAAGAATGTATATTTTTCTCACTATATCAAAGTAACTGTAGATGCCACTGGTTCCTATTAACGGAATATGAATACATGTTAATGTTAACAGTTTAGATAGCCTTTGGCTTGTGGTTCAATACGCAAAGAGAAAATTTAAGCACAAGTACTATTTACAAACAAATATGATGTATATCTCTGAGATTGTTTTTGATATTAATTCTGTATTATTTAACTTGAAATTATAACTTAATTTATACTTTTACCATTGGAAGTTTTAGCCAGTGAATTCATGGGCATGGACTTGTGAATATGAGTCACTTATAATTATATCCTGACTTATCCTGCCTAGTTAAATAAAGGTGAAATAAAAAATAAAATATCCACAACAGGAAAAAACTGTTCCACACATGGCCACTAGGAAGTAGTAAAGACTGACATCACACCATGTCAGAAAATTATAATAATACATCTAATTTAGTCAATCCTTCAGTTCAAAGAAAAAAACGGTATATGTATGTACTTCATAGAAAGTAACATTAACGTTTATAATTTTTTATAACAGAGCAAGAATTAAGGTTGGGAATGTTTGCTGAGTAACCAATGTGTGTTTCACAAGGAATAAAAATGGCAAAGGGACATTTGCTTATCAAATCTAATTCCCCCACACCGGCCAATGTAGGAAAATATTGGAGCACAAAGCACAATCTGAGTGCATTCAATTCTTTAGGGCTTGCAGAAGACCTCTATTTATTTGCCATGTTGAACAGGAAATCCATCTCTAGGGTTTGTAGACAAATAGTAGCTGTTGTTCTGTATTACAGAAAACTGAGCAACAGGGGGCAGTGCAGAGTCGTTACTGTAAGCCCAGATATCCACACCTGCTACATAAGCTTTGGCCCTTTGCTGATTTGCAGCCGAGTCACTATACAGATTAATATCCACTAATACATTTGATCAAAAACTACATAGTCACTGAGTTTACCCACAGTGACACAGAACAAGCCATTATACAAGACCCTTTGAAGTGGCTCAACTATATTCATAATTAGTGTGTGTGTGTGTGCGTGTGCGTGGGCGTGTGTGTGTGCGTGCGTGCTATTTTATAGTGCATTAACAGGGACAAAAAATAAACAACAAACAAAGATCTGATTTTAAAAGTGTAATTTCCTGTGAATTTACAGAGAAACAAATATTCTTGCTCTTCCAAATCTCCTGAGCTCTTCCGTGAACTGAGGTAGCACAGGAAATAGATACAAAATGTAACCAACCTTCATAATACTACTTAGATGCAAAGAAACGCATTGTGTAAAATCCAGTATGTACTTGGTGGAATAGTTTAGAGTAGATTTGAAAAGACCTGGGTTATATGGCTGCTGGGGCTCACATGATAGGGGTTTGCTACTTTCTGCAGTAAGCCACAGCCCCATAAGCTAATACTCCCACAATAGCCACCATTGCAGCGCCCCCACACAGCAGCACAGGTAGCTCAGTGGCATGGAGCGATGTAGCAAGCTCAGCCTCTGTCTTTTCTGGCGGAACCTCCTGTGTCACTGGTGGGATTTCCTGTGTCTCCTGGGCAGTGTGGAGCGAGACCGAGGACTCTGGTTGGCTGTTAGTTTGGCTCTGGTCTGGTGGCTGTGGTGCTCCTGGTCCTAGGACCGGGGGAGGGTGGAGCTGCTCCTGCATAGAGTATTGGAGCTCTGAATGTAACTCAGCTAACGTAGGTATTGAGGGTACAGGAGTAGAGGAGGCAGAGGGGGGCTCTAGCTTCCAAACAGGCATGGGCATAGAGGCAGTGGTGGCGTAGGATACTTCAACAGGCTCCTCCTGGACAAATAGCTCCTCAGCCACAGACATCATTAAATCCATAGTCTCTTGGTGGTCAGCTGATACTTCAGATGAAGGTAATAATTCCTGGGTATCCAGCTCCTCTTCCCTGAACTCAGACATGTCTCCTCCTCCCCCAAGCACACTCATCACACTGGCGTGCAGCTCCTCCTCTTCCCCCAGGCTCCCGTCCTCCTCCTCCTCCTCCACAAGTATCTCCTCCTCCCTCTCTAGGTGGACCATGTCGGAGATGGAGGAGTGGTTCTCGCTGCGCTCCTCAGCTAGGTGGACCACTCCGTCGCTGCTGTCCAGGCTCTTGGTGTCCTCGGGGTCCATCATGTCTCCCACGGTGGACCAGGACTCAGCCAGGCTGCTCTCTGTCTGCCAGGGGGCAGACCCGCCACTGTCTCCCTGGCTCAGCTGTAACATGGCGGGGCCCAGCCAATCAGGCTTCTGCTCTCCAGACAGGGAACTGACCTCACCACTGTCCTCCCCTCTGGACACTGCTGGGACCTTGCCCTCCAGTCTGAAACCTGGCCACTAGAGAGACACAACAGACAACCAACCATTAACATGAAAACATATAGGATAATATTGTAAAAAAAAAGAAGTAAATTCCTAAAATCAACAATAAATTAATCAACTATAGTGAGTTGAATATAAAACCTTTATAACTACTTAATAGTTGCTAGAATGACTGTGTGTTTTTATGACACAGAATCTCATAGGGTCTGTTTCTGCTCTCTTGCCAACTGCTTTTGGAATTGTTTAGATTGAAAATGGCAGCAATAGAGTTGGCAAGAGCACAAACCGATCTGGGACTAGGCTATCTCAAAGCTATGGTCCCTGGAAAAGGTTAACCATTATATTAGAAGATGTCCTTCAGTGACGTGGACTGATCAAGTTCTGTGTGGAAAAAGTAGCACCCTCTGTTCCGTGTTGCAGCATTCTTTTCTATGTATAGCCTGTCCCTCACATGACTATGTATAGGCCCTATATATGTATTTCCATTTCAGCCAGGAGACGTCACACACACAGTAAAACAGAGGACACAACGCATTGCACTTGCGCAAAACGTTACAATTAGAAAAATACAGTACATTCAAAAATAATTCAGACCCCTTGACTTTTTCAACATTTTGTAATGTTACAATCTATTTCTAAAATGTATTAAATTGTCCCCCCCCTCAATCTACACACAATACCCCATAATAAGCAAAAGCAGCTTTTTAGAAATGTTTGCTAATTTATATTTAAAAAATGAAATATCACATTTACATAAGTATTCAGACCCTTTACTCAGTACTTTGTTGAAACACCTTTGGCAGCAATTACAGCCTCAAGTCTTCTTGGGTATGACGCTACAAGCTTGGCACACATGTATTTAGGGAGTTTCTCCCATTCTTCTTTGCAGAACCTCTCAAGGTCTGTCAGGTTGGATGGGGAGCGTCGCTGGACAGCTATTTTCAGGTCTCTCCAGAGATGTTTGATGGGGTTTAAGTCCGTGCTTTAGCTCGGCCCCATACAGTGGCTTGCGAAAAGTATTCACCCCCTTGGCATTTTTCCTATTTTGATAACTTACAAACTGGAATTAAAATGGAATTTTGGGGGTTTGTATCATTTGATTTACACAACATGCCTACCACTTTGAAGATACAAAATATGTTTTATTGTGAAACAAACAAGAAATAATACAAAAGAACTGAAAACTTGAGCGTGCATAACTATTCACTCCCCCCAAAGTCAATACTTTGTTGAGCCACCTTTTGCAGCAATTACAGCTGCAAGTCTCTTGGGGTATGTCTCTATAAGCTTGGCACATCTAGCCACTGGGATTTTTTGCCCATTCTTCAAGGCAAAACTGCTCCAGCTCTTTCAAGTTGTATGGGTTCCGCTGGTGTAGAGCAATCTTTAAGTCATACCACAGATTCTCAATTGGATTGAGGACTGGGCTTTGACTTGGCCATTCCAAGACATTTAAATGTTTCCCCTTAAACCACTTGAGTGTTGCTTTAGCAGTATGCTTAGGGTCATTGTCTTGCTGGAAGGTGAAGCTCCGCCCCAGTCTCAAATCTCTGGAAGACTGAAACAGGTTTCCCTCAAGAATTTCCCTGTATTTAGCGCCATCCATCATTCCTTCAATTCTGACCAGTTTCCCAGTCCCTGCCGATGAAAAACATCCCCACAGCATGATGCTGCCACCACTATGCTTCACTGCGGGGATGGTGTTCTCGGGGTGATGAGAGGTGTTGGGTTTGCGCCAGACATTTTCCTTGATGACCAAAAAGCTCAACATCTGACCAGAGTACCTTCTTCTTTTAGATGTTTGGAGAGTCTCCCACATGGCTTTTGGCAAACACCAAACATATTTTCTTATTTTTTTCTTTGCTCCGTTCACAGCATGATGCTGCCACCAATATGCTTCACCGTAGGGACGGTGCCAGGTTTCCTCCAGACGTGACTCTTGGCAATCAGGCCAAAGAGTTCAATCTTGGTTTCATCAGACCAGAGAATCTTGTGGTCTGAGAGTCTTTAGGTGCCTTTTGGCAAACTCCAAGCAGGCTATCATGTGCCTTTTACTGAGGAGTGGCTTCCGTCTGGCCACTCTACAATAAAGGCCTGATTGGTGGAGTGCTGCAGAGATGGTTATCCTTCTGGAAGGTTCTCCCATCTCTACAGAGGAACTCTAGAACTCTGTCAGAGTGACCATTGGGTTCTGGGTCACCTCCCTGACCAAGGCCCTTCTCCCCCGATTGCACAGTTTGGCCGGGCAGCCAGCTCTAGGAAGAGTCTTGGTGATTCCAAACTTCTTCCATTTAAGAATGATGGAGGCGACTGTGTTATTGGTGACCTACGGACAATTCCTTCGACCTCATGGCTTGTTTTTTGCTCTGACATGCACTGTCAACTGTGGGACATTATATAGACAGATGTATGCATTTCCAAATCATGTCCAATCAATTGTATTTACCACAGGGGGACTCCAAACAAGTTGTAGAAACATCTCAAGGATGATCAATGGAAACAGGATGCACCTGAACTCAAAATTCAAGTCTCGTAGCGAAGGGTCTGGATACTTATGTAAATAAGGTATTTGTCATTATGGGGTATTGTGTGTAGAATGTTTTTAAATACATTTTAGAATAAGGCTGTAATGTAACAAAATGTGGAAAAAGTCAAGGGATCTGAATATTTTCCGAAGGCACTGTATTCACCCAACACTCACGTCTGCCAGAAATCCCACAGTAAAAGCTTCCTGCGGCGTGGAGCCCCTAACCCCTTGCACCATGTCTCAGGCCAGCATGCAGAAAATACTTATCAACCACCCCCCTCCCCATTTCAGAGTGGACATTTGTACAACCCTTCCCCTACAAAGTACTGTGTGGCAGCACTTTTCATC